>NC_000085.6:10798179-11124012 GCF_000001635.26 Mus musculus | reverse complement strand
GGCACAGTCTCACAAGAGACAGCTACATCTGGGTCCTTTCAATAAAATCTTGCTAGTGTATGCAATGGTGTCAGCGTTTGGATGCTGATTATGGGGTGGATCCCTGGATATGGCAGTCTCTACATGGTCCATCCTTTCATCTCAGCTCCAAACTTTGTCTCTGTAACTCCTTCCATGGGTGTTTTGTTCCCAAATCTAAGGAGGGGCATAGTGCCCACACTTCAGTCTTCATTCTTCTTGAGTTTCATGTGTTTAGCAAATTATATCTTATATCTTGGGTATCCTAGGTTTGGGGCTAATATCCACTTATCAGTGAGTACATATTGTGTGAGTTTCTTTGTGAATGTGTTACCTCACTCAGGATGATGCCCTCCAGGTCCATCCATTTGGCTAGGAATTTCATAAATTCATTCTTTTTAATAGCTGAGTAGTACTCCATTGTGTAGATGTACCACATTTTCTGTATCCATTCCTCTGTTGAGGGGCATCTAGGTTCTTTCCAGCTTCTGGCTATTATAAATAAGGCTGCTATGAACATAGTGGAGCATGTGTCCTTCTTACCAGTTGGGGCATCTTCTGGATATATGCCCAGGAGAGGTATTGCTGGATCCTCCGGTAGTACTATGTCCAATTTTCTGAGGAACCGCCAGACTGATTTCCAGAGTGGTTGTACAAGCCTGCACTCCCACCAACAATGGAGGAGTGTTCCTCTTTCTCCACATCCACGCCAGCATCTGCTGTCACCTGAATTTTTGATCTTAGCCATTCTGACTGGTGTGAGGTGGAATCTCAGGGTTGTTTTGATTTGCATTTCCCTGATGATTAAGGATGTTGAACATTTTTTCAGGTGCTTCTCTGCCATTCGGTATTCCTCAGGTGAGAATTCTTTGTTCAGTTCTGAGCCCCATTTTTTAATGGGGTTATTTGATTTTCTGAAGTCCACCTTCTTGAGTTCTTTATATATGTTGGATATTAGTCCCCTATCTGATTTAGGATAGGTAAAGATCCTTTCCCAATCTGTTGGTGGTCTTTTTGTCTTATTGATGGTGTCTTTTGCCTTGCAGAAACTTTGGAGTTTCATTAGGTCCCATTTGTCAATTCTCGATCTTACAGCACAAGCCATTGCTGTTCTGTTCAGGAATTTTTCCCCTGTGCCCATATCTTCAAGGCTTTTCCCCACTTTCTCCTCTATAAGTTTCAGTGTCTCTGGTTTTATGTGAAGTTCCTTGATCCACTTAGATTTGACCTTAGTACAAGGAGATAAGTATGGATCGATTCGCATTCTTCTACATGATAACAACCAGTTGTGCCAGCACCAATTGTTGAAAATGCTGTCTTTCTTCCACTGGATGGTTTTAGCTCCCTTGTCGAAGATCAAGTGACCATAGGTGTGTGGGTTCATTTCTGGGTCTTCAATTCTATTCCATTGGTCTACTTGTCTGTCTCTATACCAGTACCATGCAGTTTTTATCACAATTGCTCTGTAGTAAAGCTTTAGGTCTGGCATGGTGATTCCGCCAGAAGTTCTTTTATCCTTGAGAAGACTTTTTGCTATCCTAGGTTTTTTGTTATTCCAGACAAATTTGCAGCCTACGTCTTGCCTGGGCAGCTGTTTTGTGATCTTCATATTCAAGAAAGCAAAAGCCTCTGTTTTTTTTCTTGTCATCAGGTTGGTGGTATAAAATGACATCTGTGAGACCCTCTGTCACTTTGCTAAATTCCTCAAGAATCTGTTCCTTGGTTTTACTCTTAGGAATCGAGCCCACAAAAAGCCTATTGTTGGCAACTGAGATGCAGACACCAATGTGCTTCCCGGAACGAATTTCATGATTATTATACAGTTTAACAGCCTCTTGTGCTGCTTCTTTTGTACAAAAAGTGACAAACGCATAACCTCTGTTGAGACCAGTGAGCGGATCCATCATTAAACGAAGATCCCATATAGGTCCAGCTTTCTCGAATAATGGAACAAGCTCATCCTCAAACAGATCTCTGGGGATCTTCCCCACAAATATCTCAGTGCCAACAGAAGGCTGCTGACCTGAATAAACGGAATCTGGAGGTGGTCCTCCATACTTCCTCTGACCTGTAGTCACATCAAGTGTGTAGCCTGTTCTTTCCAAAGTGCCTTAATCTTTGCCTCATCTGGTCCTTTACTAGAGTCTGCTACTTTGGTCCCCTGTTTTTCTCTCTGCCTGTAAGTCTTCATGACTCCACATAAAAAGGCACTTTTGTTCTGAACATGAGAGAGATCACTGTCTTTAAACTGTTGAAGCACTGCCAATGCGCCGTCTTCATTGAACTCTTTTAAAGCTTCGATAGCTCTTTCATCTAAATCACTATGTGCAACTAGCCCTGCAACGTAAATTTCATCTAGTTTTTCAGCAACTTTCTGTGGTAAACCAGCATCAAGCAATGTCTGAAAATTTTCTGAATGGATAACTGCTGAAGTAGTATCCATGGGCTCTTCAGTACCATTTCCATTAACATGTTCTGTAGCCATGTTTCCAGAGATCTCCCCGCGGGGCTGGGGCCGAGGAATCCTGTCCGACCGGGTCGGCTGGCGGGGAACGCGTGCTCGCTGCTCCCTGTGTCCGGCGCGAGTGGAGCTGTTGTAAAATGGCGGCCGAAGCTCACGCCGCTGGCAGCAAACCCGATCCAGTTCCACTCGCCTCCGAGCGCGCTCCCGGTGCGCGCGCGCCCCCGCGTGACCCCCCTTCCCTCCCCTCCCTGGCGCGTCCGCTTCTCTCCCTCACTCCCTCAGCTCAGCCCCTGCCCTCCGACAGCACCCCCTTCTCCCCTCGCCACCTCCGCCAGCCGCTAGCCGCCCTGCCCTGTCCTCTCAGCCTTCGTCCTTCCTTCCCTGCACCTCCTCCCCCAGCTTCCCCACTCCCGTCCGCGGCCGCTCACACACGAGTGGCCGCCCTTCTTCCTCTCTGGCTCTCTCTGGCTTCACGCCCTCCCTCGCTAGCTCTCTCTCGGCCCCGTCCCCCTGGAGCATTTTTTTTTATTTTATTTTTTGTTATTGTTCTAAAGGTTTCAGCTGGTCTGTTAAGTTTTTAGTAAAAGATCTCTCCAGTTTTGTTTTGTTTTTTTAATGTAGGCACTTAGTGCTATGAACTTTCCTCTTAACACCACTTTCATTGTGTCCCATAAGTTTGAGAAATTTGTGTATTCATTTTCATTGAACTCTAGACAGTCTTAACTCTTTTCTTTATTTCTGTCTTGACACATTTTTCATTCAGAGTTGTTCAGTTTCCATGAATTAGTAAGCTTCTGCTGTTTCTGTTGTTGTTGATGATGATAACCTGCTTTAATCCACGGTGGTCAGAAAGGATGAAGGATGTTATTTCTATTTTCTTGTATTTGTTGAGATTTGCTTCATGTCTAAGTATAAGCACCTCATGGTACCTTCTCCAAATTTGGCCATATAATTGGTCACAAAACAGGCCTCAACAGATACAAAAATATTGAAATTGTCCCATGCATCCTATCAGATCACCATGGACTAAGGCTGATCTTCAATAACAACATAAATAATAGAAAGCCAACATTCATGTAGAAAATGAACAACACTCTACTCAATGATACCTTGGTCAAGGAAGGAATAAAGAAAGAAATTAAAGACTTTTTAGAGTTTAATGAAAATGAAGCCACAACGTACCCAAACTTATGGAACACAATGAAAGCCCTCTCTGGTTCTTAAGAGAGTGTTGGTTACCTGGTAGGAAGTGCTTCTGAGATCCTGTCAGGTGGAGGTTACAGGTACAATGTGTTTATAGGTATTGGTATATGACACTTAGGGATAGATTTGGGCTAGGAATGCTAAAGGAGTCAACAAGAGAGAAGAAAGCAGAGTGTGCCACAAGAATCTGCTTAGTCCCATGGGAATATGGCAGAGAGGGGGTCAGGTTCACAACAGGTGGTCTGCTACAGAGCTGGAGATGAGATTGGGGGATTGGATTTGGAGATGAGGATGAAGAATAAAGATCTGAAGCTTGGCTACCTGCTTCCCTGGAATGGCTAATGGGTCCTCCAGAAGTGCCTGTGGAAGTTGGCTGCTGAGACAAAGGGATGGGGCAGTGATGGAGGTTGTAGAAGAAGACCTACATGATCTTCTGGATACGGGAGCAGAAAGGAAGAGAGGGCACAGCACATGTTCTGCTGCAGAGACTTGGGGAGTAGCTTTGGAGGAGAGAAAGGAAAGTGAAGATCTGGAGATTTGTCATCTACCTGCTTCCCTGGACCGGTAGTGGGTTTGCTATTATTGTATTGTTTAAAGAACCCCTATTTTTTAAGTGTTAATCTTGTTTTCCACATTCTCCTGACAATGTGTTCCCCCATATGTCATCCTTCCATATGGCTTAGAATGTTAGTGCCAGCGTGTTAGTCAATGTTGTATTTCAGTATCAGAAAAACAGTCACTTCTTGTCCTACTTGCTGGGGTTTTATGCAATGCTGGTGGTAGACTAGGGACTGTCTCTCTATTTCCTCTTTCTAGTATCCACATTTTAAAAAGAAGAAGAAGAAGTTCACTGTGGGTGTGCAGGTTTGAATGGTTCTCTGTGTCATGCTCTGAGCTCAGCTGTTGGGTATTGTCAGGGGACCTCAGGGAAGCTCTGAAATTCAGACACGGGACTTCAGAGAGCCAGGATCCCCTCCTACACTTCACCCCAAGATGAAGTTGAAGAATGAAATGTAGAGGCTGAGCTCACAGTGGCATCTTATAACCAGAGAGAAATAATCAGATCATCATCACTAAAGGAATCTTGGACAGTAGATATCCATTGCTTCGGAAACCATGATGTCTATAATCAGGTCCAAGTGTCTATGGTTTGGCCTGAGGATATGTCTGCCTCACTATTTCTGGCTGATGCTGATGTTGCAGTCTGGAGCCCCAATTAACAGCTTCTGTATTATGTGGTCACTTTGAAGGAACATTGAAATCACTTGGGTTACATACTGGAATTGAGTACATGACTATGGATATCAGAAGGACATTTTACTGGAGTGGCTAAAGCTGAAGAATTGAGGCTTCTGCCCAAGCAGAGCATACTCAGCAACGCTGTTTTAATTTCCAAAGGATGGATATCAAACTTCTCAACCACTTCTGATAGAGATGGTGTGATAGTCTAAGTCTAACATGGAATCTGTGTGTGGTTTTGGGCACCTGCATACTCTAGAAAATGGGGTGAATTTGGTTTCTTTGTCTTTTGTCACTACCTTAAAACAGGGTTTCTTACTTCCTCAGAATCTTGAGGGGAAAGTTCTGGCTTGCATGACTGACCAGCAATCTCTTGATAACCTCTGTATGCAATCCTTCACTAAGAACATTCTCTTCTAATGAATAGCATTGGGAAAGACTGGAGGAAATGTTTCAGTTCATGAAGAAGCAGAAGTAGATGGACATCCAGAAAAAGAACTGAACAGAAAAGCTACAACACCATTTTAAGGTCCTCCAGATGATGTAGTTGCTCAGGCTAGGACTATATGGTGTAATCTCATGGGTCCTCTGTATTTGTGATCTTATCTCTTATAGGTTTCTGCTCAATAGCAAGGCCATAAATCTCAGGGGTGGAAAAATACCTCAAATTACTGTGCTGGTCTAGTCAAAAGAACCTCCTTCAAGGAAAAAAATTTATTTACTATTCCATTTATCTGAGGCATTGTGACTTTCTTCCATGAACTCACAGAGATCTGCCTGCTTTGGACTCCACTTGATGGGATCTCAAGTTATGCAGAGTCATGTCTGTCTTAAATTGCATGTTTATTTAAGAACATTCCCTGAAAAAAATTCAGATTCCACTCCTGTAACAGTGCTCTCTGATGTCATTACACATTTCTTTGAAAAAGTGCCTCTACATAGAATATGTGACGTGGTTTCCTGGATGAGTCCACTGCAGATGACTCTGCTGAAGAGATTATCAGATTCTTCATGGGAATCTGATGTAACAGAGTCCTACAGAGAGTAAGGATGTGGTTTCCAGCTCTAGTCCTAAGGAAAGTCAGGTTTCTGTTTGGTGCCAGATCCTATGCAGGTATTCTCTTCTCAGGCACATAACTCGAGAAATGATGCTTCAGCACGACAGGTACTGTCTTTAACATTGTTTGGGTGCAAGGTACATCCTGACTGAACAAGGGGACTGACCTAGCATCATTTCCTACTTCATATGGTTAGGTTGCAATGCTGAATTGTATCTTTCACTAAAATGCTGTGTTCTGTCAGAAATTCATCATGAATAACTTCTATATCACTTTAAGACTGTTGAGTATGGTAGGTAATTGTACAAAATGATGGCCTGGGATTGTAAGAGAAAAGCCTAGTCATTTTAGTAAAACAAAGAACATACAATACCTACATCAAATTCTGACACTTGATTAAATATGAAAAAATTTCTAGGAAAAAACAAAACAAAACAGGAAAATTCCAAGATGTAATATTCTCACAGCAAAGAAACATGAGAAAAACAGATAACAGAAACTTCCAATCCTATAAAAAAGCTTTGGTTCAAGAATAACAATTCATTCTCAGTCAAATCATGTCTCACAACCCACACATTATTAGTGAGTTAGAGAGATGTGCTCCTCCCATATAGCAAAGGAATGTTCTACAAGTCACATGGTATCAAGTCCTATGGTATGGAAAGAAGAAAGGCTAGCTGGGTATAATAATGAAGTTGTTTGCAGCTATCCTCTGAACAATCACTTACTAATAAGCTCTTCAAAAGCTACCAGTCTTATCCTTAGCAATATCATTAATGTGAATACAACACACTGTCTTCCTTTTGCTCTTCTTTCATAAGGCAACATGGCAGCTCTGCTACTTCTTGTTCAAGAAGCAAGTCAAGAAAGACTTAGTATGATTTAGTATGTTATCTTCATACTAAATACAGTTGACTGTAAATGGAACACCCACTGGCTTAATTAGAATTAGCTGTCTATTTGTAGTATGGTAGTCAAGACATATTCTTAAGAGAGAGAAAAAAATCAGTCAAGAACCCAAGTCCCCAGTGGACTTATGAGAGCAGGCAATGCCTAGAAAAATAAAGATAATGAAGGTGGAATAACTATATTAAAAATATCTACTGTGGACTGCCAGATGATTAAGTAGCTCAGAACTGCTGCTCTTAGGTAAGACCTAAATTTAGTTCTCAGCACACACATCCAGGAATTCTGACACCCTATTCTCATCTCTGAAGTCACACACACACACACACACACACACACACACACACACACACACTTTTTGTTTTCTTAATTTTCAAAATATCTACTCTATCTCAGTAAAGGCCACAGTGAAGGAATAATCTTAAAGGTAGCTCGTGGTTTTTTCCAGAAAATAATTAAACACATAATAGAAATCAGTGTCACTTGATTTATGTTTTTAAAAATAAAGCTATTTTCAAGTAATTATGTGGTAGTCAAATGGGAACTTCCATTTTTAATGTCTTCATCAAAAATAATTAGTATTACTTCTTCCCTGTATCTCTCTACAGAAAAGAAGCACATTCATCCTCCATTATTTTGATGTCATATCTAAGACAAAATGTCAATAAATGAAGTATCAACATTCTATATCATAAAAGAAGATACAATTGCAATGGGAGTAAGTACTAAGTATTATGTTGATTAATAAATAGTGTTACTTTTAACTAATAAAAAATGTAGAAGAAAAATGATGGTATTTACAATGAGCTCCTTTGGGGTCAAAATGTGGATAAATGTGTTTTGAAGTGAAGACAATTATACCAGAGCTAAATGGTCACACAAAACATGTATTTACATATCATTTTCAGATTCTTCAACATTATCCCAGTCTACTCTGGTCTTAGAAAACATACACTGTCCTAGGCAAATGGATGGACCTGGAGGGCATCATCCTGAGTGAGGTAACCCAATCACAAAAGAACTCACATGATATGTACTCACTGATAAGTGGATATTAGCCCAGAAACTTAGAATATCCAAGATACAAGATACCATTTGCAAAACACATGAAAATCAAGAAGAATGAAGACCAAAGTGTGGACACTTTGCCCCTTCTTAGACTTGGGAACAAAACACCCATGGAAGGAGTTACAGAGACAAAGTTTGGAGCTGAGATGAAAGGATGGACCATCTAGAGACTGCCATATGGTGATCCATCCCATAATCAGCCCCCAAACGCTGACACCATTGCATACACCAGCAAGATTATGCTGAAAGGACCCTGATATAGCTGTCTCTTGTGAGGCTATGCCGGGGCCTGGCAAACACAGAAGTGGATGCTCACAGTCAGTTATTGGATGAAACACAGGGCCCCCAGTGGAGGAGCTAGAGAAAGCACCCAAGGAGCTAAAGGGGTCTGCAACCCTATAGGTGGAACAACAATATGAACTAACCAGTACCCCCGGAGCTCATGTCTCTAGCTGCATATGTATCAGAAGATGGCCTAGTCTGCCATCATTGGGAAGAGAGGCCCCTTGGTCTTGCAAACTTTATATGCCTCAGTTTGGGGGAATGCCAGGGCCAAGAAGTGGGAGTGGGTGGGTAGGAGAGTGGAGGGGGGCTCTGGGGGAGTTTTGGGATAGCATTTGAAATGTAAATGAAGAAAATACCTAATTAAAAAAAAGAAAGAAAACATACTCTGAGGTTAGAGGTGTTGAAGATATTTGTTTTCTGCCTTTTCTAGTAACCCTTGTTTAAAATGGTTTGAAGCAATGTTTGTAGATAATAAAAGAAGAAGGTAGATGGTGGTCTCAAATACAAAGCCAGAAGAGGCTGTAACCCTCTACACTCACCTCTGGGTGAATCATATCACATACCAGCACTGTTCCTCTTAGCTCTCTTCAAATTTAGAATTTTATACTTATACATAAGACCCATCGATATTACTTGAACAACATTTGGGTCTAAGCCAACAGCATTAAAACTTACACCAATATCCAACCTCTCTACTTAGCTAGATCTCCCACATCCTCCTCCAGAATCCAGCCCTGTGCCTCTACCTGACACTCCCTATCCATATACCAGATGTAACTTGAGTACCATATCTAGCACCCTGGCTGAGTCTTTGCCAATGCAACAGTCGATCTCTATTGCTCTGCCATAACTTACCCCACTTAACCCCCAATCCACAGGTCTCTCCCACACCAAATCAAACTTTCCACATATAGATCCACACCTACACTCAAGGCTTAGACCAGAAGGCACATCCTGTATACCAGCACATTCTCCTAAACCCCCCTAACTCCATTCCCCCCAAAGCCACTTTCAACCTCAGGACCCAACCTGCCCATACATCCTCTCTTCTGTCCCAACCTGATATGCCAGTATCAGACTTAAAACATGCCCAGATCTTATCACAAACATACAAATAGGAAAAAAACAATTCAGAGCTTCTCTCCAAAATCTATCAGACTTGTAGGCATGTGTGATACCATGAAAAAAATCAAACTTTCAAATTATAGACATAGATGCAGGGAAAGAATCCCAAGTCAATGGCATACACCAGAGGAGGAAAGGAAAGAAGGAGGGACATGATGTAATTATAATCTCAAAATTAAAAGAAATGGAAGGGAAAAAAATAGTGTCAAAATTTTGGAAGGAGTGGCTTCTGAAACAGTGAAGTACTTTGGCAGTTTTCATCATGCCTTCTTGAAAAGCAACCCAAAAGGCTGATAGATAGGAGCATGTTCTGTAACAGGTGGAAACTGCTATAAATCCAGGCTACTGTGCACACTGCATCATCCCTGTACTGGTAGATCCAGGCATTCCAATAGTATTTGAAATGTTGTTGGCTGATGGTGATGGGTTTTTTTCCCCCTGAAGCCTCTAGCAGATACCTGCTAATTTATTGCAGCATTTTATGTAGCAAAGTCTTGCCATTCTCTGAATATAACAGCTTCCCTTTTGAGGAAGTCTTGGCCTTCTGCTGCACCTAAATACAAACTCAACATTTAAGCATGGTCTACCAATTTACCACACAACCTGAGTTGTTCGGTGTGAGGTAGGTGTTACTTGACCCACCAAGCCACATTGCTTTTCATAGTAACAGAAAAAGTAATTAAGACATTAGGGAAGCATTATTTGAAATAAACCTCTAAAAATAAGCAAAAGAAAATTGAAGATGTTTGCATCTCATGTCAGTACTCAACAAAGGCCATTCTCAGTACAGAAAGATTTTAGCAATCAAGTGAATAGAATATGCACTCAGGCTGTGCATACCTGCCTTAGTTTCCTTCCTTCCTTCCTTCCTTCCTTCCTTCCTTCCTTCCTTCCTTCTTTCCTTCTTTCCTTCTTTCTTTCCTTCTTTCCTTCTTTCTTTCTTCCTTCCTTCCTTCCTTCCTTCCTTTCTTTCTTTCTTTCTTTCTTTCTTTCTTCTTTCTATACTATTGCAGTAGGGTAAAAACACCATAATAAGAAGCAATTTGTGGAGGAAAGAGTTTGTTTGGCTTGTAGGCTACAGTTCATCAACAGTAGAAGACAAGGAAGGAAATCTTGAGGCAGGGACTGAAGCAGAGGCCATGGAGGAATGCTGCTTGCTAGCTTGTTCTTCACAGCTTACTCAACCTATACCCCAGCACCAACTTATCAGAGATGGTATCTCCACATCAATCACAAATGAAGAAAATGCCCCCACAAACTGCCACCCATGCCAATGTGTTGGGAACATTTTCTCAGCTGAGGTTACCTCTTCTCAGATGATTTCAGCTTCTATCAAGTTAACAACAAAAAAAAAAAAAACCAGCACAATAACCAATCCACTTCTTCCTCTGTCTTTGTCATGGTCAATAGATCCTTAACTCGGCTTTGGACTTCACAAATACTACTTCTTTCTTTTAAGTAAGGCATATACTTGTTCATTCTCCAGTGGCAAAGATCAACACTGGATAAGGTAACAAAGGAAAACTGAAGTTCAAGTCCCAGATAAGAGGGGAAGAGGGAAAGAAGGAGAGGTCAAAAGTTCCTAGTTGGTTTTATCAGCGAAGAACAAGAGATAAGTCTTCTGACTACAGTCTGCCTTTTAAAAAATCCATAGAAAGGATAGCAGGGCTCAGAAAGACACTTCCAGGTCCCTATAGCCAGCTGTTCTCCTTTTAGCCATGGCACCCTTCTGAGAAAGACAGATCAATAAGTCTCTGCTATTCAATTAACTAGAAGCACCTACAAAATCAAAATAATTGTCCCTCAAGGCTGTTGTTCAATAAAAACATTCTTATTCAAGCAAAGAAGATCCAAACCACTCTGCTGCATCGGTCTCAACATAGGTTCCTCCCTGACATGTAACTCTTACAATACTCAGAGATAGTGAACACTCACCATCCTGAAGCAAAAAGGGTTGGCAGGATGGTGGAATAGGGTGGAATGGTGTCTGGGGTCTCTGTAATTATATCAATATCCTGAAGAGACTAGAACTAGTATATTGTTTCATGTTGATTATTCTTTTCTGCAGAGCTTGATGAATACACTAATGTGCAGAGCAATTATGTTCAAGACTTCTCAGACACCCAGACCGAAACCATCTTTAGCAGAGTCACCTTGGATAATAACACTGGCTCTCTCTTCTTACAGGGTGCACAAATAATGCTTGGCCTAATTCACAATGCACTGGGGACTCTCTGGCTCTCTTTGCACAATCTAGAAGACAAGAGATATAGCATCGGCCATAAACTTATGTTAGCTAGTATCTGCTACCTGTTTGTGTCTGGAACATTTGTGAGTGAACCGTGGTCATTAATGATTTCTATTTATTTGATTCTAATTGATCAAGTAGAGTATTCTGTGGTCAACAGTTTACTAGGCTCGATCACTGGCTTACAGTGATCATTTGAGCATTTTTGTATGTATTGCCTGTTTTGATAAGGACCTCAAGAGGCTGGGAATGTGTGAGTAGAAAAGATTTCAAGGGAGTATTACTAAGAAGACTCTTAAAGAGCACGGCTGTGTATATAACAGCTGTCAAGCCTTTCTTTTCAGGGTGAAAACTCAAAAGCAAGAGTTTAGTGTCTAGGGAAATAGAGGCAATGTTTGGAGAAGTTACATTTGGGAAAAGAAAAGAAGAGCCCTAGGGTGGGGCAGGGGGGCCAAGAGGAATTCGGAGAATTTAAACAGAGATTCCTAAAGTAGATGTTCTAATACTTTCATGGGTATATTTATCAAAGTATCCACCAGGAGCATGCCCAATTAAAAGTAATTATACTTGAGAAGCCCAAAGCCATGACTTCCCCCTAGCTAGATTAGTTCACAGATGCACTCAATCCAAAGGAAATTTCTTAATCGGGGTTATTTATGCAGAAGTCATGTGACCTGGGACACAACTGACTTCCCTTTGATAGCAAGTCTCAAGAAGCAGAAAGCTTAATATAAGGATGAACTTCTTCGCAGAGAATGGGTTTCAATAGATACTCTTCCACTTTCTTGCTCCTCTCTACCAAGATGGAGCTTTAAAAGAGTAGAGGTCTAAGAAGAGCCCAGTCTCTGAGCTTTGTGGAAAGGCTTCTGAGACATAGTAGTCATTTCACTAAGCCAGTGGTCTGGCATTCACTTCTTTGATTGACAGATATTTCTTCAGAGGATTTACCTCTGGAAGCATTGCAAAAAACAACAACTTCCTGGAAAGAGGTGTGTGTAGTTAACCTGGAATGATACAGTGAGTCTCCAATTGCAAAGTGTCTAGAAAGAGCCCTGGGCCCAAGACGTTACCAGGATGCTTATGGAAGAAATGAGCCATGAATCCTATTCAATGGTGTGTCCTTCCATGCATTATGCAAATTCCAAAGGTACTTTAAGCTCATTTTACCTCAACGACACAACGTTGCCACAAGGATCAAATGCAGTAGCTCTTCACTCCCTGCTTTATAAATGAGAAAACTTTATAAATGTCTGTAGAGTTTAAGTAAATCTGACAGAATGCCCCACAATAAAACAGCAAGGTTTTCTGTAAACCAAGGTAAGGTACCTCTGCTTTCATAGCAGACTGCGTCCTCCTGGACTGAGAGATTCTTGATCTCTTTCTTAGGATATTTAAGCCATCTTCCAGGAGTTCTGCAGGCAAATGGAAGACATACCACGGGAAGAAAAGTTAATGCAAAAATAACCACAAATAGCCATGCTTTCAGCTAGTTCCCAGTAGGTCACAGACATCACAGTGATTGAGGAAACAGCCATAAATAAATAAATTAAATTAAAGCCATTTGATTTTCAGATCAAATGTATTCTGAAACTATTTTGTAGTGATCTTTTTTTCCCCTAGAATATTTTGAGAGGAAAGAGGATTCCCATGGATGAGAGCTGCCGTACTAGCCATCTTATTCTATAATACCTCAGGTCATTAACTTGCTAACTGAACATCAAAGTGTGGCCGAGGATTCACTATTTGTCCCTCATAAAATTATTGAGAAATTCCTGAGTCCCATCACCTACATGTTGATCGCATGAATGACCATCAACTTTTAAACATCTTTTCATCTCTCTAACAGAAAAAAGTAGAACCACTTATTTAGGGGATCCCTTAGAACCAAGATAGTTTTTTTTTTCACTTCAATGCCCCTTTCTTCCTAAAACTCAGGGATAGTCTAGACATCCAAAAAAACAGTAGTATCAGGAATAGAATCTGTTGAGGGGATGGATAAAACAGTGTGGGTGTTTCAACACAAATTTCTTCCCACAGTTCATCAACTCAGGATCCAGCAGTATAACTCAGGGTATTTCTTCAGTATTTCAGGTATGTGGGAAAGCTGGACATAACCCCAAAGACAGAAATGTTTTATGACATAAAGAAGAAGAGCTATTGATGATTCTGAGACTTGGAAGGGGGAGTGAGAAAGCTTCTTCCAAATGCTCAGAAAAAAAAAAATCACTGAATTTTTCTAAAAACACACCTCAGTGTGTCTTTTTTGGGGGGTGGGAAAAGGAGTGCTTAATGGGCAAATAAGGAGACAGATGTGACAGTTTCCATGGAATGAATCCCTACGTGGCTTCTAAGCATCTAAAGGGGGGTATTAATCTCCAAACAAAGCTCTTGAAGCTGAGAAAGAAAGTTATGGAAGTTTGAAGGTATTTAGTCAGTGCCTTAGGCGGGTTTCTATTGCTGTGATGAAACATCATGACTAAAAGCAGCATGGAGAGGAAAGGGTTTATTTCATCTTATACTCTTTAGGACACACTCTATCAGTGGAAGAACTCAAGACAAGAAGCTAGAGGCAGGAACTGAAGCAGAGACCATGGAGGAATGCTGCTAACTGGCTTGTCTCTTGTGATTTTCTCAGCCCACTTCCTTATACAACCCAGGACCACCTGCTCAGGGGTGGCACTACCTGTCCTTAAGTGATCTGGTCCTACCCACATCAATCATTAATCCAGAGACTTGCCTACAGAAAATGTGACAAAAGCATATTTTTCACTTGAGATTCTTTCCCCCAGATAATTCTAGCTGGTGTCAAGTTGACAAAGAAAAGTGGGGAGGGGAGAGGACATGACATATGACTGTTAATAAAGAGGGTGAGAAAAAATAACCCATGGAAAGAGAACTATCATCTGTGGGTCTATAGAACATCATCAGAATACAAAAGAAGAAGGAGAAGAAGAGGAAGAAGAAGAAGAAGAAGAAGAAGAAGAAGAAGAAGAAGAAGAAGAAGAAGAAGAAGAAGAAAAGAAGAAGGAGGAGGAGAAGGAGAAGAAGAAGAAAAAGAAGAAGAAGAAGAAGAAGAAGGAGGAGGAGGAGGAGGAGGAGGAGGAGGAGGAGAAGGAGAAGGAGAAAGAAGGAGAAGGAGAAGAAGAAAAAGAAGAAGAAGAAGAAGAAGAAGAAGAAGGAAGAAGAAGAAGAAGAGAAGAAGAAGAAAAGAAGAAGAAGAAGAAGGAAGAAGAAGAAAAGAAGAAGAAGAAGAAGAAGAAGAAGAAGAAGAAGAAGAAGAAGAAGAAGAAGAAGAAGAAGAAGAAGAAGAAGAAGAGGAGGAGGAGGAGGAGAAGAAGAAGGAGGAGGAGGAGAAGGAGAAGTAGAAAGAAGGAGAAGGAGAAGAAGAAGAAAAAGAAGAAGAAGAAGAAGAAGAAGAAGAAGAAGAAGAAGAAGAAGAAAAGAAGAAGAAGAAGAAGAAGAAGAAGAAGAAGAAGAAGAAGAAGAAGAAGAAGAAGAAGAAGAAGAAGAAAAGAAGAAGAAGAAGAAAAGAAGAAGAAGAAGAAGAAGAAGAAGAAGAAGAAGAAGAAGAAGGAAGAAGAAGAAGAAGAAGAAGAAGAAGAAGAAGAAGAAGAAAGAAGAAGAAGAAGAAGAAGAAGAAGAAGAAGAAGAAGAAGAAGAAGAAAAGAAGAAGAAGAAGAAGAAGAAGAAGAAGAAGAAGAAGGAAGAAGGAAGAAGAAGAAGAAGAAGAAGAAGAAGAAGAAGAAGAAGAAGAAGAAGAAGAAGAAGAAGAAGAAGAAGAAGAAGAAGAAGAAGAAGAAAAGAAGAAGAAGAAGAAGAAGAAGAAGAAGAAGAAGAAGAAGAAGAAGAAGAAGAAGAAGAAGAAGAAGAAGAAGCAGCAGCAGCAATCAGAACACCCCAGTGGGGCACAGTGCCCTGCCCACTTCTGCTCGCCCATCATGGTTAGTCACAACTCTGGAAGCTCACATACATGGATTCTGGTTCTGAAGGTTCCCATGTTAGCTGTGCAACCCTGAGCAAAGTACTTTACTAACCTGAGCAAACACGGAGAACACTAGCAAGCTAAAAACTTCGTTCACACGCCTGTAAACCCAACACTTAGGAGGCAGTGGTAGGCAGATCTCTGTGGGTTTAAGGCCACTCTATTCTACAGACCACGTTCCAGAACAGCCAGAACTTCACGGAGAAAGTCTAAAACAAACTTTGCTCTCTCTTTCAGCTAAAGTTTTTTTTCCCCAAAGAGCAGAGGCCACTTTGCTGAGAAGAAGTTTGCCAACTATGATTGTGGGGAACCAGAGTCTGGTTTCCTTGCCTTTTTACCACCACCTAAGCAGTCACTGTTAACATCATGTTCCTTCCGAGTCTTTGTTCTAAGCTCGTAACCCCAAAGTATTGTGCAAGCATGTGTACACAGAGCTAAATATCTGGCGTTGCACTTCCAGAGCAGTAACTAACACAGTTGACCTCAAAACCTTGACAGTCCTCTTGAGATTTTGCTAGTTCCTGACTCAGTGCCAGCTCATATTCAGTTTCTGTTTCTGTGTGAAGGCTGGTTTTGTTGTGGCACAGCCATGGTAGCAGATAGAAGTAAATATGGCCCCTTGGCTGGTTTTCAAAAAATTCACCAAGCATGTTGCTTCTTTTTCCTGAAGCATGGTTGTGTATAGAGTCTAAGTGTCATTTCCAAGCCACAGTCTGCAGCCTTTGGTAAACCTAAACACCTCTGCCAGCCCCCTTCCTCTCCATACTACCTTAAGGAGCAAAGCCTACGTTTCTTTTCTATGCAAAGCCAGCCTGGTCCCTTCTCTGGAAGCAGCTGGCATCATTCCAGTGTTTTTATATTCACATAAGCTTACTACTTTTTATAAATATCTTCTTAGTGGAAGGAGTGAGTAAATATAATAGATGCCTGTTAGGATTTAGAGATGGTTTGGTTTGGTTTGGTTTGGTTTGGTTTGGTTTGGTTTGGTTTGGTTTGGTTTGGTTTGGTTTGGTTTGGCTTTTTGAGACAGGGTTTCTCTGTGTAGCTATGGCTGTCCTGAAATTCTCTTACAGACCAGGATGGCCTCGAACTCAGAGATCTGCCTGCCTCAGCCTCCCCAGTGCTGGGTTTAAAGATGTGCACTGGCACACCCGATAGGATTTAGATTCTTCATCCTTAGAAGAAGTGCTTCATTGGGCCAGCCATGGCCGCCCATGGATCGAACAGAGTGGGATTTCCTCCTGGTTTTCATAGCAGACGCTTAAAATTAAAACTAATTTCACTAAAACTTAAACTGACAAGGAAGGCACAAAGGAGATGACTTGGTGGTTTGTTAAAGCCCTTTGCTGAACTAACATGAGAGCAGAGTCCAGATATCTGAAACACATATAAAGGTCACCTGCCATTGCATCCTCAGAAGGCAGTGGATCCCCAAAACAAGCTGGATAGTAAGACTAACCAGATCAGTGGATTCTGGGCTTGACTGGGAGACTCTGCCTCAGTGAATAAGATGGACCTCAGGCCTTCTCATGCACACATTCATGCACAAGTACATGTATGTATACACACACACACACACACACATGCTTGTTTATGCGAGCATGAAAATGGGAGAAGAAATAAATGAATGAAGAAAGTCTTTAAAATAGGAAGAGAACTTCCTGCTACGCAACTTGAAATTCCTGTGTCCCTTTAAGTCCTTTGCTTTGATTTGCTGTTAAATCACTCCCTCTTCCCATGACCACAACTCATGGTTCAGCTCCTCCTCAATGAGACACCTTCCTTCATAGTCCATACAGTGTCCTTCGGGTCCCTTAAAAGAGTTTGGTGGCTTTTCAAGGGAAACTGGGACTTAAATACTGAAGTGGCACAAATAAGCCTGAAAATTCCTGAACTTGAAACCTGTTGATATCATGGCATTTATTAAAATTCATTACATAACAAACAGAATATAACTTTTCTCCCCCATTATCATTACTCTAAGGTTTCTTTTTTGTGTATGGAGGTGGTTTGTCTGCATATGTATCTGTGCATCATGTGAATATAGTGTCCTCAGAAGAGGGCACCAGATCCCCTGGCACTGGAGTTACAGACAGTTGTGAGCTGCTGTGTGGGTACTGAGAATTGATCCTGGATCCTCTGGAAGAGCAGTCAATGCTTTTAACCACTGAGTCATCTATCCAGTCCCTGTTGTAACCTTCTGACGCTTAGCACATTACAGACACTGTATATAATGACATCCTGACGAGCACGTGTACTGTGAAACGTGTTGTAAAATAAAAACTTTTTATGCTACTAACTTCTAGACAAGTTTGGAGTGAAGTTTTGATAGTAACCACACTTAATACACTTACAAAATGTTAGATTTTACAAGTTGTTTTTCGGACAAGAGAGTTAGAGAGATGGCTAAGTAGGTAGAATGGTCATTGCACAATCATGAAGACCTGAACTAAAATTCCCAGAACTAATGCAAGTCAGACACAGGACCACACCTGCAATCCTACTATGTCTAGGGTGAGATGAAAGATAGAGAATCCCCATGTATACACACACAGTAAATAGTGCTCTAAATCTGTTTATTCTATCCATGACTTCTTTTTATTTTTTTAATCTATTGCAGCATATGTTTGCAATTATAACAAACATCATAAGTATCTTCGTGGCTATATTTGGTTTAATTCTACTTGGATATGAATTTCCAATTTTTGAATCAATAGGAACTGAATACATTTGGTCAAATGTAAGTACCAATTTTAATAATAACTCAATAATAGTGTTAGATAGAACTGAAAAAAATATTACAAATGGCACACAATGAAATTGCTCTAAAATACGTATGGATAGAAGAACACTAGTTTGGAAATTGCTACGAAATCCTAGAAGTCATATAATTGTTGGGAAGGGCCAGAGAACTTGCCGAAGTAAATACCAAAAGTTATTATTATGGTATTATAATAAAATCACGTAGTATTTATACAAAGAAAAAAATCACCAGCTTGTAGCAGAAACAGTTGAGATAGAGGAAACCTGATGTGCATATCCAGACCCCCCAAAAAATAGTTTTTGAGAATTTCATACATGAGTACAGTATATTTACCTCATTCTATTCCACCTCTCCTCCTCTCCTTTCTCTTAGCTTCATGACCTCTTCTCCTGCAATCATTATTGTTTGTAAACTATTGAGTCCATTCAGTGTTACTCATGCATATATGTATTTAAGGCTGACCACTTGACGTTGGGTGACCTATCAGGAGTCTATCACTGAGTATTTGATTTGATTGATTTGATTTTCCCTCTCTCAGCACTGGTCACCTGTTGGGAGTTGGACTTGTGAAATTTCCTCCACCTCTACTGGCATGTCAGCTGGCATCATCATTTTACTGGCCTTTTTAGGCAGCTGTGTCATTGAGATTTCATGGGTGCAGCTTCCCTGTCATTTCTAGGATACACTGTCTCACAGCAGGGCTCTTCTCCTCCGGTTCCTACAACATATTGAGAGGATGAGGTCATATTAGTCAGTTTGGTGAAAATGAAACTTAAATAATACCAACTCAATCGGCTATCTATTTCAAAGATAATTTAAGTAGCCACATATTCTTGTTATGTAGAAAGGTAAGTCAGCAATAAATGCATAAGCATAAAATTATGAAAACCACCATTTAAAAGTTATGTATTAACTACATAAAGAAAGAAAACTAGGAAATGAAGAGATGGAAGCTTACACATTTCGAGTTGTAAAATATTTTAATTTTCCATGCGGTGTAGGCCGAGATAACAACATCGTCCCAGAGGGCTAGTAGGGTGGAGCCACTGTCCTGGAGGGCAAACAAGTTCCCCAGAGACAAGACACTGAGAATTATTTTCAGGCCTTTAAATCTACCAAACTGTAACTCCACTGGGTTGTGGGTGTGAATAGGCCCTGAGAGCTTCTCCTCCTTTTTAAATTTCCCACTTTGGGAGTATATCCTGTCTGCTCCATTTTGGATCTTGGCTGTGAATTACTTCTTTCTGGCTTCATGAGTCCACGAGGACAGAGAAATTTTGGTCCCTACTAAACCACAGTATAAGTCTTTCCTACAATTGATTTCAAGAAGGATTTAGTGCTTCTTGACTGTATGATATTTAGGGAGAGTTTGGACTCAGAATTGATGCTGTAATAACTTAAAATCAGAAAAGATGTTGAGATGAGGTGAATATGTTTTGCACATAGAAAGGACATCAGTTTGGAGGGGCTAGAAGCAAAATTATAGGTTGAGTTGTGTTTTTTAATATGTGCAAATGTGACTTTTATTAATGGAGTCATTACAGATATAATTAGTTAAGTTAAATTAAGGTCACAATGGAGAAGGGCTTATATGGAGAGACCATATTACTGGTACTCTTATAAGAAGGAAGGTTGGTGTCTGAGAAAGATGGCCATTTGAATATAAAGACACATGGAATAGTGCTGCTATAATTCAAGGGGCTTCCCAAATTTGAAGAGGGAAGTACCCTCCTTCTGAGCAACTAGGAGGAGCATGGTCCCACCAACACATTGATTTGTTACTATGAGACAGTTAATTTCTGTTTCAGAAAGCATTCATGAAATCGTTTCTATCACAACGTCCTTGAGAAACAAGTAGAGGAAGCCAGTGACTTGCTGCCTGCTTCTCTGGTGTTTAATTCCAATTGAAATTAGACACAAGAGTGAAAACAGCTGAGAAAAGACATGCAAAAAAAATGTCAGTTTCGTGGTTGGCTATCACCTTTGAAATCCTTGTTAATAAGTTTGGTAACACTGTCAGGGTTAGTATGGTTATAATGAAACACCATGGCCAAAGCAACTAGGGAAGAAAAGAATTTATTTGGCTTTTCCACATCACAGTTCATCATCAAAAGAAGTCAAAACAGAAACTCAATCATGGCAAGAACCTAGAAACAGAAGCTGAGACCTTGGAAGAGTGCTGCTTATTGTTCCTCATGGCTTGCTCAGACTGCTTTCTTATAGAACCCAGGACCACCTGCCCAGGGGTGGCCCACCCACAATGGATTGGGCCCTCCCACACCAATCACTAGTTAAGAGCATGTCATACAGACTTGCCTACAAACTGATCTTATAGAAGTATTTTCTCAATTGGGGCTTTCTTCTCTCTAATAATTCTAGCTTGTGTCAGGTTGACATAAACTAACCAGCACACTGATCTTCCTGGATTAAATCCATCTACCTTTTTAAAATATACATACAGTAAAGTAAATGCTTTCCAATTGGAAGCCATACAAGTATCAGCTATTGAAAAAAAAAGAATTGGGTGTTATAAACACAATTCATTCTGGGGAGCGGGGGAGAAAAAGAGGGAACCCTAAAGAATCTGACTATCTCTATCAGAATGACCCATTCCACTGATAAAGTCTCGCTCTTCCCATCAGCTAAGAAAGAATAACTTCACTTCATGCATTAACACTTAAAGCAAGGTGTAATAAAAAACAGAACATACAATTCCAAATATAAAACATAATCATATGATCAGCCCCACTAAGAGGGACTGAGAATCATAGATTGGCATCTAACCCAATTGTCATCAAAGAGGCTTCACCCAGCAACTGATAGAAACAGATGGTGAGACCCACAGCCAAACACTAGTCAGAGTTTGGAGTATCCCTTGAAAGAGGAGAAGAAAGGATTGTAGGAGCCAACGGACAACTAACCTGAGCCCATAGGGGCTCACAAAGACTGAACCAACAGCCAGGGAGGCTGCACGCCCTCTCCACACATATTGCAGTTGTGTAGCTTGCTTTTCTTGCAGGACTCCTAACAGTAGGAGCAGGGACTGACTGACTCTAACTCTATTGCCTGACTCTGGAACCCTTTCCCCCTACTGGGCTGCCTTGTCCAACCTTAATAGAAGAGGATGCACCTAGTCTTACTACAACTGGATATGCCAAGGCTGGTTGATATCCATAGAGGCCTGCCCTTTTCTGAAGAGAAATGGAGAAGGAGTAAAAGGGGTGAGGGTGTGGGGAGGGACTGGGGAGGAGAGGAGGGAGGAGAAACTGCAGTAAAGACATAAAACAAAAAAATCTTTTAAAAATGTTTTGAAGCCGGGTGTGGTGGCACACGCCTTTAATCCCAGCACTCAGGAGGCAGAGGCAGGCAGATTTCTGAGTTCAAGGCCAGCCTGGTCTACAAAGTGAGCTCCAGGACAGCCAGGGCTATACAGAGAAACCCTGTCCGAAAAAAAAAAAATGTTTTGAAAGGGGGTCTGAGAAAAATGAGGCAAACTATGTACTGCTTTGCTTTCTCTCCTTTCCAACCCCATCATGTGAAAAGCAGAAGTAAAAATTGGAGAATTAAAGTATTTGGCAATAGATTCACTTCATAAACAGGGAAGCAACTAACTTGAAATAATCATAGTTGTTTGGAACTGTAGAGGATAAATGGTGCATTCTGACCCAGAAACACTTTCCTTGCACAGTTTTCAAATGACCTGTTTGAATGTTTCTTTTCTCTTTCAGATGGCTGGCATGATGCTTCTACAAATTTCTGTCATGTGTGCCATCACAGAGCTGGTTATTGCAATCCTAGTGCTGCACTGGTTCATAACAGCACATAAAATTGAAGAACCCTCAGAAGAAAGTGAGTAATGGAGACCACAGAGATGGGCTAGAGGGCAAGGCACCTGCTACACAAACATGGTGACCTAAATTCCAGTCCCAACATGCATGTGGGAAGAGGTGCATATGGTAGCAGGTGTCTGTGGCAGAGATAGCTAGTCAGCCAGTCTAACAGAAACATCGAGTGTCAACTTCAATGAGAAGCACTATAAATATAAATAAATAGACCAATAGAGTGTAGAACAACACCCTAACACCAACCTCTGGCTACCACAGGAGCCTGAAGAGAAAGAAAATCCCTCAACAAAAGGCTGAGAATTTTATTAGATTAAGAAAAATCTATACCCAGTCATTAGCCCACTTTGCCACATTACCTTAAATATGGAGCCTTGAACCAAAACATTCTGAGATGTGTAAATTAAGCAAAGCATGTTCTTCACAAATGGAGAAAAATAAGTCAACTAATTTTTTTCTAAGTTACGTCTAGACCCTAGACTTAAACATGAATTTTTTTTCAGCTAAAGTAAATAGGTATTAAAGTAGATTGATTCTCAATTTGTTTGAAGAACCACCATATTGATTTCCATAGTGGCTGTACAGGTTTGCACTCCCGCCAACAATGGAGGAGTGTTTCCCTGATTCCACATCCTCTCCAGCATGAGCTGTCATTTGAGGATGTAGCTTGGTTTTCTTGTGGGACTCCTAACAGTAGGAGCGGGGACTGTCTCTGACTCTGTTGCTTGACTCTGGGACCCTTTCCCCCTACTGGGCTGCCTTGTCCAACCTTAATAGAAGAGGATGCACCTAGTCTTACTACAACTGGATATGCCAAGCTGGTTGATATCCAAGCTAGCTTGGAGAACTACTCTTTTCTGAAGAGAAATGGAGAGGGAGTGGATCTGGGGGAGAGAGAGAGATAGGGAGACTAAGCGGAGTGGAGGGAAGAGAAACTCTGATTGGAGTGTATTGTATAAGAGAAGAATCTATTTTCAATTTTTAAAAAGAACAAAAATAATCTTTGAAGAAAATCTAAAAGTATACCAGTGTTTAACCTAAAATAAAATAAACTGAAACTCTTTTAAAAAATCAGAATCCCAGAGCAGAAAACTGCAACAGCAAAATTGAAATTTTCAATGCAATAATTCAAAAGAAGATGTGAGCTGGAATAAGAAACGCCAACCTGAAGATAGGTCAGTTTCAACTCTCATCAGTAGCACAGAGTGAGAACAAATGCATAAAATGTACAGTGTACTAGACACCTGGAAAACACCATGAGAGAACCAAAATGTGTGTTATGGGGGTCACAGAAGGAGAAGGGGGAAGGAAATGGGGAAGGGGAAGAAGAAGAAATTTTCAAGAGCTTTTAGAACATTTGTAGCTGTAAATACTATAATTTTTTAAAGATTTTATTTATTTATTTTATATATGTGATGAGTACATTGTAACTGTCTTCAGACACACCAGAAGAGGGCATCGGATCTCATTACAGATGGTTGTGAGCCACCATATCCATCCAGAGATGGCTCAGAGGTTAAGAGCACTGACTGCTCTTCCAGAGGTCCTGAGTTCAATTCCCAGCAACCATATGGTGGCTCACAACCATCTGTAATACTATATTTTTTTAAGTCTCAAATCAAAAGCCCAACTTTCTACTATTGAAAAAAACTAGAAAATGAATTTTTAAACCAAGCTTAAAGTGAGAAATGAAAATAACAGCCTGAAGTAAAAATAAATGTATATGCCCCATATAATCAGTGCCTATCAATAAGAAAAGGAGCACAAAGAAAAATAAAAGTGTGTTCTCTTTTTAAAAAAAAAAATAATATACCAACAAACCTTTAGCTATATGGACAAAAGGAAAAGGGAGATCAAGTTTAACTTGTCAAATTATGAATAAACATAACAATTTTAAAGAAATAAAAGCACTGAAGTGGCTATTGGGAACAATGACATGCCAACAAGTGAGATGTCGGTTCTGGTTTGTCTCCTGTTGCTGTGATAAAACCCTGACCAACTTGATGACTAAGGAATCTTTTCAAATAGTCCTGGGACAACCAAAGTGTGAAACTAATAAACCACTACTGCACACCAGCTCCACAAGTTAGTTTAAAATGCACAAAAACCTCAGCTTAAGAGTTAACACAGTGAAACTCTTAGAAGAAACTCTAGGCATAATTCTTTGTAACCTAGGTTAGGTAATGTTACATTGGATGCCACATCAAAAGCACAAAGAACATGTCATGCATAAATTGATTGGCCAAGGAAAGAATACAACAGAAAAATCTGATGAGTATAGTTGCAAGAACCCTCACTACTAGCAACAAAAATATCTACCAAAGCAGAAGCTGGAGGAATGGCTCAGCAGCTAAGAGCAGTCACTTGTGACGACCCAGTTTTTTCCCCACTGGACACATACAGCAGCTCCCAACCACCTGTAACTCTCCAGCATCCTATTCTGGCCTCTCTAAGCAATTTATACACATGGTGCACATACAGTCAAGCAGGCACACACACACATACATGCAAATAAAAAACAAACTTTTAAATTCTTTAATTACCAAATCAAATCTAGTAGCATTTTTAAAAGTCATGACTAAGAAGGAGTTATCCTAAGAACTCAAAGTTAGTCAGCTTACAAAAATTAATTAAAGAACATACTACATTATCAGGTCAAGAACAGAAACATAATCACTTAAAATGATGGATTGTGTACATAGGTTGTAATAGTAATAGTTTAAATATCTGTTCAGCTTACCTAATAATTTTCAAAATAAGTCATTAGTCTCAAAAATAACTGCATTCTTGTATTAGCCTAGAATTCTGTCTAGGAGCAGAGGAATGACAGTCCCTAGGATCCTGATGGCTACTATATGAAAACAAATTGCTGAGGTGAAGCTGGGTAGTAAATGGAGCCCAGGTCCTGAGGACATTTAGCTAAGTTATTAAAGAATGCTTACTTTAGACTATAGGTACCAGTGGGCCCTTGAAGGATTTTAACAGTAATGCATCTCCAGCTTTGTTCCTACTATAATTACATTTGTTAGAACATTTTCTATAGCAAATTATAGGTGCCCATCACTAACTCAAATTGCTCAACCAACCAGGAAAGACTGCATCTGTCAGAATAACAGTTCCAAAGTTAGGAAGACTTTATGCGTGGTGGGTACCGAACTTCCTCTGCCCTCCCACTCTGCAATCTGCATCTGTATCCTAAGACTGTTATTATGGTTTAGGCAACATAACTCCTGGTCACATGCCTCAGAAATTGGTTCTTCTTCCTCTGAAGGAACAGGAAACCTCTCTTTCCCTCTCACAGACACTACTGCCTCCAGCTCTGAGCTAAATAATAGCAAAGAGGACCGGATTGCCATAAGACAAATTACAGTGGCAGGGTGATTTTTTGAGGCAACTCACCTGCCTCCAGGCCATTCCAGCAGAAGAAGAGAAAGAGAAACCAGAAAAGAAAACGAGGCATGAGATAAGGATAGTAACTGAGCAATCCAAGTGATGTATATCTAAACATAAATAATGCAGAATGTCCAAAGGAAAAGGAGTTTGAAAGTCAAAATGTTTATATACATTGTGTATATTAGTTTTATAATCAGTTTTCTCAGGCAACAGGGACTATAGATTTCCCAACCTTTACTTATAGTTTCCATATCACTCAAGATTTATTAAACATAGTTTTGGATACTTAACCTTAATTCCAGTAGACTGAGAGGTGTTTTCTTAAGTACTCATCTTTTCAAGGGGAGTTTTGTGTGTTCTTACTGAGCAAAATATTATTGAATACATTTAAAGGACACATGAAAAAACTTTACAGTGTTGCTCAGGAAAACAATAATACCATGTCACTTAGGATGTGTTCTAGTCTCACTTTCTGTTTCTTTGGAAAGAAAAAAAATTCCCTGTCCCAAAGAAACTTAAGGGAGAAAAGGGTTTACTTGGCTTTAGATAACTAGAGGATAGAGTCCATTAGTGTGGGGAAGTCAAGGCAGGAACTTAAAGCACCAGGTCCAAGGTCAAAAGCAGAGAAAGAAAAAAAAAGCATGGATCCTTGTGTTCTTGCTGATCTTAACCGGCTTGCTTGACTCTATTATACAGTCCAAGGCCTGGCCCATGAAATGATGTCACCCATGTTCATGATGGGTATTCACAACCGCATTTAATAATCAACACAGTCACCCACAGACATGCCCACAAAGCAATCTGATCTAGATAATTTCTCCACTGAAAGTCTCTTCCAGGTGAGGCTAGGTTGTGTCAAGTTAACAGTTAAGACTAGTCAGCATAGGATGCCTTCCTGCATGGCCTCCAAGACCCCTGAATCTGATAGAATCACCCAGAGTATAGCAGAAGGTTAATGTCCTTTTGAAACGTGCAATACTTGAGGGTAGCGTGTTTGCTGCAATTCACAGAAACCTGTGGAGTAGATATGATGCATACATGAATACTCCCAGCACTCAGGAGGCTAAGGCAGAAGGATTGTCCATTCCAGGGCAACTTGAGATACATAGTGAGATTCTATCCAAAAACAAACCAATCAAGTGAGTAATTAAGCAGTACTGTTAGGTCATAGGTTCATGGGTCTGGCCTCAGGACACAGTAAGGCTGTCTTTCCAGAGTTTCAAATTGCCAGACCTCTAGGCTTTTACATTTAAGTGGTTGCTATTTAGTCTAGTTTTGACTTGATGACTAAGGAAGGGCCGGCCTTTTATCCTCAAGACAATACTAATGACCAATTTTCTATCTCTCAAGTTTTCTCAGGTCCCTCCCATTCACACCTATCATCACCACCTTCAACACAGCCATCTATGCTTGAGTTGGAGAATGTCTCTGAACAATCCCATCCAAAAGATATAGAAGATGAAAATGATGTGACTAACTGAAGAACCCTGCAGGGTTTTTTTTTTTTTTTACAAGATGCCTCATGGGAAACATACTCCAATGATGTCCTTGCCAGTTCTCACTGTCTCCTCATTCTGTAATAAAGGATGCAATCTGATCACCAATTGTCTCTTCCCTCGCTGTCTCAGTCAATGCTCTATTGCTGTGAAGAGACACCATGACCACGGCAACTCTCAGAAAGGAAAACATTTAACTGGGGCTTGCTTACAAATTCAGAGGCTTTGTGTCCATCGTCGTCATAGTGGGAAACACGGAAGGAAGCGTGCAAGCAGACAAGGTGTCAGAGAAGGAGCAGAGAGTTCTACATTCAGAGCTACACACAACAGGAAGAGAGCCAGCAGGGCCTTGCTTGGGCTTTTGAAACCTCAATGCCCACCCCCACCCCCAGAGACACACTTCCTTCAACAAGACCACACCTCTTAATCCTTTCAAATAGTGCCAATCCCTAAGAATTCAAATATATTAGGGATATTCTTATTCAAACAGCCACACTCACTATAGATTACCAGCCTTCTCTACCCCTAAGATTGGGGGCATGCCAGGAAGTCAAAGTGACTGCTCATATTTATCTCCATTTGTGGAAAACATTATAAACAAAGGAACCCTTTCATCACAAAGAAGAATATACCAGCTTTGGAAGAGGCATAGTGCTGCTGTAGTGAAAACAAGACTCTAAGATAGTCTGTGCTACTGCTATCTTGCAGAGTGGTCCCCAGCCCATAGGGTAGAAAGGAGGGCTACATGATAGTTTGTCACTAAAAGAGCTTAGTATAGCTACTATCTAACCCATGGCAATTCATAAGCACTCTAGTATCATTTATTAGCTCTCTCTATTGTAACCATGGTGATTCAGGAGGCCAAAAGGAATAGTTCCTATTTCCCAATACTGGTGACCAGAGCCCATCTCTAGAAGCTAAAAGTGAGATCACTTTCAATATATATTTTTATTAAGCCATAAAAAGTTCCTGAAAGCTCTCTGTAAGACATTGTGATGCACTTGTGTCCCTCAATAAGAAAACAGATGTTGACATTTTAGTACCCAGTACTTCAAAATACTACTTTATTTAGAAATAAAGTCTGGGGCCAGCAAGATCAAGGTGCCTAATGCCAAGTCTGGCTATCTGAGTTTGATTCTTGTGACCCACAGGACAGAATGAAAGAACTTCTACAAGTTGTCCCCTGACCTCTCCATGTGTACAGTAGCATGCACATTAATATACAAACAATAAATAAATAACTTTTGTTTTTGAGACAGTCTCACTGTGTAGTCCTAGTTGGCCTGGAACTTAGTATGTAAAAACAGGCCAGCCTTATATTCACAGTAATCTACCTGCTTCCACGCTCCGAGCACTGGGATTAGAGGTGTGTGCCTCCATGCCCAGCAAAGAATTTTAATAGACATACAATCTTTATGGAGGGAGTGAAGTAAAATTGCTATAAGGGTGGGGCCTAGTCCAGTCCAGCTTTCCTCTTATAAAAGTGAGGATTTGGACAGAGTCAGGCAAACAGAGAAGGGAGGTAATAGATGTAAAGGGAAAGGACCTATGGAAAGGCAAGGACTGGAGTGAGGCCTCTATTAGTCAAATGCCAAAATCAGCAGAAAACCATCAACATTGTAGAACGGGATCTTCTCACAGAATGGCCAACTTTTGAAAATTGCAGCATGGCATTGCTGTCTACAAACACATTGGACCAAATTCATAGCTATCCTGGGATACATATGGCCTACAGGACACTCTGACAACAGTTCCCAGAAGGAGTCTGACTCTGATAACATCTTGATCTAGAACAGTGAGACAGTATATTTCCACTGCTGTTGGTCACCCAGTCTGTGGCCTCTTCTAGAAGCCAGTCACACACTTTTCCACTCCAAGCTGCATTGTGTTTGCTCTAGAGTTTGGCCAGGTGTTTACAAATGGAGATTACCCTCTTACCTGGATATCCCACAGTGGGAAAGTGGCATTTGAATGATCCTACTCTCCAAAGTCGGATGAGAGGAGGATCTGTAAAGGTTGTAGGTGCTGTGGGAGAATGTCATTTCCCGTTGTTAGGCTTTGAGACAGAGGTGAGGTTTGCTGGCCAGCTCTAGAACAGTCATGACAAGGTTCATGGATTTCAAGGCATTGTTGTCCAGTCATTCAGGGAGGCCCATGGGCCAGCTTGAAACTCAGAGTTTACAGGAAGCAAAAGGACTCCCTCTTACCTTCAGGTGCTGCTATGGAGTGCTGGTGGAAGATGAGCCCAGAAGCCTTGGGTTTCCTGAGAATCAGTGTGGCATGTGGAACAAAGCATGCCAAAGCATTTCATCAAAATACTGCTGTGGTAGGTCAGTACCAAGATGGAGCAAGTTGCTAAAAGTACCACCAGTGCCATTAACAACCATTTACATTGAGGAGGCTCTTTAATATTCAGCCCTTGGAAGCCTCCAGAATTCTGCCTAGATTGAGATATACAGTCTACAGAAAGAAGACCATACTCTGACCTAAGAAATAGTTCATATGTGTGTGCATATGTGTATGTACTCTTGTGCACGTATACATATATATGCACAAGGATGTGCAGGCCAAAGGGCAGTATCAGGTGTCATTCCTAAGATTCTATACACCGTGTTTTTTGATACAGAATATCTTACTGGTCTGGACCTGCCCAGACATGCTCAGCTCACTGGCTGGTAGGCTCAGGGGATCTATCTGTCTCTCCCTTCAAACAGCTGAGATTACAAGCACATACCACCACAGTTCGTTTTCAGCATGGGTTCTGTGATTTGAACTCAGATCCTCACCAACTGAGCTATCTCTCCAATCCCACGGGAGCTCACTTATCTTCATTTAACCCTTTAAAAAACAACAATTATTGTTTTTAAAAAATATTCATATTTTTCATTTAACATGCATATTTAATATTTTATAACAACAAAAGCTATTGTGAATACTACATATGTAAGTTATGTGTTTGGAGTTTGCCTTGTTATTTCTCAGTTTTACTGTGGTACTATCTCCAGGATCTATCACACAATGCCTCCAAAGACTATCACATATATAGTCAGCAAATTCTCTATTCCTGAAAATGTTTAGCAGAAATGTGAGCATCCTTGAAGGAAGTTGTGGTTTGAACATGACTTGTTTCTATGGGTTCATGTGTTGAAGACTTGATTGGTCATCCATCTCCTTGTTTCTCCATGCTTCCTGGACACCAGGAAATGGACAGTCTTTCTTACACATGTTCACTGCCACAGTGTTCAGCCTCACCTCAAATCTAAACCAGTAATATTTGCTGGCAATGATTTGAATACCTCCACCTCTCCTGAGGCTTCTCTCACCTCAAAGTTTCTGTCCCTTCAAGACAGTTAGCACCATTTCCAGGAAGTCAATAAAAAGAGAAAATCCCAACCTGAATCATAGCTGGTTCCTGAAACCCACATGACCTAAGGCCCAATTCTTACACTTCTTATTACTTCCCTCAGCACAAGGGATTGATGTCATTCATCTTTCTTAAAGGATGTTGCGCTATTTTATGGAGATATGCACATTACAGGAAATCTTCCCTTTAAAAAGGAAATGCACAAGAATATCAAGAAGAAAAATGTGTTTAATTTAAAAAAAAAGATCCTGCTAGACATTAAAGCATAATAAAGAATAATGAAAATATCATAGAAGTCACTCCTACATAGACAAGCAGGCCAGTTGTATAGAAGAAAAAAATTCACACAGAAATCGAGCTTTTAACTAAAGTGGCATTTCAGTGCACTGCAGTACAAATGAGTTGACAAAATTTCTAGAATATCCAAGTAGACTTTTGGAAAAGTATAAAATTATACTTAAACAGCTTATGCAATATTCAAGAATGAACTCATACAAGAAAATCAAGATGTAAAAATGAAAACTAGAGCTACAGATGTAGCTCAAGGAAAACACTTCCTCCAACATTTGTGAGGCCCTTGGTTTATTACCAGCACCACAGTTAAAAGGAAGAAGTAAAACAGCAAAATCACTAGAAAAAAACAAACATCAAGTTCCAGTTAATTGTGGGTTTCATGAAACACAGCTGAAGGAGACCAAGGAGAGACAAACTGGAAAAGAAGAAGTCCAAGTATTGCTATTTGCAGATTATATGATAATTTACATAAACAATCCCAAAAATTCTACCAGAAAACTCCTCCAGGTGATAAACATTTTCAGCAAAGTGGCTGGATACATAATTAACTCAAAAAAAAAAGTCAGTAGCCCTTCTACATGCAATCGACAAACAGAATAAAAAAAAGAAATCAAGGAAATAACAACCTTCACAATAGCCAAAAATAATATAAAATATCTTGAGGAAATTCTAACCAAACAAGTGAAAGACTTGTATGATTAAAAACTTCAAATTTTTGAAGGAAGAAATTGAAGAAGATCTCAGAAGATGAAAAGATCTGGCGCTCGCCCGCCGAGCCCAACCGCGCTCCCGCCTCCAGGTGCGGCGCGGGGTCCGCCCGCTCGACGCCGGGGACAGCGCCCCACGGGGACGAGCCGGCGCTGCGCTGCCGGGGCTCGCGGGCCGCGTGCGAGCGAGGCGAGTCCCCGGGGTGCGCTGGCCGCGGTCCGGTCCTGGATGCGAGAACGCAGCGCTTCGGGACGCGTGGAGTGCTCAGGCGGCTCTGGATTGTGTCGCTCGGATTGCGCGTCCCGCGAGTGGGCGTCGGAAGAGAAACCAAAGGCGGTTTGAGCACATGAACAGAAAATAACATTCTAAAGACTTTGTCAGAAGTGATAGGGAGGAAAAAAACCCATAAGAAGTACTTCCTTGTGTGTGTGTCTCATGGTGCAGCTTTTAACACTCACATAGTAATGAAGCCACCATTATGTCCTCAGTCAGCGAAGTAAATGCGGACATCAGAGATTTCCTGATGAGCATCAATTTGGAGCAGTACCTCTTACATTTCCGTGAATTCGGTTTTTATACCGTGAGGGACTGCACGTCGATAAATGACAGCGTACTCCATCAGATTGGAATATCACCTACTGGACACCGTAGGAGGATACTGAAACAGTTACAAATGATCTTTTCAAAAATGCAAGACTTCCCCATATATGCAAATGTGCATAAGGCAAAGAACGGCAGCACCACAAAAGAGCAACAACACAGTGATCCATCTTCCAGCAGCCACACCGGCATAGAGTGTTCCGATTCCGTTACTGTCCATAGACCTGGCCCGGCACCATCAGAGATGGTTACAACCAGTACCCTTAGTGAAGGAAACTGTCAGTCTCCGAAATCACATGATAAGCTATGTCTTTCTTCACATGACCTGCCCTGTCCAGAAGAAGAACTACACCAGAACGTGGATTCTTCGAAAGATTCTTTATTTGGTGGTGTAAATGTCAAAATAGATCCTTTGATTACCAAGAGGGCTGTGGAGTACACAGCTGGAGAAGAACACACAGAAAAAGGCAATTTGACCTCAGAAGATTACAGCAAGGCACTTAGTACAAACACTGAATGTCTTCCCTCTGGGGACTGTCCAACATCAGGCACACATTCTGGAAACGGGACGAATGGCGTATTAGAAAGCTTCCCGCCAACCCCGTTCTTTCAGTTTCAGGGCGAGATGGTTGTGAATGAACTGTACGTTCCGTCCTCACCAGTCCACGGCCCCATGAGAAGCCGGAGCAAGTTGGTTTCCAGACCTTCTCGATCATTTCTACTGAGACATCGCTCTGTACCAGAGATCCCAGGGTCAACAAAATCAATCCCAGGGAGCTATTTCCGTGACAGAAGAAGTAATACTACCTCAGCTGGAAAGTCTTTGACACTGAAAAATTCAAATGAGGATAATTCAACTTCCATCTTTCCTTATGGAGAGACATTTCTCTTCCAGAGACTAGAAAGTTCCAAGAAGCGATCTATAAAGAATGAGTTTTGGCCGCATGAGAACACAGTTAAAGAGGAAGCAGCCACTACAAGAAACTCTATCCTAACCCAGTCAAGCATATATGATAACAGGAAGGAAAAAGTGAGTGAAGACAAAGTCGAAGACATTTGGATACCCCGCGAGGATAAAAATAACCTTGCACAGGATTCGGCCTCTGAGTCAGAATACTCCACAGTAGAGGAATGCTTCCAGAGTTTAAGAAGAAAAAATTCCAAAGCGTCCAAGTCTAGGACTCAAAAAGCCTTCTACTTGGACCCCTTCAATAGGCACAGTTATCCTTTAAGCTCCATGAGTGGAAATACTGAACCGTCATCAACCATCTCAAATGCCATCTCTCCCTATGCCTGCTTCTATGGATCTTCAGCAGCCAAGGAGAAATGTGGATGGCTGGACAAACTCTCTCCTCAAGGGTATGGACAGATGCATTTTGTTTACTAAGTAGCCATTTTGATAGAGTAAAGATTGTTCTTTACTAAATCTGCCAGTGTTCTGTACCCTCTGCAATCCCCAAGATACTTTTTTTTTAGAATTAATTTTTTATTGGGTATTTTCCTCATTTACATTTCCAATGCTATCCAAAAAGTCCCCAATACACCCCCCCCCACTCCCCTACCCACCCACTCCCACTTTTTGGCCCTGGCGTTCCCCTGTACTGGGGCATATAGAGTTTGCAAGTCCATTGGACCTCTCTTTCCAGTGATGGCCGATTAGGCCATCTTTTGATACATATGCAGCTAGAGTCAAGAGCTCTGGGGGTACTGGTTAGTTCATATTGTTGTTCCACCTATAGAGTTGCAGATTCCCTTTAGCTCCTTGGGTACTTTCTCTAGCTCCTCCATTGGGGGCCCTGTGATCCATCCAATAGCTGACTGTGAGCATCCACTTCTGTGTTTGCTAGGCCCCGGCATTGTCTCACAAGAGACAGCTATATCTGGGTCCTTTCAGCAAAATCTTGCTAGTGTGTGCAATGGTGTCAGTGTTTGGAGGCTGATTATGGGATGGATCCCCGGATATGGCAGTCTCTAGATGGTCCATCCTTTCGTTTCAGCTCCAAACTGTGTCTCTGTAACTCTTTCCATGGTTGTTTTGTTCCCAATTCTAAGAAGGGGCACAGTTCCACACTTTGGTCTTCGTTCTTCTTGAGTTTCATGCATACGTTTAACAAATTGTATCTTATATCTTGGGTATCCTAAGTTTCTGGGCTAATATCCACTTATCAGTGAGTACATATTGTGTGAGTTCCTTTGTGATTGTGTTATTTCACTCAGGATGATGCCCTCCAGGTCCATCCATTTGCCTAGGAATTTCATAAATTCATTCCTTTTAATAGCTGAGTAGTACTCCATTGTGTGAATGTACCACATTTTCTGTATCCATTCCTCTGTTGAGGGGCATCTGGGTTCTTTCCAGCTTCTGGCTATTATAAATAAGGCTGCTATGAACGTAGTGGAGCATGTGTCCTTCTTATCGGTTGGAACATCTTCTGGATATATGCCCAAGAGAGGTATTGCTGGATCCTCTGGTAGTATTATGTCCAATTTTCTTTTTTTTTTTTTTTTTTTTTTTTTTCCATTTTTTATTAGGTATTTAGCTCATTTACATTTCCAATGCTATACCAAAAGTCCCCCTTACCCACCCACCCCCACTCCCCTACCCACCCACTCCCCCCCTTTGGCCCTGGCGTTCCCCTGTACCGGGGCACACAAAGTCTGCGTGTCCAATGGGCCTCTCTTTCCAGTGATGGCCGACTAGGCCATCTTTTGATACATATGCAGCTAGAGTCAAGAGCTCAGGGGTACTGGTTAGTTCATAATGTTGTTCCACCTATAGGGTTGAAGATCCCTTTAGCTCCTTGGGTACTTTCTCTAGCTCCTCCATTGGGAGCCCTGTGATCCATCCATTAGCTGACTGTGAGCATCCACTTCTGTGTTTGCTAGGCCCCGGCATAGTCTCACAAGAGACAGCTACATCTGGGTCCTTTCGATAAAATCTTGCTAGTATATGCAATGGTGTCAGCGTTTGGATGCTGATTATGGGGTGGATCCCTGGATATGGCAGTCTCTACATGGTCCATCCTTTCATCTCAGCTCCAAACTTTGTTTCTGTAACTCCTTCCATGGGTGTTTTGTTCCCACTTCTAAGGAGGAGCATAGTGTCCACACTTCAGTCTTCATTTTTCTTGAGTTTCATGTGTTTAGGAAATTGTATCTTATATCGTGGGTATCCTAGGTTTTGGGCTAGTATCCACTTATCAGTGAGTACATATTGTGTGAGTTCCTTTGTGATTGTGTTACCTCACTCAGGATGATGCTCTCCAGGTCCATCCATTTGGCTAGGAATTTCATAAATTCATTCTTTTTAATAGCTGAGTAGTACTCCATTGTGTAGATGTACCACATTTTCTGTATCCATTCCTCTGTTGAGGGGCATCTGGGTTCTTTCCAGTTTCTGGCTATTATAAATAAGGCTGCTATGAACATAGTGGAGCATGTGTCCTTCTTACCAGTTGGGGCTTCTTCTGGATATATGCCCAGGAGAGGTATTGCTGGATCCTCCGGTAGTACTATGTCCAATTTTCTGAGGAACCGCCAGACTGATTTCCAGAGTGGTTGTACAAGCCTGCAATCCCACCAACAATGGAGGAGTGTTCCTCTTTCTCCACATCCTCGCCAGCATCTGCTGTCACCTGAATTTTTGATCTTAGCCATTCTCACTGGTGTGAGGTGGAATCTCAGGGTTGTTTTGATTTGCATTTCCCTGATGATTAAGGATGTTGAACATTTTTTCAGGTGCTTCTCTGCCATTCGGTATTCCTCAGGTGAGAATTCTTTGTTCAGTTCTGAGCCCCATTTTTTAAGGGGGTTATTTGATTTTCTGAGGTCCACCTTCTTGAGTTCTTTATATATGTTGGATATTAGTCCCCTATCTGATTTAGGATAGGTAAAGATCCTTTCCCAGTCTGTTGGTGGTCTTTTTGTCTTATAGACAGTGTCTTTTGCCTTGCAGAAACTTTGGAGTTTCATTAGGTCCCATTTGTCAATTCTCGATCTTACAGCACAAGCCATTGCTGTTCTGTTCAGGAATTTTTCCCCTGTGCCCATATCTTCAAGGCTTTTCCCCACTTTCTCCTCTATAAGTTTCAGTGTCTCTGGTTTTATGTGAAGTTCCTTGATCCACTTAGATTTGACCTTAGTACAAGGAGATAAGTATGGATCGATTCGCATTCTTCTACATGATAACAACCAGTTGTGCCAGCACCAATTGTTGAAAATGCTGTCTTTCTTCCACTGGATGGTTTTGGCTCCCTTGTCGAAGATCAAGTGACCATAGGTGTGTGGGTTCATTTCTGGGTCTTCAATTCTATTCCATTGGTCCACTTGTCTGTCTCTATACCAGTACCATGCAGTTTTTATCACAATTGCTCTGTAGTAAAGCTTTAGGTCAGGCATGGTGATTCCACCAGAGGTTCTTTTATCCTTGAGAAGAGTTTTTGCTATCCTCGGTTTTTTGTTATTCCAGATGAATTTGCAAATTGCTCCTTCTAATTCGTTGAAGAATTGAGTTGGAATTTTAATGGGGATTGCATTGAATCTGTAGATTGCTTTTGGCAAGATAGCCATTTTTACAATGTTGGTCCTGCCAATCCATGAGCATGGGAGATCTTTCCATCTTCTGAGATCTTCTTTAATTTCTTTATGTCCAATTTTCTGAGGAACCGCCAAACTGATTTAAAAAGGACTTTTCCGTATGTTTGCAAATGCTGGGCCCTAGGTAGGTAAGTTGCATGAAGTACAGTACTGCAGTATGGTTTGGAATAGCAACTTCAGGTTGAAATTAAATTAGAACTAAGGTTTGGATTAAAACTTCAAGTTATGAGTTCACCTCCATATTATCACTGTCCCTTTCTAACTTGATAATAAAATAAATGTGCTTTCCTGGTTCCCACTTCATATCAAAACAAACAACACAGACCGAGTTATCATTCCTTAGCTTACACTCTTTGGATTTTGCTCTTATCATACCAGTGTTCTGTTTGAGAAGACAAGCTAGAGAAATGAACATCTTTGTTTAAGGTTTAGGTCACCTTGATCTAGTATCCTAATTTTTTAATGTGCATCAATGATACATCAAGGGTTTTTATATGATTTAAAGCAACTTAAAGACATTTTTATATTTGAACACATTAGTATTATAACAGCTTCGCTTTGAATTTTTCATATTTTGAATATGCTGTTTTAGTTTTTATATGTTGCTCAGAAAATCAGAACCCTTAAATAAAATGTCAAAACTGATTTATCATTTCAGAGGTAAACAAATAAAGTTCTTTCCTTTTTGCATTATGTAGTATGGAGAAATCTTTGGGCATAGATGCCATTTTTAATTAGATTCTTTTTCTAACTTTTTTTTAGATGTTATTTATTTAATTGAAGGTTTTGTTATTTTTATATTTCCTTGTGTTTTTTTACATTACCTTATTAATTTACATCATGGATGTTGCCCTTTCTCCCCTTTGCCTCTGAGAGGGTGCTCCCCTCTTTCCCACCAGGCATCCCTCCTGTCCCTGGGGCCTCAAGTCTCTGCAGGATTAGGCACATCTTTTCCTACTAAAGCCAGACAAGGCAGCCCTCTGCTAAATATGTTCTGGGGACCTTGGATCAGTCCCTGTATGCTCTTTGGTTGGTGGCTTAGTCTCTGGGAGGTCTGGATTAGTTGAAGCTGCTGGTCTTCCTGTAGCCATCCCTTCATCCTATTAGACTGAAGTTGGAGAGCTCTGTCTAACTTTCTAATTTTAAAATATTTATTTCTGCTGTCCTTCAAGAATGACTGCAGTATTTGGGAGTAAACTTTCGGATGTTTAAGTAACACATGTGAGTCCTCGAGATGGGCTGTTTTTCTCTTATGTTCCCCTGTGACTGTTCTGCAAAGCCTTGGTTTAATCCAAAGTAAGTTTAGGAGCAAAGATTCTTTAGAAGCAGATCCATGCATAGTAATAGTATGAATCATATCTCTTAAAACGTAAAGCCAAATATAATTTGAGTATTGGTCCTATCAGTACTAGGTATATGAACCACGTGTCCTTTGAGAAGCAGATTTTGAATAGAATGCATATTTAAATATCCAAAGCAGGGGTCCATACTCATGTATATAAGTTCATATAATAAATCATTAGAAGAAACATAAGCTCTAGTATTTTCCAGCATTTCGTGTCTATGAGTTATTGGTAGTTAGGGAGACGTAGCTGTGGCTGCAGAACACTAATGGAAGACTCAGAGAATTCTTGGTGTAGAGCAGTCTGTAGCTAAGGCTTACTAGGTAGACTGCAATGGTCTGTTGCACTTGACAGACTTGATAGGTTCATGCTCTGGGCACATTGAGAAAGCTTGACCATTTTGGCTATCTCTGGGATAGTTAGAACATTTTCCATTTTGTCTTTTAATAAAACATTGATTTTCCCCCCATTCCTTGAAAACCTACCTATGGGGGGGGGAGCTGTGATTTTTAGATTTATATTTTTCCATTTTGGGAAAAATGATTCAATTTTTTTTTATCTAGCTTAAATGTCTTCTCTTGGATAACAATATGAATGGATATAAGAAAATAAATAAATTTTTCATGCCAAACTTTAAAAATATCTCTTATACATGATGGTGTTTCCTGGCTTAAAAGAAATACTTATAACTGGCCAAAAATCATATAGTAAACTCAAAGTAGAATCTGAAACTCGCCCTTTCCTGGCTGGACTCTGTTGCTCTTCAAAGCTGTTTATGGTAATCATTGGTTTAATAAGGTGGCCCTCCTCATTTCTTACACAGAGCTTGCTGAGCTTTGTCTTATGGCCAGTTGCTTCTGGTACATGCTATGTCAACTGAGATGACATTCTAACTTCTGTACCAGCAACCATCATTCTTTCCAAAAAGGGCCAAGTAGGAAATATTTGTGACCCTACAGCTTATGTGCTTTCTATTGTAACTTTTCAACTCCGTTGTGTCAACATGAATTCAGATATCACTAAGCTGTAGTAACAGTATGTGAGGCTGTATTCCAATAAAATTTTATTTGCAAATTCATATGGCAGGCCAGGTTTCCATCATGGGCTTTAAAGCATAAACCACAGAAGTGGATGTCTCGTATTTCATATAACCGCTGTATTGTACCTCACTGCATTCCAGATAGTATAACAGAATAAAAGGTATTAAACAATATTTTCTTTTCATTTTTCCATGAACAAACTTTATTTTTAATGTACAGGGATTTTGTAATACAAGTGGATGAATTCAATGCAATGTTAGTATGTGAAAATTTATATGTGGCCTTGAAAGCAATAGGTCTGCATTGGCAGGGCAGTTACCCTTTGGTGTTTTTGTAATTGGTGTTCCTTAAAGCTGTGTATATGAATGGTCTATTTATAGTAATAATAAGATGCTAGCTTATATTTTTCCAAGTAGGATTTTTAAGTGTCCTCAACTTTCATGAGTGACTTTTAAGGAAATAATAAAATGTACAACATGGACTTTAAAAAAAAAAAAAGAAAAAGAAAAGATCTCCCATGCTCATGGATTGGTAGGCTCAACAAAATAAAAGGCCATCCTACCAAAAGCAATCTATAGATTCAGCACTATTCAGATGCCCCTCAAACAAATAGGTACAGAAAATGTAGCTCGTTTACATGACGGGATACTGCTCAGCTACTGAAAACAAGGACATCATAGATTTTGCAGACATGTTGATGTAACTAAAAAATATCATCCTGAGTGAGGTAACTCATGCCCAAAAGGACATGCATGATATGTACTGACTTACAAGTAAATATTAGCCATAAAGTATAGGCTATCCACACTACATTCCACAGACTCAAAGAAGCTAAACAAGAAGAAAACCCCAAGAGAGGATGCTCGAATCTCACTTAGAAGGGAGAATAAAGAGGCAGATGGAAGGAGGTAACTAGGAGGGACGTGGGATGGGGAGGAGAATGAAGGAGTCAGGGTGTCCCCACCCCACCCCACCCCCCACCACACACACAAACAGACCACCAGGCCTCCCCATTCCCTGGGGCCTCAAGTCTCTGAAGGGTTAGGTGCATCTTCTCTCACTGAGGCCAGACCAGGCAGTCCTCTGCTGTATGTGTTAGGAGCCTCATATCAGCTAGTGTATGCTGCCTGCTCAGTGAGTGTCTCTGTCTGAGAGATCTCAGAGGGTGGGAGCTGGTGGGGAGGTCCAGGTTTCTTGAGACTGCTGATCTTCCTATGGGGTCCCGCTCATCATCAACTTCATCCAGCCTTTCCCTAATTCAACCACAGGGGTCTCCAAACTTCAGTCCATCGGTTGGATGTAAGTACCTGCTTCTGTCTCAGTCAGCTGTTTGTTGGGCCTCTGGAGGGCAGCCATACTAGGCTCCTGTCTGTAAGTACATCACAGCATCAGTAATAGTGTCAGGCCTTGAACCCTCCCCTTGAGATGGGTCCCAATTTGGGCTGGTCCTGGACCTCCTTTTCCTCAGTCTCTTCTCCATTTTTGTCCCTGCAGTTCTTTTAGACAGGAACAATTCTGGGACAATGTTTTTGACTGTGGGATGGCAACCCCATCCCTCCACTTGATGCCTTGTCTTTCTACTGGAGTTGGACTCTACAAGTTTCCTCTCCCCACTGAAGAGCATTTCATCTAAGGTCCCTCTCTTTGAGTCTTGAAATTCTCTCACCTCCCAGGTCTCTGGTACATTCTAGAGGGTCCCCCCACCTCCCACCTTCCACCTCCCAAGTTTGCATATTTCCATTCATTTTACTCGGGGCTTCACTCCTATTCCCCACCCCAATATCTGATCATGTTCCCCTTTTCCTCTGTCCCTCTCCTATCCAGTTGCCTTCCTCCCTCTTCCCTCTGATTTGGATTAAAATGTTTTTAATAAGTCAAAATACAATTCCTGGGGCTAGGGAGATGAATTTGTGAACTAAATGCCTGCTGAGGCAGCATAAGGACCTGTGTTCAATCCCCATGAAGAAAAGGTAGATAAGGCAGAGTGCTTCTGTCACTCCAAGGCTGGATACCCAGAGCTCACTGACCAGCCAGTCTGGTGGGATCCGTAAGCTTCCAATTCATTGTGAGACCCCAAAACAATTCTCTAACATCTCTAAATATAAAGCAAAGGGGCAGGAGGAGCCATACCACTCCTAGAGATCTGTGAACAGTTAATTGATGGTTGCTGAGGGAAGGAAAGACATTTCTTTCATCAGGATAGCCATATGTAAGCCACCCATGCACCCGAAAGTAAATCCTCAAAAGGTTTCCATACGTGATCTTTATTAAACATATTGCTCGCTAAAAATAAAGAAGAGAAGCATGAGGAAAGATGGGGGCTGGTTGGTAAAAGGAAGAGGATCAACGGGAGTGAAAGGAATACAGGAATAATGACAGGTGACTGTGATCAAAATAAGGTATTGAGTGTATAAATCAGAATATGCTCATCATTACATATAACTAATATATGCTAAATGTAACTTTTTGAAAAATGAAAAATAAGGCAAAGTATATAGTATATAATTGTATGAAACACCAGAGTGAACCTCATCATTATATACAACTAATATATGCTAAAAGTAACTTTTTGAAAAATGAAAAAATAAGACAGAGGAAAACATCTAGACTTCTGACCTATAGACACACACACATCATGCATGGACACACACACATACACATACACACAATAAAACAATATCAAATTTGAAGAAATGATCCCACAGATAAGGTCTAATAAAAAGCTGGCTTTAAAAACTTGGGGGCAAATCTGAAAAGGGTATTGGCAAGGTTTGATTGAATTAGAATTTTTCATCCTTTTTGCTTTCAATGTCCCTTGTGTGTGCCTACCCAAAACTTGTCCTGTGCTTTCTTCCCTTCTTGGCTTTGTCCCTTTCGATAGCCTCTGCCTATAATGTTCTTTCAGTTGGTCAGCTTGCAAAGTGCCAGCCATCCTCTCATCTCAGTGTGCTCAGTCAGGGAGAGTCTAATGAGTGTCTTTCGTATGCCAATTGGAATTTTTAAAAAGTCAATATGTCACATCTGATTCCAAAGACCTCACTGCTCCAGTACAGCAGTTCTCAGACAAGATCCTTATTTTCCAGGTGAGATAAAAATAAATGGAAGGGGGGCTGGTGAGATGGCTCAGTGGGTAAGAGCACCCGACTGCTCTTCCGAAGGTCAGGAGTTCAAATCCCAGCAACCACATGGTGGCTCACAACTGACTCCCTCTTCTGGAGTGTCTGAGGACAGCTACAGTGTACTTACAATAAATAAATAAATAAATAAATAAATATAAATAAATAAATAAATGGAAGGGAAGAGAGAGATGACTCCATGGTTAAGAGACATCTGCTCTTGCAGCATACCCAAGTTCTATTCTCAGCAACCACATGGTGGTTCACAACTGTCTGTGAGAGCAGTCACTGCACACACAAAGCAGATAAGCATACATAGAGGCAAAATATCCATACACGTTACATAAAAGTAAATGACTTTAAACCTATGGAAGAGAGTTGAGTGTAACTTTCATTTTATCCATTGATTCCATCTTTTCTCATTGCAGTTCAATGATTTCAAGTGTCTAAGCACTCCAGCTCCACAGCTCTCTCTGTGTTCTCCTGGGATCATGTATTTCTTTGCTGTGAAACTGAGTCAACCTGTCCTCTATTTCAGCACAGTACATCCAGCCCTGAATGTCCAGGTCATTCTTTTGTCTCCTAGAACACCCAGCACAACCTCAACTCTCCATTCAGGCACCTTGAAGCCCTTGACAAAATGAGCTGTATTTAATTGGTTCCATAACTAAAACAGGAAGCAAATGTGGGTGTGGAAGCTCTGACCAGCTGCTGACCCAGGCCTCACCCAGGAAAGAAGTAGAGAGGACTTTGGATCATTCTAAATGAATCGCCCAACTGCACAGGGTGCAGTCAATCTCTCGGGGAGTAAGTTTTCTACAGCAAAGAGTTGGGAACCGGAGCAAGAGAGACTTACTTGGCAACCGGGCACAGTAAGGTGAGTGTGTGTGATCAAATGGTTATATGAATTGCTGATGAATGGAGATAAGGGGTTTGTGTCAAATGAGACATGGGGAATGTAAGTGGATGAAAGACGCTGGAGAGGTATATTGGGTGAAAAACATAGAAGGGTGTATTGTACTTATTTTATTGTGTCTGTTCCAAAAACAGAATGGAAGAAGAGAAACTTTTAAAGGTATACCACTCACTGGGTATGGGTTAATGCTGAGACCCACAGGGTAGAAGGATAAAATCAACTCCCACCAGTTATCTTCTGGCCTCCAAGTGTGTAACATGGAAGGCACACATACACACATACACACACAAATAATAAAATGGCCCTAGAAAATTAAACCAGACAACACACACACCCACTACACTGACAATAGACTTCCCTTGAGCACAATGGCCTCCATTTTTCTAATATGTACATGACATTGGAGAAGTCAACACTACTGTCACACTCTGTTTCCTTTTCCAAAATCTAAGAGAACTAAACTCCATGTTCCCCAAGAGTCTTTCTACCTGTGGGACTCTGAGATCAGATAATTCCACTGTACACAAAACAGGATCAAGATAGTAGGAGACATGCAAAGAGTGAAATGGCACAGCCTGGCTTCCGGGAGTGCCTAGCCTCTCCGGGCTTTACTTTTTCATCCATGGGACAAGTTAAAACTGTAAGAGAAGCATTTGTAAAGTGTTGGTTGCCTGGCACTTACCTGGCATATGCCTGGCATTCTCAACAAGCCCTGAAATAGAAGTTTAACATTATCTCTAAGATGGTGTTAACAAATAGGTGGGGTTGAATTGCTCAGGTAAAAATCATTCTTGGTTATTTTAAAGTGTTTAATGTCCTATGTGTGTGCGTGTGCATGCACATGATCAAGTATGTGTGTTCACATGTATATGGAGACCACAGGACTATATAGGGTGTCTCCCTTACTCGCTCTCCAGAGATCCCATCTCTCCTGTCCCACAGGTGCACCTAGCAATAAAGACAATATCAATAGACTTGTTATTATTATTAATTACTGTTATTATACTTTATTTACTTATTGTTTATGGTCACACAAGTGCCACTAAATGTTCTTGGAAATTAGAGAACAAATTTTAGGAATCAGTTCTCTCTTTCCACCACGTGAGTCTCAGGGTCCAAACTCAAGGTCACCAGGCAGAAATGACTTTACCTGCTGAGTCGTCTCACTGGCCCTACACTTGGCTTTTTACAAAAGGTGCTGGGAAATCTAAACCCATATCCTAATGTTTGTTGAGCAAGTGGCTACTGACTGAGCTGCCTCCCCAGCCTCTTGAAGTCTTTTTAAAATGTAAACACAGTATATAAATGATGAGTGATTCTGTTGTATTTCTTTTTCGTCAGCATGAATACAGTAACTTCACCGGGCCCCATGGCCAATTCTGTATATGTGGTGGCACCGCCCAACAGTTATCCTGTGGTCCCAGGAACCGTGCCTCAGATGCCTATTTATCCCAGCAATCAGCCTCAAGTCCATGTGATTTCTGGTCATCTGCCTGGTTTGGTGCCAGCTATGACCGAACCGCCTGCCCAGAGAGTCTTGAAAAAGGGACAAGTCCTAGGGGTAAGTAAGAGGAGTCCACTGTGTGAGCCAGAGACCATGTGCTACAGAGAGAGGAAAGCAGAGGCTTGAGACAGACTAATAGAAATTCCAAATAAGGGGCCAGGGAACAGGATATTTCAGTTAGTAAAGGGCTTAGTGCCATGTCAGCAAACTGAGTGCCATCCACAGAACCCACCTTACATAAGCTGTAGAAATGCACTCATCATCCCAGAACCAGGAAGTCAGAGACAGATAGATGTCTGCGGCTCTCTGCCCAGCCAACCTAGCTTACTTGGTGAGTTCCAAGCTAATGAGAGAACCTGACTTGAAAAAAAAAATGTAAAGGACTCCTGGGGATGATAACCAAGGTAGATGTTGGCCTCATCATACATGTACACACACGTACACACACACACACACACACACACACACACACAAAGATACACAGTGCCTAAGGAACCACACACCCATACCTGTGCATGAACATGCACACACACACACACATATATACATAGGCATGCACATATGCACATACAAACATACATACATACATACATACATACATACATACATACATACAAAAAGAAAGAAAAGAAACTTCAAATAAAGCAGATGGGGCTGGCTTAGCCAAAGCCAGATCTGTTGAAAATCTCTGCAGCAAAAGGAGCCTCAGTATATGGCCTTGTAGTTTCTGATTTGGGCATTTAGGAATAAAGAATAATTAAAAACAAACAAAAAAAAACTAAACAAAACAGCCAAAAAGCAGTGTTCTTGGATGCGGAATCTTTTGCCTCTAAGCATTTGCTTCCAATAGCTTAAGAAGAAAGAAAGTCCAACAAAGACAAAGTTTCCCAAAGGTAGAACAGAGCTCAGGGTTGTTGAATCAAAGCAGAAAAAAGGCAAGCAGGCTAGACAATCAGCAATGCCTGAAAAGCTGGCCCGAATTGCACAAAGGAACTCATTTCATTGCATAGCCCATGAATGACAAGCAGTGATTCTAACCCAGACTGCCCATGTTCCAACCCCAACTCATGTTCTAATATTGCTTGGAGAAGTCTAAAAAGTGGCAACTTGTATATATATATTGGTTTATTTGAGACTTTATTCTCCAAATATACTAATAGGCATAAGAAATGTGGTGCCTATAAATGTATATGTTGCAGCATGGCTTGTAGAGACAGTAGGATGAAAGCAACTGAACTATCCTAATTTTTCTGTTGCTGTGGTAAAATACTCTGAGGGAAAGCAACAGGTAGAAGGAAGATGTTGGTTTGGCTTACAGTTCCAGGCTTACAGTAAGGAAGTGGAAACAGGAATTTGAAGCACCTTACATCACATTCACTCAAGAACAGAGGGAAACAAACACATGTATGCCATCTTCTTGCTCTCCTCTGGCTTTCTTCTATCCTATATAGTTGAGGATTGCTGTCTAGGGAATAGTGTTGCCCACAATGGACTGAGTCTTTCTACATGAATTAGCGATGGAGACAATTCCCCTCAGACATTCCCACAGTCTAACCTAATCCAGACAGTTTCTCATTAATACTGTCTTCCCATGTGATTATAGGTATGCATCAATTTAACATTGGTCAAGCCACTGTGTTGTACTTATAACAGAATGTTGTGCAAATGGTTGTACAATGATTGGGTCTTACTCCAAGGTATGTTATTAATATACTATTAGTATGAACTTGAGGAAACAATATATTCTTTTTATAGCATGTCTGCAGGAAACACACACACACATACAGCTGTATCTGTATTAGTTTCGTATGGCTGCTATAATAAAGTTCCATAAACTGATGGCCAAGAGCAACAGAAATGAATTGTCTCTCAGTTATGAATAATAGATAACTAAGATCAAAGTCTGTCACGGTCATACTCCCTCTAAAGGCATGAAGGCATTATCTCTTCCAGATCTTCCTCCCAGTTTCTAGTAGTGTCTTGGTTTGCTGCAGTACCACTCCAGTTTTCAGATGGCTGTTATGTTTTATGTTGGTTTTTGAGATAGGCCTTGAATTCAGAATCCTGGGTTTTCATTATTTTTTAAAAGTAATGACAATGGTAATATTGGATTGCAGATCACCCTATCCTAACACAATATGAGTCATCTTGACTCATGATATCAGCAATATACCTATATCTATATAAGGTCATATTCAGAGACTAGAACATTAATATATGAATTTGGTAAAGAATAAAGAAAGATAAAATTGGCTCTATGAGGCCAAGAAAACATGCAGGCAAAATAATTACATACAAGGATGCTGAACACAAGGCTGTGTATCATATAAAAAAAACTAGAGGTCACCTTACCTTTCTAACATCGGTGTTATAACTTTCCCCAGAGACTATAGGAAATCCTTAGAGAATATTTTAAAAGGCAGCTAGTGAGTGGTGAAGTGGTTAAGGTAGCAAAGTACTTGCTGAGTTAATGTAAGGACCTGAATTCATATCCCAGATAACCATGTAAAAGCCAAGTACAACAGCATGAGCCTATAATACTTGGGGAAGCAGAGATAAGAGGATCCCTGGAGATTGCTAGTCAGCCATGTTAGTCAATTGGTGAACTCCAGGTTTGGTGAGAGTGCCTGTCTCAGAAAAAAATAAGATGAAGAATGACTGGTGGAGACATCTGATATCTCTCTCTCTCTCTCTCTCTCTCTCTCTCTCACACACACACACACACACACACACACACACACACACACACAATTTAACAACCCAAGAACATGCTAAAGTGCAGAGACACCATTTCTATGTTACCAAGCTACATATTTGAAGAAGAATACTAGAAGGTAATGCCAAAATGTAAGTGCTTGCTTTCTGTGGGGGAGGGAGGTTGACTATAGATAGTTTTAACTTTTTTATTATTACCTTTCTCACATTATCTTTTAGAAAGGGAAACCAAATGGTATTAGAATATAAAGGAAGTACAAAGAAAAGGCAAAATCATGGCTCAGAGGCAAAGGTTTCAGCTTGTGGCTCTCCTGACAGGCCATCCAGATCCTGATCGGCCTGGTGCACATCGGCCTGGGCTCCATCATGATCACCAACCTCTTCAGCCACTATACACCTGTCTCCCTCTATGGAGGTTTCCCCTTCTGGGGAGGCATCTGGGTGAGTAGCTCCTGTCTGATACTCAGGGCGGCCTTGCCAAGCTGTTTGGGAATCTGGAGGTGCTTGCCCAAATGGCTTAGTTAGAGAAGGGTTTGGGAGGGCGTATTACAAAGTGCCATAGGCTGGACTGCTCCCAACTGTGGAAATGTGCTATCTCCCAGTTCAGAAGGCCAAAAGTTCAAGACCAGCAGGTAGCTGGTAGACACCACTGAGGTCTCTCTTACCTCTCAGCTAGCCATCTTCTCCTGGTGTCTTCCCTTTGTATCTGTGCCTACCTTATATCTCAATCTCGTTGTTGTTGTTGTTGTTGTTGTTGTTGTTGTTGTTGTTGTTTTAAATTAGCATACAAAGTAATGGGTTTATTACTGCATTCAGTCTTTTTTGTTCTTATTTGCCTTCTCTCTGGCACTCCTCTCCCTTGCTCCCCAGCTTCCCTCCCATTTGGCCCCTTCTTTCCCTCACTGTTTTAGTTTTATGACCAGGGTGGTCCTAAAGAGCTAAAGATTATGTCACTTGTACCCAGGTGGGGCAGACTTATGAACCTCATGCCTTTTCTTGGAATCCTGGGGCAATACAATGTTAGAAACAGATGATATTTGGACATCATCTAATATAGTGTTCCTCAACATTTAATCAACCATATTCTGTTTTGTAACCTCTATCTGTTCCTTGTAATCTTTCAACTGAATCAAGTTTTAAAACTCAATTTACTTTAAAACAAAAACAAAACAAAACAAAACAAAAAAAAAAAAAAAAAAACAAAGACTGAGCTCCAAAAACATTTAGTCAATAGAGTCTGTGGCCTATAAGGGAATGCCAGGACAGGGAAGTAGGAGTGGGTGGGTTAGTGAGCAGGGGGCAGAGGGATGAGATAGAGGGTTTTCTGGGGGAACCAGGAAAGGAGATAACATTTGAAATGTAAGTAAAGAAAATATCTAGTAAGAAATAAAAAGTCTTTGCAGACCACAGAAAGCACTTCTCCACCAGGCCCAAAGCCATGTGGGAATCAAGAGACTGGCCTTCGAGCTGGAAACTTAGCAATTTACTTACAGTGTATTATTGAGTACTCAGATCAATAGGCATGGACATTTTGTCAGTATCATTCTAATGGATGCTAGGATGGGGGACAGTTCAGTACTATAATATACAAACTGGAAGGCCATATGATAAAGTGTGTATGTCCCCAGGGTCAGAAGATGATCATCTGTAGTGAATCTACAGAAAACCTCAAAACTTATCTTACTGCAGGTCTACTGGATGCTTCAGATGTTACACATTGTGTTCATGGTAACACAACCACTGACATTTTTATGTTCTCTTATTTTAAAATGTTTTAGAAAATGAAAGATGAGATTAGACAACCTTGCTTCTAATTTGGATTAGGCTGGAAACTTCTTATCAACGCCTTCCCAGCAGGTTAGACGATGCAAGAAACTCACTAGCTGAGCTTGAGTCTACTGGTCTGCAGTACGTTTGGAATGTGGAGGTCAATTAAGTCCTTCAGTTCTGCATCCAAATTCTAAGCCCCCACACACAAAGCCACCATGTGCCCATGTGTTGTACTGCGCAAAAGTGCTGTTCCCTTAACCAAATGTTCATCGAGATAGCAAGCTTATTCTATGACTGAAGTACAAAACAGCACCTTTACATTTGATTTCTTGTTTTCCCGTTTCTGTAAACTGGATATACAAACTATTTTTACAGTATTCTGGGATGAATTAAAGTGTGGATTCAAGAAAAGAAGCTGTTTAACTCATTACCCATAGAAGGGCTCAGAGGCCATTTTCGTGGAATACCTAGCATGGTAGCTATGCTTTGTTTCTCTGAAAAGCTCCATGGCTTTCATTAGGTTCTCAAGGTTATCTGTGACTCAATCCTACAGTTCTTCCTCCGTGCTGGTTTATTGCCTTTGGATTCTCTCATCTTTTCCTGGTACCTCCCCACCACACACACACACACACACACACACACACGCACACGCACACGCACACGCACACCCTGTTCTGCCCCTCTCCAACTTCCTTTCTTTTTTGTTTGTCCCTCACCTCCCTGTGACTCAAACACAAAGTTTCCCATAAGTATCCCAACTCCAGGATGACCTAAGAAGTCAAACAACACCTGCCTTTCCCATAAAATAATAATAAAATGGGGTATGTGATCCTATAGCCTCACCAGCCTACAGAATCATAAGGATGTATCCTTCAAAGAACTTGTTCTGACTCTCGTCCTCCCAGGCTGCAATTTCCTTAGATTCTGAACTGACCGACTTGGAGTTCAATTCCCCTCCCTCCTCCCAACTCTCTACGGATTAGACGTGTGTTGAAACATCTCATAATGTCACTGCTACCCACTAGTTTACTGTGTCATTTTAGATTCCCCTGAGTGTGTGCTAGTACCAGGAAGTGCCCAACATCCCAAGTACCCTGGGGGCCTTCGGCTAACAACCTTCTTGCCTTTGTCTTCCGGTGTTTTGCTGTTATTTTCGTTCACTGTTGTTCTTTGTCACGTTCTTAACTCTGTCTCTCCCTTTCCAGTCTCTATCAATTACTAATCTCTATCAAGTACTAATCTCTATCAATTACTAACGCCCTCCTCCCAAACAAAGAAGCACCTTCTTTGGCACCTCCAGGGGACTAACAAAGAGAGAGAGAGAGAGAGAAAGAGAGAGAGAGAGGAAGGGAGAGAGAGAGAGAGGAAGGAAGGGAGAGAGAGAGAGAAGAAGAAGAAGGAGGAGGAGGAGGAGGAGGGAGGGAGGAAGAAAGGAAGGGAGGGAGGGAGGGAGGGAGAGAGAGAGGGAGAGAGAGAGAGAGAGAAAGAAAGAAAGAAAGAAAGAAAGAAAGAAAGAAAGAAAGAAAGGAAGAAAGAAAGAAAAGAGAGAGAGAGAAAGAATGAAAGAAAGAAAGAAAGAAAGAAAGAAAGAAAGAAAGAAAGAAAGAAAGAAAGGAAGGAAGAAAGAAAGAAAAGAGAGAGAGAGAAAGAAAGAAAGAAAGAAAGAAAGAAAGAAAGAAAGAAAGGAAGGAAGAAAGGAAGGAAGGAAGGAAGGAAGGAAGGAAGGAAGGAAGGAAGGAAGGAAGGAAGGAAGGAAGAAAGAAAGGGAACTCAGCTTTCTTCCCTCCCTTCCTTCCTAACACATCTCCATAAGAGAAAACCTGTGGAACTGAGAATTGCTTCTCCAATGACAGAAATACAGTAGGACATTTTCCTTGGAAGAGAAGCAACTGAAATAAGTGCACACTGTAGATAACTATGCATCTGCCCCAAGAGGGAAGACTAGGATGAAGGCTAAGACACTGAGTCTGAAGCCAAGCTACCTGGGTTTGATCTCCAGCCTTGCTACTTGCTTAGTGCTCTTGACTGAATTATTTAAAAGCCCATAAGCCTCATCCTGCCCATATTTTTAAATTTGCTTTATTCATTTTTAAAATTTTACACATAGTGTGATCACATTTACCCCCATTACCCTCTTTTATTCCTCTTCCCACTCCTCCTGACCCCACTTCCCCAGTAGTGCATCTCCTACTTTCATGATGTTTTGTCTTTTGACCCACTGCATTTAATCATAGCTTCTTGTACGAGCGTGGGTGAGGAGGTATTTGTTGGAGCATGGCATCTTACTAGGCGCTACACGGCTTAAGAAAATGACATATGCACAGATTTTTGCTATCTTTATAAAGGAAATAATATTATTAGGTGGACTCAAGGTTTAAGAAAAATATTACTTGTGGATGGAGGAAAGATTACTAATGAGGATAGGATGGGGACAATGTTCTCAAATTAGACTGTAGAACTCTATAAATATACTACAAATACTAGGATTGTGTGCTTTACATCAATGAATGATAAACGAATGAATGAATTCCTCACAGCCCCCCAACAGAGCCATTTCTTAAAGCACCTCAAGTAGAACCCTGCATCTTAGCTGATGCTCTCTCAGACCACCACTGCTAACACACTGGGCCAAGGCAAGTGATCCCTCAACCGCATTGACTACAGATCGCTAATATTGGCAAGAAATTCACCCCTCATGTTCTGCTCAGCATCAGAGACTCACGTTCATTATCTAAGTGGTTGGACAGAACCCATTCAGTCACGCAACAGAAAAGACCAATGCTGAGTTCTTCTGGGAACACAGCAATGAAGTCAGCACTCTCCCCCTTCCCTCCAGAGCCCCACACTTCATGAATCCCGAGATAAAACCTGGAAAGCAACAGATGGTGAAGATCTGTAAGCAAACAGCAGGAGATGGGCTAATGTCAATTGACTACTGTGAATGAGGCACTGTAAATGTGAGGCATACATTTTCACAATGATGCCTAAAAAGATAGCAATGTTCGCTTTTTTTCATATTAGGAAATAAAGACTTAAACAAGTTAATAACACACCAAAGATGGCTTAAGTTTCAAACCAAACTTCAAAACCTGTTCTGGTGGATTGTAAAAATCCTGATTCTCCTATCCCTGCTCTGTCCCTTAGCAAATCATCACACACTTTCTCTGCCATTGTAGATCTGGGGTCTCCATAAGTTACTCTGGATGTGAGAGAATAGATGCACTCTCAGAACCAGATTCCTCGGGAAGGGCGCCTGACGCTAACCCTTGGTGAGTTCTCAATCTTGTGCACAAGTTTATCATTTCAGGATCTCTCTCAGTGGCGGCAGAAACTCAGCCCAATTCACCTTGCCTGGTAAGTCATATTCTGAGGCTGTCTGTCCCAGATGGGGACTGATAGTGTCACAGTGGGGAAAAGGACTGACCAACAAACCTCCTCTTACTCTTGCACTGATAACACAAGGGCACCCTCATGCATGCTAACTCTTGCATACAGGACACACACACACACCTCTTATAGAGAAGGGGCAATGCTGCCACCACTCCTAAGGTGTCAGAATGGGAAGAAAGACAGAGAGAGAGGACTGACTAGCTTGCATAGAAGGCCCTCCCAGGAGCAGAAACAAAGCTCTGAGGAGTCCAGGACACACTACACAGACAAGGAACTGAGTATGTCCATAGCTTGTAGCACACTCAGGCCTCCAGCCATTCCTGCCGGGGCCAGTAAAGGCCCCAGCACCTGCTTCACTAAGAAATCCAGCATCTGAACTCTGCAGACTGACAAAGAGAGACGTTTTTGTGCTTCCCTGGAAATGAACTCTGCTTTCTTGACGAGCAGGTTGTCCAGAGATCAAGGTTCCTACAATTAGATGAGCTCTTTTGGAAAATACCCAGAAAGGAAGTTTAACATATCTTGACATACCTCTCTGTGCAGGAAGCATAAAGGGTTTCATGCCACTGGACTATGACTTTCATAAATAGCTACAATGGTAAAGACTACGTGTGGTCTGTTTTTAACAGTACAGATGGGGAGAGGAGACATGTTGAAGCTGAAGTGCCAGCTCTGCCCCTCTTCCCCTCCCCCCCTGACCCTGTATGTCTTCTCCAGCTGAATGGCAGTGTGGGCTTGAACATCTTCAGCGCCATCTGTTCTGCGGTGGGCATCATGCTCTTCATCACAGACATCAGTATCTCATCAGGATACATCTACCCTAGCTACTACCCTTACCAGGAGAACTTGGGTGTGGTGAGTGTCCTTAAACAAAGGTCTCTGCCTTTATTTAGCTATGTTCAGACCTTACCAGAAAGGCCCTGCCAACCAAGCCCTCCCACTGAACATTGTCAGCAAAGGAAGTGCTCTTGGGGCCAGGACAGGGTTTAAAGTCCTCATCCTTCCCTCAGCTTTTACTGCCTTGTGAGATAGTTAAGTGCCTTGTAGCACTGGAAAAATCAAACAGGACGATGCAGAAATACCAGCTGCCAATTTATTACCAGCTGTCCGCCATCTCCGCTTTCCTGCCAGCTATGTAGACCAAGGTTCAAGAGCCACTTTTTCCCTCCTTTAAAAACTCTCTTGTTTATATTTTTAGGTTACTACGCAGTTTCATCGTGACACATACCTGTCACCCTCTGTCCTCAGTTGCTCCCTTTCTACCTCCCATCCACCCTTCACCTCCAGTTGCTTCCCTTTCTTCCCCACAAATTAGTTCCAGCTTTTACTTGCTTTCTACTTTATTTTATTTTTAACGATTTATTTGTTTTATTCTGTGTGTACAAGTGTTTTGTGGTCATGTACATCTGTATATGACACATGTATGCCTGGTTCCCATGGAGGTCAGAAGAGACCCTTGAATACCCTGGAACTGGAGTTACACATAGTTATGAGCCACCATGTGGATGCTGGGAACTGAACCCAGGCCTTCAGCAAAAGCAGCCCTTGGTATCAACCACAGAAACATCTCTCCATCCCCCACCTCCTTTATGACAATTTCCTCCTTTCTCAAGATTCCCCTTCTAGCATTATGACCAACAAAACATAAACACACACACACACACTAAAATCTAGGTTCCACATATGAGAGAAAACATGCACCATTCATCTTCCTGAATTCTGCATATTTCTCTTAACATAATAGCTTCTAGTTGCATTCATTTTCTTGCAAATGTCAGGATGTACACAAGATCAGGCTCTGCAGCAGCCCCTCACAGGGGGAGGCTAGGATTGCCAGACCCTAACAAACTTTTTCTGCAGAGCCAGATGGGCGTTTAGGCTTCTCTGGATATACCCTTCCTGTCACACACAACAGAAAACAGTAACTGAATGAGCATGGCTAAACAATGGCAGGATCAGCTCCAACAGCTGTCACCTGCTCACCTGTACTACAACCAGCACCATGTAATAGAAATAGAAGATGGGGTGCATATAGGATTTCAGATTCTCCTCTTGCCACATTGAAAAAATACAACTAATATTTTAACTTTTTAATTAGCATACACTATTAAAAGAAGAAGTGATGGCCAAGGAAGGGAGAGAGGTCTGGGTCTGTAGAGACAGGCTCTGCATCAGGTTCTTTGTTCACTCCAGCCACTATGGTGGAGATCAGCTCCAGGTCTCAGGGAGTGAGGACATCTAGGAAGAGTGATTACTGCACAGAGAGACAGACAGACAGCATGGTAGAGACTTTGGGGATAGTTCTGGATCATATAGCAGAATAGACAGTGGCAGGTCCTATAGGTTTTGGAAGAAGGGAGGAGGCTGTAACCCACCACATAGGCCTGTGACAAAGGGAGGGGAAAGGGTTGTACATTGCCAGCAAAGAAGGAAGGATTCTTGCTAATGTGGGACTTAGAAGATGTGAGAGAGATGAGGAGCAGAGCCACATTTAGTTCAGGTGTAGTACGAGTCGGGAATATTTTCATTTTGAGCAGTGATTCTTTGATGTCCAGGTGGGTTTTACACCAACAACACACATCAGTTTGGGCCTCAGCATTAATCTGGTACTCATCAGCTACAGTGATACTGAGATAATTAGGCAGCTTTGGTCATGTTCTTTCAACCTGCCCCTGGACCACAGCCTCACCCAAGAGACCAAATTCTCCTCCCCTCCTTCACCCTTCCCCAGCCCCTGTCAGCCTGACCTCCTCAAAGCTCTCTTCATCATGGCAGTCAGCCTGATCCTTTTGATATGAAAGTCATGTGTATCCTCTACACAACCCATTTTACTAAGAAATTATCCCTGAAGCAACCATTTCCTTAACATATGAACCTCCTTCCCGTAAAGGATATTGCGATGTATCATAAAATAACCATTTTCCACCCATATTATAGCATCATAAAAATCTGGGAGACATTTGCCCCATAAGGTTCAGGGAGGGAGACTTTGCCAAGGCCACACAGATGATCCATTGTTGAGTCTCATCGAACTCCTGGCCCAGCACTGATGCCATCCCGGTTTCTTCTGATTCCAGAGAACAGGCGTGGCTATTTCTAGTGTGCTACTCATCTTCTGCCTCTTGGAGCTCAGCATTGCAAGTGTGTCCTCCCACTTTGGCTGCCAAGTGGCCTGTTGTCACTACAACAATGTGAGTCCTAGGGCTCTTTGTGGGTAGAAATACACCCCAATTTGATGGGATACTAACAGGGTCTCTGTGAATTCCATTCCAGCTAAAGAGGAGGAAGTGGGAAAATATCTATGGGCCTCAGTGTTTGTCTTTAATGAGCCTTTATTACTGGGGTACCTTAGTCTACTTTCTGTTGTTATCACTAGGCTGGGAAACTTATAAAATAAAAAGGTTTACTTGCCTCTCAGCTCCAGTGGCTGGAGTATCTAAACATCATTAACCTGGGGTACTTCTGAGCAGTGGCTTTCTCTGCCTGAGTTATAATATAAAAGAGAAGGAAAAGAAGAATGCTCTGGTTTAGAAAGGCTCAAGCACATGAGGTGGTCTTGCTTTGTTATAACATCCTCCTGTGAAAACTAGCCCTCTCCCTGAGCCAATCATAAATCCATTTACGAAAGTGGTATCCATAGCCTGATTGCCATCCACCAGACCTCACCTCCTGCAGGTTCCATCACCTCAGCAGCACCATGCCAGAGTGTAGGCTTCCAGCATCGAACCTCTAGAGGACTATTCTATCCTTAGTGTAGTGTGTACCTGCTGTGTGCTTTTGTTTTTCAGCCAGGTGTGGTCATTCCAAATGTCTATGCAGCAAACCCAGTGGTCATCCCAGAACCACCAAACCCAATACCAAGTTATTCCGAAGTAGTTCAAGACTCCAGATAAGTGAACCTGAAGATTCTAGAGACCAAGTGACATCCTCTCCTACCTAGACTCCTATAAACCAAGTTCTTCCTTTCCTGACGAAGGGTAAATATCTTTCTTGTGGCCTAAATTATAGACTCTTGCTTCAACTCACCCTGGAAAAATCTCTATTAAAACGAGATGGGAGATTGAAATGGATTCAAATAAAGATGCTCTAGCAGGACACATGCATCTGTATGATGTCAGACATCCCTACACTAGCCTTTGTGTACTCACATTCATGAAATCCCTGCCTTCAGGAGTTTTTAGGATGGAGAAATGGCTATTTCATCTTCCAAACTTTCCTTTGCCAGTCATTCAGTCATTTTTTTCCTTTTTTTTATTTGTTTATTACGTATTTCCTCAATTACATTTCCAATGCTGTCCCAAAAGTCCCCCATATCCTCCCCCCCCCACTTCCCTACCCGCCCATTCCCATTTATTTTTGGCCCTGGCGTTCCCCTGTACTGGGGCATATAAAGTTTGCAAGTCCAATGGACCTCTCTTTCCAGTGATGGCCGACTAGGCCATCTTTTGATACATATGCAGCTAGAGTCAAGAGCTCCGGGGTACTGGTTAGTTCATAATGTTGTTCCACCTATAGGGTTGCAGATCCCTTTAGCTCCTTGGGTACTTTCTCTAGCTCCTCCATTGGGAGCCCTTTAGCTCCTTGGGTACTTTCTCTAGCTCCTCCATTGGGGGCCGTGTGACCCATCCAATAGCTGACTGTGAGCATCCACTTCTGTGTTTGCTAGGCCCCGGCATAGTCTCACAAGAGACAGGAGAAGGAGAAAGAGGAGAAAGATTGCCAGCTCAAGTACTCCTCAAAAAATATATTTAACAAAATCATAGAAGAAAATCTACCTTAAGAAAATGAAGGCACAGCATACCCAAACTTATGGGACACAGTGATAGCACTGCTAAGAGGAAAGTTCATAGCACGAAGTACCTTCATAAAGAAATTAGAAAGATCTTGTACTAGCAACTTAACATCACATCTGAAATCCCTTGAACAAAAAGAAGTAAACACATACAAGAAGAGTAGATGGCAGGAAATAATCAAACTCAGGGCTGAAATCAATAGAATAGAAATAAAGAGAACAATACAAAGAATCAATGAAACAAACAGCTGGTTCTTCGAGAATATCAACAAGATAGAAAAATCCTTATCCAAACTAACTAAAAGGCAGAAAGAGAATATCCAAATTAACAAAATCAGAAGTGAAAAGATTGACATAACAGACACCAAGGAACTCCAAATAATCAGTTGGTCATACTTCAAAAACTTGTACTCCACAAAATTGGGAAACCTAAAAGAAATGTACAGTTTCCCTGATAGATACCACTTGCCAGAGTTAAATCAAAATCAGGCAAACAATTTAAATAGACTTATAACCCTTAAGGAGATAAGAAGCAGTCATTAAAATTCTCCCAACCCGGGGTTGGGGATTTAGCTCAGTGGTAGAGCACTTGCCTAGCAAGCACAAGGCCCTGGGTTAGATCCTCAGCTCTGGAAAAAGAAAAAAGAAATTCTCCCAAACCACCCACCAAAACAAAAACAAAAACAGGAAAACAGGGGCAAATGGTTTTAGTGCAGAATTCTATCAGTTTCAAAAAAGAGCTAACACCAATACTCCTCAAATTATTTAGAAACAGAAGGAACATTACCAAATTCATTTTATGTGGCCACAATCACCAAACTACACAAAGACTCAACAAAGAAAGAATATTACAGACCAATTTCCTTCATGAGCTTTGATGCAAAAACATTCAATAAAATACTTGCAAATCAAAGCCAAGAGCACATCAAAAACATACATCATAATTATGTAGGCTTCATCCCAGAGATGTGGGGGTGGTTCAGCATATAGAAATCTGTCAACACATAGACAAACTGAAAGAAAAAAAATCACATGATCATCTCATTAGATTCTGAAAAAAAGTCTTTGACAAAATCCTGGTCTGAGCTGCCCCCTAAAGTCCTGTTGGTGTCAATGGATCATGCCACTGTGAAGCCATAGATGCATAGCCTGTGCTGCCCCCTGAGGCCATGGTAATGTCCATAGTTGGGATGCTTCCAAGGGCCTTGTCTGAGTATGAGCCAGCTATAGCCTGGGGCCATGTTCGTGGTATATGTTGTCACTAGAAACCATGTAGAAGCCCATGATCTGTACTCCCACTAACTGTAAAGAACAAGGAAGCTACTTTTGCAATGATATCAATAATTGCAGACACATAGTTGAGAAAGAGGAAGATGGAAGGCTTCTGTAACCGCCAATACCCTACCCACAACCCAAAAAAAAGCAGCCTAAACAGGAAACCACTGAAGAGAAGTCTTAAAAGGTATACTATGGTGTACAGACAGGAGCCTAGCATGTCTGTCCTCTGAGAGGCCCAACAAGCAGCTGACTGAGACAGATGCAGATACTTATACCCAACCATTGGACTGAAGTTGGGGACCCCTGTTGTTGAATTAGAGAAAGGATGGAAGAAGCTCAGGGGGAGGGTAACCCCATAGGAAGACCAGCAGTCTCAATTAACCCGGACCCCTGAGATCTCTCAGACACTAAGCCACCAACCAGACAGCATAGACGAGCTGGTCCAAGGCCCCCAACACATATACAGTAGAAGACTGCCTGGTCTGACCTCAGTGGGAGAAGACTCGAAGACTCACCTAACCCTCAATAAACTTGAGGCCCCAGGGACTGGGGAGGCCTGACAGGGGGAGAAGGGCATCCTCTTGGAGACAGGGAGGAGGAGGAATGGGATGAGGAACTGGGGGAGGAGGGACCAGGAGAGGGGCAACAGATGGACTGTAAGAAAAATAAAAGTAATTTTTTTAAAGTGCCATAAAGATGCTGAAGTAGTTAGTTCTCCACTGTTGATGGCTTTTTACAGGGGTGCACAAGAGGAAAGACTCAGTTCTATTTAAGGTCCAGTCCACTGAGAGTTTGACTATGCTCCATTGAGTAGATAGATAACACAAAGTGGACTTCATTTTGTCATTGCTTTGTTTTTCTTTGAAGGTGGGGTCATAAGGTGGGATTAGACATGAAAGAAATTAGTGTGATTGGGGTGCATGACGTGAAATTCCCAACTAATAAAAATTCTATGTTAAAAGGGGGGAAAAGAGAAAATAATAGTAAAGTATCTTGAGTTATTATTCTAATGAAGCAAGTAAAAAACCTTTTTAAAAAAATATATTCTTTTTTCCCAAGATTTATTTATTTATTTATTTTATGTATATGAGTACACTGTCACTGTCTTCGGACATACCAGAAGAGGGTATCAGATCCCATTACAGACAGTTGTGAGCCACCATGTGGTTGCTGAGAATTGAACTCAGGACCTCTGGAAGAGTAGTCGGTGCTCTTAACCACTGAGCCATCTCTCCAGCCCATGAAAAACCTTTATGACAAGAACTTTAAGTCTTTAAAAAAAAATTGAAGAAGCTATCAATATCAAAAGATGGAAAGATCACCCATGCTCATGGATTAATATGATTACCATAGTAAAAATGGCCATCTTACAAAAAGCAATCTACAGATTTAATGTAATCCCTGTTGGAGTACATTGTGTGAAGGTATGTCTCTGTATATTCAATTGTTAATTCTATACCAGCAGAAAGCTAAATACTGGCAGGTTTTTAGTATTGTTATTTCTATGGCCCATCACCAGTCTGATATTTTGTAAATATTCATTCTTCTTCATCTGCCTAAGGCAATCTAGAATTGTATCTGGTTGGCTATAATAAATATCTGATGGCCAATAGTTGGGTAAGAAGTGGAAGACAGAGCTTCCAGGCAGACAGAGGAACACTGGGAGAAGAATGAGACTCGCACATAAACAGAGGGATCAGAGCAGAACAGAGAGGTAGATCTGGCCACGTGATAGGGCATAGTGCCAGGATTAGTCAGGTTAGAGTACTCAAGAGATTGCCCATAAAAAGGCCTAAGCATAAAAATACTAAAATTCCTCTATGCCATTATATCGCAGTCAGGTCTAAGAAAGTCCGGCTGTAAATCCCTATCAGAATTTCAACATAATCTTTATAGACCTTGAAAGAATAATACTCAACTTCATCTGGAAAAAAATACAAATTGTACAATCTTGTACAATAAAAGAACTTCCAGAGGTATCACCATCCCTGGTCTCAAGCTCTACTACAGGGCTATAGCAACAACAGCCACACTGTGAAAACAGATAGGTTGATCAATGAAATCAAATTGAAGACCCAGATGGAAATTCACACACCTATGAACACCTGATTTTTCACAGAAGTAGACAATAGGAAAAAGAAAGCATCTTCTGAAATGTAAATGAAGAAAAATATCTAATAAAAATTACAAAAAAGAAAGCATCTTCAACAAATGGTGCTGGTCTAAATAGATGCTGGCGAGTAGAAGAACGCAAATAGATCCATATCTATCACCCTGCACAAAACTCAAGTTCAAAAGATTTTCACTAACACCACATCTGACAAAGGGCTAATATCCAAAATATTTAAAGAACTCAAGAAACTAGGCATCAACAAACCAAATAATTCAATTTAAAATTGAGATGCATATCTAAACAGAGAATTCTCAACAGTGGAATCTCAAATCTGTTTAGATATGCATCTCAATTTTAAATTGAAAATCTTTTCCTATTTTCTAGGTTGCCATTTTGTCTATTGACAGTCTTTGCCGTACAGAGGCTTTTCAGTTTCATGAGATTCCATTTAAGTGTTGATCTTGGGCCTGCACTATTGGTGTTCTTTGCAGAAACTTATCCTTGTGCCAATTATTTCAAGGGTATTCTCCATTTTCTCTTCTATCACATTTAGTGTATCTGGTTTTATGTTGATGCCTTTGAGCCACTTGAACTTGAGTACAAATGAATATTATTACAGGCATAAGATTGAATTTTAGAGATGTTTTGATTTGCATTTCAAAAGAAATGTTCAATATCTTTACCCATCAGGGAAATGCAAATCAAAACATCTCTAAAATTCAATCTTATGCCTGTCATAATATCCAAGATCCAAAACACAAGTGACAGCTTATGCTGTGAAGGATGTGGATCAAGGGTGTACACTCCTCCATTGACAGTAGGAGTACAAATTTGTACAGCTACTATGGGAAGAATATGGCAGTTCCTCAGAAAATTGAGAATCAATCCACCTCAAGACCCCATTATACCACTCTTGGGCATATAACAAAGGACACTCCATCCTACCACAGATACTTGCTCAACTGTGTTCATGGCAGCTTTATTCATAACAGCCAGAAGCTAGAAACAACCTAAATGTCCCTCAACTGAAGAATGGACAACAAAAATGTGATACATGTACAAAGCAAAATATTACTTCTGTTAAAATAATAATAATAGTAGTAATAACAACATAGAATGTTTGGACAAATAGATGCAACTAGAAGAAAAATCATCCTGAGTGAGGTAACCCAGACCCAGAAGGATCCAGTATGTACTCACTTATAAGTGGATATTAGCTATAAAGTAAAGGATGATCATGCTGCAATCCACAGACCCAGAGAGGCTAAGAAACAAGGAGGACTCAAGTGGGAGGGGGTGCATGAATCTCTCTGTGAAGGAGAAATAGAATAGATATTGTGGGTAAGACTTAGGATGAGATGGGTGGAGATGGGAACAGGAGCAATGGGGTGGGGGTAGGGGTAAAGAAGAGAATGCTGGGAGAAATACCAGGAATTGGGAGGTGGGGAGGCATCTTGAAAATGGGTTAGAAACCTAGTGCAGTGGAAACTCTCAGAAATCTACAAAGGTTACCCTGGTTAAGACCCTTAGTAAAGAGGGATAGGGAGGCTGAACCAGCTGTCTCCTGTAACCAGGCAAGAATTCCAGTGGAGGGATTGGAATACCAACCAAGCCACAAAACTTTTAGCCACAATTTGCCCTACTTACAAGATGTGTTAGTGTAGAGGTGGTGCAAAAATTGGGAGAGAAGCCAACCATTGGCTGGTCCAGCTTGAGGCCCATACCATGAGAGGAAGCCCATCCATGACCCTGCGTGGAGGGCTAGGAACCAAACCCTGGATAGCCCAGAGACCTAGGGTAGAATCAAACATGACCAGCAAAAACAAATACAAACAAACAAACAAAAGCCAAGGAAATTCCTAATGACATTTTGTTATACTCATAATCATCATCAGAGAGGCTTCTCCCAGTAACGGAGAGAAACAGACACAGATCCACAGCCAAACGTTAGGCAGAGCTCAGGTCCTACAGAAAAAGAAGAGGAAGGGGCTACAGAGATTAAGGACTCTACAGAAAACCCACAGAATCAACTCACTTGGGCACATATGAGCTCTCAGAGACCAAACTATCTATCAATCAGGGAGTCTGCATGTTCTAACTTAGGCTCTCTGCTTATATGTCATGGTTGTATAACTCGATCTTCTTGTGGGACTCCTAAGGGTGAGAGCAGGACCTGTCCCTGACTCTTTTGCCAGTTTCTGGGACCCTTTTCCTCTACTAAGTTGCCTTGTCCAGTCTTAATACCAGGGGAGGTGTGAAGTCTTATTGCAACCTAGTATGCCATATCCCTGGGAGGCCTGCCCTTTTCTGAAGGGAAAGGAGAAGTGGAAGGGGGAAAGGGAAGTAGAATGGAGGTTTTTGGAGGGAAGGAGGGAAGAGAAACTTGCAGTCTGGTTATAATTCATAAGAGAAGAGAAAATTAATTAAAAAAATTGCTAGTAGAGGAGGGTACTACAACATTTGCTGGGTAGGAACCCAGCAACCCACAAGACACCCACAGAGTAAGAAAGCTCTGACCCGAAATGGTGACAGTGCTAAAGTTGAGAAATGAACCATATTTTTTTTTGAGGAAAAAAAAAAAACAATTATCTCAAAGGGCCATGAAAGACTAATCCATCCAAACACACAACTGTATAGAGCCAGGTTTTCTTCATATTCATGCACCAAAACCAAACCATTAAAACAGGACATGGGAGAATCTACATGAGCCAGACATGAAGGATATGCACAAACCTGATGAGGTTCAGGGTGCACCGCCCCAAAATATGTCATCAGCCACTTGAGAAAATCCATAATGGGGAAATTCACTCACCCCTTCCCTTGCCTATCCCCCTAAAGCCACTATGGAGAAGCTCCCTCAAGGGTCATGTTCACAGCTAGAAAGGCATCTGCTGCCTGAAGATATTATATACACAGAGATATACACAGAGAAGATATTAGGTAAACAGTTCATGCTAGGCTCACCTGTTTATCACCCTAGGTCACTCTTTTAAAATCTTTTTTCAGATGTTACTTATTTTTATTCTGTGAGCATGGAGGGGTGTTTTGGCTTCATTTTTGTGCATGTGCCACATACATACAGTGCCTGTGGATACCACAAGAGGACATTAGAACCCCTAGAACTGGGATTACAGCTGGTTATTGGTGGGAACAACATATCATCACATACATGGTGCCTGGGACTCTGTGACACAGGAGAGAGACACATCCCTCCAGGGCACCAGCCATCAGAAATAAGGAACTGCCCACAGCAGGCCTGGGTGATGACATCTCAGAAGCCTGCAGGTGGTTCATTTCTAAATAAGTTGCTCTCATTTCTCCTAAACTTAGCCCTGGACAATGGCTGTGTAGATTTCATTTGTGTATGACTGCTTTTCAGTAGGCCTTGGTGCACATAATTATTCTATTTTATTGGACTTTCCTATTTCTTTTTCCTTCTGCTCTGGGGAATTCTGTGAAACTAGATGTTCCTAAATGTAATGATTCTTGTTGTTGTTGTTGTTTTTGTTGTTGTTTTGTTTATTTTTTAAAATATTTTCTTTATTTACATTTCAAGTGTTATCCCCTTTCCTAGTTTCCCCTCAGAAAATCCCCTATCCCCTCCACCCTCTGCCTGCTCCCATTTCCAGTCCTGTTCCTCTGTACTGGGGCATAGAACCTTCACAGAACCTAGGGCCTCTATTCCCATTGATGACCAACTAGGCTATCCTCTGCTACATATACAGCTAGAACCACAAGTTCTACCATGTGTTTTTTTTGATTGGTGGTTTAGTTCCAAGGAGCTCTAGGGGTACTGGTTAGTTCATATTGTTGTTCCTCCTATGAGGCTTCAGACCCCTTCAGTTCCTTGGGTACTTTCTCTAGCTCCTTCATTGGGGACCTTGTGCTCCGTCCAATGGATGATTGTGAGCATCCACTTCTGTATTTGCCAGGCACTGGCAGAGGCCCTCGGGAGACAGCTATATCAGGCTCCTGTCAGCAGGCTCTTGTTGGCATTTGCCATAGTGTCTGGGTTCAGTGGTTGTTTATGGGATGGATCTCCAAATGGGGCAATCTCTGGATGGTCGTTCCTTCAGTCTCTGGTCCAAAATTTGTCTCTGTAATTCCTTCCATGGGTATTTTGTTCCCCCTTCTAAGAAGGATTCTGAGCTTCTGGGCTAATACCAACTTATCAGTGAGTGCATATCAGGTGTGTTCCTTTGTGATTGGGTTACCTCGCTCAAGATGATGCCCTCCAGGTCCATCCATTTGCCTAGGAATTTCATAAATTCATTGTTTTTAATAGCTGAGTAGTACTCCATTGTGTAGATGTACCACATTTTCTGTATCCATTCCTCTGTTGAGGGACATCTGGATTCTTTCCAGCTTCTAGCTATTATAAATACAGCTGCTATGAACATAGTAGAGCATGTGCCTTATTACATGTTGGAGCATCTTCTGGGTATATGCCCAGAAGTGGTATTGCTGGATCTTCCAATAGAACTATGTCCAATTTTCTGAGGAACCGCCAGACTGATTTCCAGAGTGGTTGTACCAGCTTGCAGTCCCACTAACAGTGAAGAACTGTTCCTCTTTCTACACATCCTCACCAGCATCTGCTGTCATATAACTTTTTGATCTTAGCCATTCTGACTGGTGTGAGGTGGAATCTCAGGGTTGTTTTGATTGGCATTTCCCTGATGATTAAGGATGCTGAACATTCCTTTAGGTGCTTCTTAGCCATTCAGTATTCCTCAGTTGAGAATTCTTTGTTTAGCTCTGTACCCCATTTTTTAATATGGTTATTTGGTTTTCTGGAGTCCAACTTCTTGAGTTCTTTATGTATATTGGATATTAGCCCACTATCAGATTTAGGATTGGTAAAGATCTTTTCCCAGTCTGTTAGTTGCCTTTTTGTCTTATTGACAGTGTACTTTGCCTTACAGAAGCTTTGCAATTTTATGAGGTCCCATTTGTCCACTCTTGATCTTACAGCACAAGCCATTGGTATTCTGTTCAGGAATTTTTCCCCTGTGCCCATGTCTTCGAGGCTCTTCCCCACTTTCTCCTCTATAAGTTTCAGTGTCTCTGGTTTTATGTGGAGTTCTTTGATTCACTTAGATTTGAGCTTTGTACAAGGAGGTAAAAATGGATTAATTCTTATTCTATATGCTAACCACCAGTTGAGCCAGCACCATTTGTTGAAGATGCTGTCTTCTTTCTACTGGATGGTTTTAGCTCCTTTGTCAAAGATCAAGTGACCATAGGTATGTGGGTTCATTTCTGGGTCTTCAATTCTGTTCCCTTGATCTACCTGTCTGTCACTGTATCAGTACCATACAGTTTTTATCATAATTGCTCTGTAGTACAGCTTGAGGTCAGGGATGGTGATTCCACCAGAGGTTCTTTTATTCTTGAGAATAGTTTTTGCTATCCTAGGATTTTTGTTATTCCAGATGAATTTGCAAATTGTGCTTTCTAACTCTGTGAAGAATTGAGTTGGAATTTTGATGGGAATTGCATTGAATCTGTAGATTGCTTTCAGCAGGATAGCCATTTTTACTATTTTGATCCTGTCAATCCATGACCATGGGAGATCTTTCCATCTTCTGAGATCTTCTTCAAAGACTTGAAGTTCTTATCATACAGACTTTCACTTCCTTAGTTAGGATCACACCAAGGTATTTTATATTATTTGTGACTATTGAGAAGGGTGTTGTTTCCCTAATTTCTTTCTCAGCCTGTTTATCCTTTGTGTAGAGAAAGGCCACTGATTTGTTTGAGTTAATTTTATATCCAGCTACTTCACTGAAGCTGTTTATCAGGTTTAGGAGTTCTCTGGTGGAATTTTTGGGTTCAGTTATATATACTATGATAGCATCTGCAAATAGTGATATTTTGACTTCTTCCTTTCCAATTTGTATTCCTTTGACCCCTTTTTCTTGTCTAACTGCTCTGGCTAGGACTTCAAGTACTATATTGGATAGATAGGAAGAGAGTGGGCAGCCTTGTCTAGTCCCTGATTTTAGTGGGATTGCTTCCAGTTTCTCACCATTTAGTTTGATGCTGGCTACAGGTTTCTGTATATTGCTTTTACTATGTTTAGGTATGGGCCTTGAATTCCTGATCTTTCCAAGAGTTTCATCATGAAGTGGTGTTGGACTTTGTCGAATGCTTTCTCAGCATCTAATGAGGTGATCATGTGGCTTTTGTCTTTGAGTTTGTTTATATAGTGAATTACGTTGATGGATTTCCGTATATTGAACTATCCTTGCATCCCTGGGATGAAGCCTACTTGGTCATGATGGATGATCGTTTTGATGTGTTCTTGGATTCGGTTTGTGAGAATTTTATTGAGTATTTTTGCATTGATATTCATAAGGGAAATTGGTCTGAAGTTCTCTTTCTTTGTTGGATCTTTCTGTGGTTTAGGTATCAGAGTAATTGTGGCTTCATAGAATGAATTTGGTAGAGTACCTTCTGTTTCTATTTTTTGGAATAGTTTGAGGAGTATTGCAATTAGGTCATCTTTGAAGGTCTGACAGAAACCCATCTGGTCCTGGGCTTTTTGTTGTTGTTGTTGTTGTTGTTGTTGTTGTTGTTGTTGTTGTTGTTGTTGTTGGGAGACTATTAATGACTGTTTCTATTTCTTTAGAGGATACGGGGCTGTCTACTCCTCTTGGGTGAATTTGCTTCCTTTTGTTCTAGAGCTTTCAGGTGTGCTGTCAAGCTGCTAGTGTATGCTCACTCCAGCTTCTTTTTGGAGGCACTCAGAACTATGAGTTTCCTCTTAGGACTACTTTCATTGTGTTCCATAAGTTTGGGTATGTTGTGGTTTCATTTTCATTAAACTCTAAAATGTCTTTCTTTCTTTATTTCTTCCTTGACCAAGTTATCATTGAGTAGATTGTTGTTTAGCTTCCACATGTATGTGGGTTTTCTATTATTTATGTTGTTATTGAAGATCAGCCTTAGTAAATGGTGATCTGATAGGGTGCATGGGATTATTTCAATGTTTTTGCATCTGCTAAGACCTGTTTGGTGATGGATTATATGGTCAGTTTTGGAGAAGGTTCCATGAGGTACTTAGAAGAAGGTATATCTTTTTGTTTTAGGATGAAATGTTCTATAGATATCTGTTAAATCCATTTGTTTCATAACTTCTGTTAGTTTCACTGTGTCTCTGTTTAGTTTCTGTTTCCAGGATCCATCCATTGATGAGAGTGGGGTGTTCTGCCTGAAGCCACACCCTAGAGAGCCCTGAAGAATATCCACTAACCCATGTACTCATGTTACTCTTACAAAAAAATCAGCATTTTCTTTAAGGCATTGAAATATCACATCTGCTTATTTCCATAGCCAAGGATGAAGCAGTTGTCTCAGGCAACACTGTACTGTGTTCCAAGCAAGGAATTTCCCAAGTGGGAAAAGGCTGCTTGGGACTGTGTTTGCAGATCTTCCTGTTTGTTTGTGGGATAGGCCAACTAATTGCGCAAACTTCTCTCCAGACTGGGTGTTTTTCAGTCCACTCCTGTTTAGCAAATAGTGTCTCAAAGCAGTTCAAAGGGAAAGTGAAACTAACATTCTCAAACTTTATATAAAAACCCAAAGAGAAGATCAGCAGGTACTGTTAAATCCACTTTTTTTCATAACTTCTGTTAGTTTCACTGTGCCTCTGTTTAGTTTCTGTTTCCAGGATCTGTCCATTGAAGACAGTGGGGTGCTAAAGTCTCCCACTATTATTGTGTGAGGTACAATGTGTGCTTAGAGATATAGCAAAGTTTCTTTAATGAATGTAGATGCCCTTGCATTTGGAACATAGATGTTCAGAATTGAGAGTTCATCTTGGAAGATTTTACCTTTGATGAGTAAGTGTCCCTCCTTATCTTTTTTGAGAGCTTTAGGTTGAAAGTCGATTTTACTCAATATTAGAATGGCTACTCCAGCTTGTTTCTTGGGATCATTTGCTTAGAAAATTGTTTTCCAGCCTTTTACTCTAAGGTAGTATCTCTCTTTGTCCCTGAGGTGGGTTTCCTGTATGCAGCAAAAAGTTAGGTCCTGTTTTTTTATCCAGTCTGTTAGTCTATGTCTTTTTATTGGGGAATTGAGTCCATTGATATTAAGAGATATTAAGGAAAAGTCGTTGTTGCTTCCTGTTATTTTTGTTGCTAGAGTTGGAATTGTGTTCATGTGGCTATCTTCTTTAGGTTTGTTGAAAGATTACTTTCTTCCTTTTTCTTGAGCTTAGTTCCTCTCCTTATGTTGGAGTTTTTCCCTTTATTATCCTTTGAATGGCTGGATTTGTGAAAAGATAATGTGTAAATTTGCTTTTGTCACAGAATAACTTGGTTTCTCCATCTATGGTAATTGAGAATTTTGCTGGGTATAGTAGCCTGGGTTGGCATTTCTGTTCTCTTAGGGTCTGTATGATAGATATCCCAGATAATTATAATTCTGGCTTTCGTAGTCTCTGGAGAGAAGTCAGGTTTAATTCTGATAGGTCTGCCTTTATATGTTACTTGACCTTTTTCCCTTACTGCTTTTAATATCCTTTCTTTGTTTTGTGCATTTGGTGTTTTGATTATTATGTGATAGGAGAAAATTATTTTCTGGTCCAACCCATTTGGAATTCTGTAGGCTTCTTGTATATTCATGGGCATCTCTTTCTTTAGGTTGGGGAAGTTTTCTTCTATAATTTTGTTGAAGATATTTACTGGCCCTTTAAGTTGGAAATCTTCCTTCTCGTCTATACCTATTATCCTTAGGTTTGGTCTTCTCATTGTGTCCTGGATTTCCTGGATGTTTGGAGTTAAGATCTTTTTACTTTTCTCATTTTCTTTGATTGTTGTGTCAATGTTTTCTATGGTATCTTCTGCACCTGAGATACTCTCTTCTATCTCTTGTATTCTATTGGTTATGCTTGCATCAATGGCTCCTGACTTCTTTCCTAGGTTTTCAATTTCCAGAGTGGTCTCCCTTTGTGATTTCTTTATTGTTTCTACTTCCATTTTCAGATCCTGGATGGTTTTGTTCAATTCTTTCACCTGATTGCATATGTTCTCCTGGAATTCTTTTAAGGGATTTTTGTGTTTCCTATCTGAGGTCTTCTAACTGTTTACCTGTGTTTTCTTGAATTTCCTTAAGGGAGTTATTTATTTCCTTCTTATAGTCCTCCATCATCATTATGAGAAGTGACTTTAGATCCATATCTTGCTTTTCTGGTGTGATGGTGTATCCAGGACTTGCTGAGGTAGGAGAGTTTAATTCTGATGATGACAAGTAACCTTGGTTTCTATTGCTTCTGTTCTCTTGCTTGCCTCCTGCCACCTGATTATCTCTAGTGCTCGCTGCCCTCAGTATATCTGATTGGAGCCTGTCCTTCCTGTAATCCCAGTTTATTCAGAAGTCCTCAGAGTCCAGCTTTCTCTGGGATCCTGGGATTCTGGGATCCTGTGAACCTGAGATTCTGGGTGTATCAGAGTTCTAGGCAGTCAAGCTTCCTCTGAGACCCTGAGATCCTGGTGTGACCAAGCTCCTGGGATCCTGAGATCCTGGAATCCTAAGATCCTGGGCATGTTAAGTGCTTGGAAGTGGTACCTCCTCTGGGGAACCATGGGACTGTCTGCTGTGTTTGAAACCAAGGTAGACCAGCACCAACTGAGCCACTGGTCAGGCAGATTTCCTGTGTCCCTGCTCCTGCTGGCACAGACCCCTCACAGTTGCCTTGGAACAGATGTTGTGTTGGACTCACCAGTGATCCTAAGATCCTGGGTATGCTAAGGCACCTGCAGCGTGGAGAATCCTCTGGGGAATGTAGGAGCATCCTCTGAGTTTATGCCCATGGTGGCCCTGGACTGGCCAAATGTAATGATTCTTAAACAACCAAAAATTGAGGCATAGGGCATAGCCCAGCACAGTCCTAATGGCCCACATGCATGCTGTGCGCTCTCATTTTTGGAACAATGTAATAATTGCACAATTGTAGTTTCAGATTAATGTTTGACTTGCAACGTTTGAAAAAATTATTAGAAAATGAAACAGAGCCATGTACTGCTAAAGTCATACAGAGTTCATCACCAGAGAGTGAAGGAATTTACTGGAACTATGAAAATTATTAGTGTAAGAGACACTGTCATGGGATAAGGGAAAAGTGGACTAAAGGAACACGAACACAGGATACTTTAGTTCAGAAACAAAAAATCTATTGAGTCATTGTGTGCAATGTGCAGAAGCAGAAGCTAGCGAAACTGCAGAGTTAAAGGTTAGCCTGTTTCTTTCTAACCACTGCCTGACACCTTTGCCCTTGTTTATTGTTAGAGCTTCACGGGAAAACCACACGTAGCTAACCTCAGAGCTTTGAGCTCTGAAGTATAAGTCAATAGTTAAAGTTTAAATAATATAAGTTTGCAATTATTATTTGGCCATAGGGCTGAGAATAGGGAAAGCTTCGAACTTTGAGGAACAATCATAATTCTTAATTCTTTGTGAGATGTGGTCATTCTTTTGAACTTCATACATCTGGTAATGATTATACAATGTCTCTCTACCTGCTTTTTGGAGTAACAATAAAAGACTGGGGCAAATTAGAGGTGTGAGGTGTGTGGGAGTGTGAAGAGTGGAGAGTGCAGTATGTGAGAGAGAGAGAGAAAGAGAGAGAGAGAGACAGAGACAGAGAGATCAAGCTTTGAGACTTGCTCATTAGGTTGTACCCGAAAATGTTACCTGTGTGTTCATTATGCACCTTCCAGATATCCCTGCTTCCAGCTGAGACCCCTGATCCTGTGTAGAGGCTAGACCCCAGCAGGTTATGAGTCACCATGTGGGTGCTAGGAATTGAACCCAGGTAGTCTGGAAGAGGAGCCAAACCCTTTATCCACTGAGCCATCTCTCCAGCCTCCAGATCAATTTTTTTTAAGTCCAGTTCATGACTATTCACATTTTCAATAAATCAAGCACAGAAATACCCACATTTACTTACATAGGAGAGTAACAATTATAGAGAACAGGGTCATGAACCTGAGAGGGAGTGTGGGGAACTTCAAAGGAATTGGAGGGCACAAGGTAGAAATGATATAAATATAGTATTCATGTATGAAAAATAAAATAAATTTAAAACAGAATACAATGCTCTTCAGTGACGCTTGCAATAATGTCTTTTAATCAAAGTACTTCCAAAATTTTTCTTTTAAATAAAAGAGAGGGGAGGGGAGATCACAGTGTATAGATATGCATACTTTTCTCTTGTTCTGTCTTTTTTTACACTGGCTTCACTTGTGAACCTAGTGTTGGGGGAGGCAAAAATATTTCGCCTCCCCACCCTCACAACTGCTAAAAACTAATTCTCTTCTTACTAAATTTTTATTTTGGAAAATAGGGTTTTTTTTTTTCACTAAAGATGCTTATTTCTGCTGACATGAAATGTATAGCTTTAGCCTAACAACTAACAAATACATCTTAGTCATCTCTGCTTTCATTTATTCAGTGGTAAATATCAAAAAACGGAATCCTTATAAGCTCTTTCAGAGTCTTTAGTTGATTTCCTCCAAGTGCAAAGATGTCCCGAGTTCCTTGAGTTAGAATACACTCACCCTCTCAGAGCCCTAGGACACAGAGAATGGGTCTCCATTCTGGAGCCTCACAACCCAGTCTAAAAGCCCTTCACTCCTCCTCCTCAGAGGCAAGGGACCAAGATCAATGTTGAGTGACAGCTCTCTTGACCTGCCAGTCAACTTGATAACCTCCACCTATCTTCATTGTTGTGTTTTGTTTTGTTTTTTATTGCTCTGAAGAGACATATGACCAAGGCCACTGATTTTAATTAATTAACTTATTTATTAATTAATTAATTTGGAGGCCCACAGTTTCAGAGAGTTACAGTCTGCAATCATCATAATGGGAAGCAGGGCATCAAGCAGGCCGGCATGGCACTGGAGCGGTAGTTAAGAGTGTACTTCCTGCGGAGGAAGAAGAGAGGGGATCGGGGGAAGGGAGAGAGGGAATAAGAGAGAGAATGTGCACAGTGGGACACACCTCCTCCAGCAAAGCTACACCCCCTAATTCTTCCCAAACAGTTCCCAACCAGGAACCAAGCTTTTAATTTATGAGGTGGGGGGGTCTCACTCAAAGGACCACACCCTATGGAGAGCGGGGCCTTCTGTCTCTGCTGGGGATTGCCTCCTCTTCCTTATATTTCCATGTCACCTCTATTACTCCCAATCTGACCAGTCAGCTGGCTGTGCCAGCAGTGACTGCTTCCCTGTCACTACACAAGATCTTTCACAGACACTCTATGGGCTTTTTAGCAACGATAACAAGGTGGCACCAACAGGAGAGCTCATTAAACCTATTGTCCCTTGGTTCTGGAGGCAGGAAGTCTGAGTTCAGGGTGTCAGCAAGGCTCCATCCTTCAGGAGGACTGGGAGGAGAGTCTCCTCCAGGCTTCTCCTAGCCTCTGGCTTCTGGCAGTATAATAGTGAACTCTCCTTGTATTCACATCTGCTAATTCTTTAACCTACAACCCACGATGAAAATGCAAACACAGGAGATACACGCTTGAGTGTAATCCTGTGTCCTGCCTGAAACCACATCCTAGAGAGCCCTGAAGAATATCCACTGACCCATGTACTTGTGTTACTCTTACCAAAAAAAAAAAAAAAAAAAAATCAGCATTTGCTTTAAATCATTGAAATATCATATTATGTCTGCTTATTTCCATAGCCAAGGATGAAGCAGTTGTCTCAGGCAACACTGTACTGTGTTCCAAGCAAGGAATTTCCCAAGTGGGAAAAGGCTCTTGGGCTGTGTTTGCAGATCTTCCTGTTTGTTTGTGGGATAGGCCAACTAATTGTGTAAACTTCTCTCAGACTCGGGGTTTTTCAGTCCACTCCTGTTTAGCAAATAGTGCCCCAAAGCAATTCAAAGGGAAAGTGAAACTGACATTCTCAAACTTTATATAAAAAACCAAAGAGAAGATCAGCAGGAGTCTAGCAGACAACCTGAGCTGCAAGATGTCTCCCGTAAGTACCTCTTGATCTGTAAGGGGAAATCTATAGTGGGTAAGAAGGCCCATGGAAGGCCTCATCCCAGCTTACTGGAGAGAATGAGTGTCACCTTCTGTCTTTGAAAGCTTGCATTTAGTTTGTTATTATTTCTAAGTCTGTTTTTCCAGGAAGATATAGTTCTTGTGGGGTGGGTATCTCCTGTCTGACACCACAGAACTCAATTCTAAGCCTGGGATGTAGAGAGGAGACAGCACTAGGTAGGCATATGAAGGGCCAGCCAGGCGCTGCGGGAAATACACACACACACACACACACACACACACACACACACACACGCACACGGAAATATCTGGAAAGGACAAAGCAAAGGACTTAAGCGTAAGTTTCTCCTGGGTCCTCCTGTGTAAGTTCTTTCTGATTTTCTCCTCAGTTGTGGATCACTTCACTGACTTTTTCTCAACGTGCAGAGGCCTTAATTCCTTCCCCTTTTAAAATAGCTCTGTTCCAGCCCAGCAGACTTTTTAATGATCTAGCTTTCTCTAAAAGCTCAGAACAATGGCAGGAGTCTGTACCCTCTTCTGAAGATGAGGCACCCTGTATGTAGTTAGAATCTTCCTCTGCCCTAGAAAAAAACATTTGATACAGGCCCTGCTCTCTCCATGTTAGCTTTGCCTTCCCCCTCTAGCCTTTAACCATCTCACTTTTCTGACTGTTCTTGTCCATGACCTCACATCCTACTCTTACCCAGAGGAGCCTCTCTGTTTTGCTCCAGACTGCACCTAGAATTGTCAGGGTCAGAGTCCAGGCTCAAGCAATCCAGATTCATCTACCCAGTCCTTAATGGGCCAACTAAACAAATAAGAGTGGAAGGTAGAAAAAAATGAATTCATTGTGACTTCATTGAGAAGCAGAGCAAAGGGGTCCAGTGACTTGGCCCCACCTGGGCTTATCACTCAGTTTCTAACATGGAGTTTAAATAAAGAGCCAGAGGTATGCAAAGCGAAGAATTTCTTTTTTTTTTTTTTAATTTTTATTTTATTTTAATTAGGTATTTTCTTCATTTACACTTCCAATGCTATTCCAAAAGTCCCCCATACCCTCCCCCCCACACTCCCCTACCCACCCACTCCCTCTTCTTGGCCCTGGCGTTCCCCTGCACTGAGGCATATGAAGTTTGCAAGACCAATGGGCCTCTCTTTCTACTGATGGCCGACTAGGCCATCTTCTGATGCATATGCAGCTAGAGACATGAGCTCCGGGGGGGGGTACTGGTTAGTTCATATTGTTGTTCCACCTATAGGGTTGCAGACCTCTTTAGCTCCTTGGGTACTTTCTCTAGCTCCTCCATTGGGAGCCCTGTGATCCATCCAATAGCTGACTGTGAGCATCCACTTCTGTGTTTGCTAGGCCCCGGCATAGCCTCACAAGAGACAGCTACATCTGGGTCCTTTCAGCAAAATCTTGCTAGTGTGTACAATGGTGTCAACATTTGGAAGCTGATTATGGGATGGATCCCCGGGTATGGCAGTCTCTAGATGGTCCATCCTTTTGTCTCAGCTCCAAACTTTGTCTCTGTAACTCCTTCCATGGGTGTTTTTCCTAATCAAGTTGTGGTCTTACTCACCTTCACTGCCTCAGCTCCAGACCCTTCTGCAAAGTAGTCAGACTGTGGGCAGTCTCTTTCTGGAAGGTAACAGGCTCCCAGCCTTTTCCTTCTCCCAGTACAAAACACACCCTTAAGGCTTCCTGCCTCTCTCTGAGGAAATACCAAGGAGCTTACCTCAGCAATGGTTCTTCTTTCCTGAGGCACTGGCTGAAAGGGAGTAAAGTAACCATTCTTTTTCATCTACCCTGGAGACTCCCAAAGACTCAGAGAGACTTTTTACCCATGAACTTGAGAGAGAATGGGAGAATTACCAAAGCCATAAACATGGTCTATTGCAAAGCCACAGTTCAAACTCAGACATTTCAGGTCAGTATTCACGTCCTATTCATCTGATCTGCTTCCAGATCCCTCTGATATTTATCTTTGGTGGTGTGCTCATCATCTGCCTGATGCAACAATACCTGGCGTATAAGTCTTCTAAGAACGTCGTTAAAGTCTTCTGCCATCAAGCCAATGATGTGAGTGCTGGGGCTCTCTGGTGGGTGGAAATATGTTTGCTAAGAGGGTAGGTCTCTAGAAGGGACTTCCTGTTTTTGGCTTCCTGCCTAGAGTAAGGAGGAATCGCACAGTGTCTGAATCCTACAGGTTTGCACATCTTTTTTGCATCCTTATTACTAAGCCTTGCTGTCTCTATATTCCCTAGGTACATATATACCAGACCCAGGTCGTCATGACAAACACACTGGAAACCTCAAGTGGAAAAAGCCACCCACTGGGTCGTTCAGGAGAGATCCAGTCTTTAAAGAAGCAAAACTAGAGACCAAAATAAGTCCTCTTCCTTCTAGATGTGCATCATCTGCTTCTTCCTTCCCTAGAAGACTGAGGGAGCTATCTTTCACAGAGTGTATTCAGTGGTATACGTGGAGCTCAGAAGTAGACACTTGCCTTGCCTCTATTAGGACTTGATTGAACCCAAATACCACAAAATTCTTTCTCTCTGCTGAGAAAATGGAAATTTAAGATGGGAACCAAGCACTGTGTGGTCAACATCCATGAGCATGGTTTAATATACATACCATGTGCTTGTTTTTCTGCTTGTGAACTTGTGAGATAGAAAAACTCCCAAGTCATCCACTTTTACTTGTTATCATTCAGTCACATAATAAATTTCGATTGTGCACTTGATATGTGTGAGGCTCTACTCATAGAAGAGAAGTGGGGGATGGTGGGTGTTGTGATGCAGTCCTTGACTTACAGACACTTTTGGCTTCCACAGAGATACCATGTAGGCAATTTCCCCTTACACGCCACAGCATGAGGGAGAGAAAGAAGGGACACACTGATGCATGTGGCTTATTCTGTCTGGTGTTGGTACAAGTGAGGGATAGGGCAAATAAAGAGCCAGGCTGGTTAAGGGGGCAACATATCACTGTGTCATTTAAGGCTGCCAATAGGATCTTCCTTTTAATAAGGAGCCCAGCATTTGGAAGGGCTCTAGGGAGAGAAATGATCCAAGGGAACAGTTAAATGCTGTCCTTATAAAGTTTATGAGACAGCAGGACCACTGAAGCAGCACAGAAGATAAAGAACAAAAGTGTGAACTGCAGAACTATCTCCAGGAGAAGGGAGAGCAGTTTATGGGGGTTGTTTTGATTTGCTCCGTTTTGTTTTGTTTTGTTTTGTTTTGTTTTGTTTTGTTTTGTTTTGTTTTGTTTTGTTTTGTTTTGTTTTGTTTTGTGACAGGATTTCTCTGTGTAACAGCCCTGGCTGCCTTGGAACTTGCTTTGTAGACTCGGCTGACTTCGAACTCTGAGATCTGACGGCCTCTGCCTCCTGACTTAAAGGATGTTCTGCCATACTGGGCTTGAGAGTTTAGATTTTTATAGGATAGTTTAAGTTGGGTGGGAGCATGGTGGGAGAACATGAAGGGAAAGGGAAACTGCTGTAAACAAATGAACAAAAAGAACTTTCTTCAGCAGAAATTTTTATCTTGTCATGAAGAAAACAGGATGTAACTGCAGCCAGGGAAGCAGGCAGGTCTTCACCCCTCCCTCAGCTCCTTCCAAATCAATTCCCAGGTCTTATCTCTAGTTCTGTAGCAGACCACCTGCTGAAGGCTCCTTCCCCTACCTACCCCTTCTGAGTGGATCACACAGATCTTTCTCTAAATAAAGAAAATGGGCTACTTTTATACAGTGGAGTATTTTACTCAGCTGTTTTTTACAAGGACATGAAATTTGCAGGCAGATGGATGGAACTAGAAAAAAATAAATAATTTTTTTAAAAAAGATGTCCTGAGGAAGGTGATCCAGACCCAAAAAGACAAATATGGTATGTGTTGTAAGTATAAAAAGATAAAGAGATATAAGAATATGTCCTATGGGGGTGTGGTGAGGTATGGGGGAAGGAGGTGCCTTGTCGGGCCCATGCCAAGGTATCCCTTCCCCCGGAGGGACCAGCCACACAAGGGTACAGTATAGAATAGAGTTTATTCAGGGCATGGGGAGGGGAGTAAAGAGGGTAGTAGAGGCAGAGAAAGGCAGAGAGAGGGAGAGAGTAGAGAAGAAGAGGCCGGCCATGACCAAGTAAGGGGGCAAGAGGCAAGGGAGAGAGAGGGCAAGCAGCCCCTTTTATAGTGGGTCAGGCCTACCTGGCTGTTGCCAGGTAACTGTGGGGGTGGAGTCCAGACAGAATACCAACAGTATGCCTTCACTTATTAGTGACTATTAGCTGTTAATTAAATGATAATCAAGCTACAATTCACAGACCCAGAGAGGCTACGTAGCAAGGAGGGCTCTTTAGAGGTTGTGTGGACCTCCCTGGAAAGGGGAAATAGACTAGATTCTGCGGGTAGGCTGAGGGTGGTGAAGATGGGGATAGGAGGGATTGGGCTGGGGAAGAAGGATGAAGGGGAAAAATACAGGGAGAGAAGACAGGAACTGGAGAGCACTTGGCAGGGATGTGGGAACCTCATGTCGTGGAAACTATTGAAGACTCCTAGTAGTGGAGGACAGGAAACCTGAACTGTTCATCTTCTGTAACCAGGCCAGGCTTCCAGTAATGGGACTGTAATACCAACCCAGCCACAAAACCCTCAATCTACAATCTGTCCTGCCTGCAAGATGTGCTGGGGTAACAGAACTGGTGGGAGTGGCCAACTTGACACCCACACTATTAGACCCACACCATGTTTAACACTGCCTTGATGAGCAGGACCCTGAGGCCGGACAGCCCAGAGACCTAGGGTAGAACCAAACACGACTGGCAAAAAATTTTAATTAAATGATTCCTAGTGGTGTATTGTATTTATACATCGATGCCTAGCCTTCGCGCACAGAATCTGCACTTGGTTCTCCTTCAGTTGCTTACACTAGTTCAGCTGCTCCACCCCACTAGTCCAACTTCTTGGTGAAGGCCTTGTCGTCCATGGTGGCGAGCCATGCGTCCCTGCCGCCTTCCCTGAAGCTCTCCCTGGGCAGGACCACCGAGCCACAGAGCACTCAGCCAGCGCCCCGCCCAAGCTCAGCGGGCAGCCCGGGGCCGCAACCTCCTGGATCTCCCGCCCCGCCCCGCCCCGCCCCGCCCCGCCCCGCCCCGGCCATGCGCCAGGGGCGCGGCGGCGTAGGGCTCACAGCTCACAGCACAGCCCTGCTGGGGAAGACTCTGGCCCGACCGCCGCCTGCCCGTCGGGCGCCGCCTGCAGGCCTCTCTGCGCTCTGGCGGCGGCTCTCCCTCTTTCTTTTCCCTCGGTTATCGCCCCCAGTAATACATTTTGTTGTTAACACTATTATTCCTTTTGGGATTATAACATCTAATTTTGCTACCGGGACTGGCAAAGCATGAAGATACTAGGAAAGGCAGCTGTTAAACTGCTTGACTCTTGAAGTGTCTAATGAGTGCATACGGTGGCTGTTTAAGAACTTACGTGTGCACCCTGTACAGTATATGTCTGTTGGAAACCCGGGAAAAATACAAGACAATCTGAACCATAAGTTGCTGCCTGTCGTCCTCTGACATTTTAACTTACATATGTGACTTAATTGATGGCATTCCATCTTTCTGTAGTACACCAGAGATTTATACTGAGATGTTTTGCTAAAATATAGATAGATACATATTTGTTTACTGTTGTTTATATTTCAATTTTTTTGCCTGCTTTGCCTGTCATTTGGAATCCAGGCAAAAATCCCAGTCTTATTATATCCTTTTGTTGTATATATAGCATAAGCTTGTAAATCAATAAAAGTAGCTGTAATAACTGGCACTGTTCAATAAATTTATGAGGTGTTTTTTATTTTTATTTTTTGTAAATGTTGTAGGCTTATCCTTCGGCGAAAAGCTTCTACATTTTGCTTCAAAAGTAGAAGATGGAGCTGGAGAGATGGCTTAATAGTTAAGAGCACAGGCTGCTCTTCCAGAGGACCCAGGTTTGATTTCCAGCATCTGCATGGCAACTCACGACAGCCTATATGTAACTCAGTCTCAGGAAGATCAATGCCTTCTTTTGGCCTCCAAGAACACTGTATGCCCATGGTGCACAGACATACAGTTGGGCAAATGCTTGTACACATAAAATAGAAATAAATAAAATTTTCATAAATAAATAGCGCTTATTTCTTTTTTCAATTGGGTATTTATTTCAATTACATTTTCAATGCTATCCCAAAAGTCCCCCACACGCTCCACCACCCACTCCCCTACCCACCCACTCCCACTTCTTGGCCCTGGCTTTCCCCTGTACTGGGGCATATAAACTTTGCACGACCAATGGGCCTCTCTTTCAACTGATGGCCGACTAGGCCATCACCTGATTCATATGCAGCTAGAGACACGAGCTCCAGGGGGGTTATTGGTTAGTTCATATTGTTGTTCCACCTATAGGATTGCAGATCCCTTCAACTCCTTGAGTACTTTCCCTAGCTCCTCCATTGGGGGCCCTGTGATCCATCCAATAGCTGACTGTGAGCATCCACTACTGTGTTTGCCAGGCCCCGGCATAGTCTCACAAGACACAGCCATATCTGGGTCCTTTTACCAAAATCTTGCTAGTGTATGCAATGGTGGAAGCTGAATATGGGATGGAACCCGGATATGGCTGTTTCTAGATGGTCCATCTTTTCGTCTCAGCTCCAAACTTTGTCTCTGTAACTCCTTCCATGGGTGTTTTGTTCCCAATTCTAAGAAGGGGCAAAGTGTCCACAGTTTGATCTTTGTTGTTCTTGAGTTTCATGCGTTTAGCAAATTGTATCTTATATCTTGGGTATTCTAAGTTTGAATTATTGATGGTGTCTTTTGCCTTGCAGAAGCTTTGCAATTTTATGAGGTCCCATTTGTCAATTCTCGATCTACAGTACAATCCATTGCTCTTCTATTCAGGAATTTTTCCCCTGTACCCATATCTTCGAGGATTTTCCCTACTTTCTCCTCAATAAGTTTCAGTGTCTCTGGTTTTATGTGGAGTTCCTTAATCCACTTAGACTTGACCTTAGTACAAAGAGATAGAAATGGATCAATTCGAATTCTTCTACATGTTAACCGCCAGTTGTGCCAGCACCATTTGTTGAAGATGCTGTCTTTCTTCCACTGGATGGTTTTTGCTCCCTTGTCAAAGATCAAGTGACCATAGGTGTGTGGGTTCACTTCTCGGTCTTCAGTTCTTTTCCATTGGTCTACTTGTCTGTCTCTATACCAGTACCATGCAGTTTTTATCACAATTGCTCTGTAGTACAGCTTTAGGCCAGGCATGGTGATTCCACCAGAGGTTCTTTTATCCTTGAGAAGTTTTTGCTCTCCTAGGTTTTTTGTTATTCCTGATGAATCTGCCCATTGCCCTTTCTAATTCGTTGAAGAATTGAGTTGGAATTTTGATGGGGATTGCATTGAATCTGTAGATTGCTTTTGGCAAGAGAGCCACTTTTACTATATTGATCCTGCCAATCCATGAGCATGGGAGATCTTTCCATCTTCTGAAATCTTCTTTAATTTCTTTCTTCAGAGACTTGAAGTTCTTATCATACAGATCTTTCACTTCCTTAGTTAAAGTCATGCCAAGGTATTTTACATTATTTGTGACTATTGAGAAGGGTGTTGTTTCCCTAATTTCTTTCTCAGCCTATTTATCCTTTGTGTACAGAAAGGCCATTGACTTGTTTGAGTTAATTTTATGTCCAGCTACTTCATTGACGCTGTTTATCAGGCTTAGGAGTTCTCTGGTGGAATTTTTAGGGTCACTTATATATACTATCCTATCATCTGCAAAAAGTGATATTTTGACTTCTTCCTTTCCAATTTGTATCCCCTTGATCTCCTTTTGTTGTCGAATTGCTCTGGCTAGGACTTCAAGTACAATGTTGAATAGGTAGGGAGAGAGTGGACATCCTTGTCTACTCCTTGATTTTAGTGGGAATGCTTCTAGCTTCTCACCATTTACTTTGATGTTGGCTACTGATTTGCTATAGATTTCTTTTATCATGTTTAGGTATGGGCCTTGAATTCCTGTTCTTTCCAAGACTTTTATCATGAATGGGTGTTGGATTTTGTCAAATGCTTTCTCAGCATCTAATGAGATGATCATGTGGTTTTTGTCTTTGAGTTTGTTTATATAATGGATCACGTTGATGGATTTCCGAATATTGAACCATCCCTGCATCCCTGGGATGAAACCTACTTGGTCAGGATGGATGATTGTTTTGATGTGTTCTTGGATTCGGTTAGCAAGAACTTTATTGAGGATTTTTGCATCAATATTCATAAGGGAAATTGGTCTGAAGTTCTCTATCTTTGTTGGGTCTTTCTGTGGTTTAGGTATCAGAGTAATTGTGGCTTCATAGAATGAGTTGGGTAGAGTACCTTCTGTTTCTATTTTGTGGAATAGTTTGTGAAGAACTGGGATTAGATCTTCTTTGAAGGTCTGATAGAACTCTGCACTAAACCCATCTGGTCCTGGGCTTTTTTTGGTTGGGATACTATTAATGACTGCTTCTATTTCTTTAGGGGATATAGGACTGTTTAGATCATTAACCTGATCTTGATTTAACTTTGGTACCTGGTATCTGTCTAGAAACTTGTCCATTTCATCCAGGTTCTCCAGTTTTGTTGAGTATAGCCTTTTGTAGAAGGATCTGATGGTGTTTTGGATTTCTTCAGGATCTGTTGTTATGTCTCCCTTTTCACTTATGATTTTGTTAATTAGGATGCTTTTCCTGTGCCCTCTAGTGAGTCTGGCTAAGGGTATATCTATCTTGTTGATTTTCTCAAAGAACCAGCTCCTCGTTTGGTTGATTCTTTGAATAGTTCTTCTTGTTTCCACTTGGTTGATTTCACCCCTGAGTTTGATTATTTCCTGCCATCTACTCCTCTTGGGTGAATTTGCTTCCTGTTGTTCTAGAGCTTTTAGGTGTGTTGTCAAGCTGCTAATGTGTGCTCTCTCTAGTTTCTTTTTGGAGGCACTCAGAGCTATGAGTTTTCCTCTTAGAAATGCTTTCATTGTGTCCCATAAGTTTGGGTATGTTGTGGCTCCATTTTCATTAAACTCCAAAAAGTCCTTAATTTCTTTCTTTATTCCTTCTTAGACCAAGGTATCATTGAGAAGAGTGTTGTTCAGTTTCCACGTGAATGTTGGCTTTCTATTATTTATTTTTTTATTGAAGATAAGCCTTAGCCCATGGTGATCTGATAGGATGCATGGGACAATTTCAATATTTTTGTATCTGTTGAGGCTTGTTTTGTGACTAATTATGTGGTCAGTTTTGTAGAAGGTACCATGAGGTGCTGAGAAGAAGGTATATCCTTTTGTTTTAGGATAAAATGTTCTGTAGATATCTGTTAGATCCATTTGTTTCATAACTTCTGTTAGTTTCACTGTGTCCTTGTTTAGTTTCTGTTTCCATGATCTGTCCATTGTTGAAAGTGGTGTGTTGAAGTCTCCCACTATTATTGTGTGAGGTGCAATGTGTATTATGAGCTTTACTAAAGTTTCTTTAATGAATGTGGCTGCCCTTGCATTTGGAGCGTAGATATTCAGAATTGAGAGTTCCTCTTGGAGGATTTTACCTTTGATGAGTATGAAGTGCCCCTCCTTGTCTTTTTTGATGACTTTAGGTTTGAAGTCGATTTTATTAGATATTAGAATGGCTAGTCCAGCTTGTTTCTTCAGACCATTTACTTGGAAAATTGTTTTCCAGCCTTTCATTCTGAGGTAGTGTGTGTCTTTTTCCCTGAGATGGGTTTCCTGTAAGCAGCAAAATGTTGGGTACTGTTTGTGCAGCCAGACTGTTAGTCTATGTCTTTTTATTGGGGAGTTGAGTCCATTGATAATAAGAGATAATAAGGAAAAGTAATTGTTGCTTCCTATTATTTTTGTTGTTAAAGTTGGCATTCTGTTCTTGTGGCTGTCTTCTTTTAGATTTGTTGAGGGATTACATTCTTGCTTTTTCTAGGACGTGGTTTCCGTCCTTGTATTGGTTTTTTTCTGTTATTATTCTTTGAAGGGCAGGATACGTGGAAAGATATGTGAATTTGGTTCTGTCATGGAATATTTTTTTTCTCCATCTAAGGTAATTGAAAGTTTGGCTGGGTATAGTAGCCTGGGCTGGCATTTGTGTTCTCTTAGTGTCTGTATAACATCTGTCCAGGCTCTTCTGGCTTTCATAGTCTCTGGTGAAAAATCTGGTGTAATTCTGATAGGCTTGCCTTTATATGTTACTTGACCTTTTTCCCTTACTGCTTTTGATATTCTATCTTTATTTAGTGCATTTGTTGTTCTGATTATTATGTGTCAGGAGGAATTTCTTTTCTGGTCCAGTCTATTTGGAGTTCTGTAGGCTTCTTGTATGTTCATGGGCATGTCTTTCTTTAGGTTTGGGAAGTTTTCTTCTATAATTTTGTTAAAGATATTTGCTGGTCCTTTCGGTTGAAAATCTTCATTCTCATCTACTCCTATTATCCGTAGGTTTGGTCTTCTCATTGTGTCCTGGATTTCCTGGATGTTTTGAGTTAGGATCTTTTTGCATTTTCCATTTTCTTTGATTGTTGTGCCGATGTTCTCTATGGAATCTTCTGCACCTGAGATTCTCTCTTCCATCTCTTGTATTCTGTTGCTGATGCTCGCATCTATGGTTCCAGATTTCTTTCCTAGGATTTCTATCTCCAGTGTTGCCTCACTTTGGGTTTTCTTTATTGTCTCTACTTCCCTTTTTAGGTCTTGGATGTTTTTATTCAATTCCATCACCTGGTCGTGTTTTTCTGCAATTCTTTAAGGGATTTTTGTGCTTCCTCTTTAAGGTCTTCTACCTGTTTAGCAGTGTTCTCCTGTATTTCTTTAAGTAAGTTATTAAAGTCCTTCTTGATGTCCTCTACCATCATCATGAGATATGCTTTTAAATCCGGGTCTAGCTTTTCGGGTGTGTTGGGGTGCCCTGGACTGGGCGAGGTGGGAGTGCTGGGTTCTGATGATGGTGAGTGATCTTGGTTTCTGTTAGTAAGATTCTTACGTTTGCCTTTTGCCATCTGGTAATCTCTGGAGTTAGTTGTTATAGTTGTCTCTGGTTAGAGATTGTTCCTCTCATGATTCTGTTAGCCTCTATCAGCAGACCTGGGAGACTAGCTCTCTCCTCTGAGTTTCAGTGGTCAGAGCACTCTCTGCAGGCAAGCTCTCCTCTTACAGGGAAGGTGCACAAATATCTGGCATTCGGACCTCCCTCCTGGCCGAAGATGAAGGCGCAAAACAGAACTGTCCCAGAAGCTGTATTGCTTCGGCCTGTCACAGGAGCTGTTAGCTTCTGTAGTCCACACTCTCACCTGTGCAGACTAGTCTCGGTGGAGTCCCGGAACCAAGATGTCTCCCACAGATGCTCAGGCAAAGCCTTCCCAGGCCGGGCAGACACCTATCCTCTGGCAGGGAAGGTGCCCAGGTGTCTGGAGCCCGAAAAGGGGGCTGCCTCAGTAGTTCTGTGGCTCCCGCCTGTCCCAGAAGCTGTTAGCTTCTGTAGTCCACACTCTCACCTGTGCAGACTAGTCTCTGTGGAGTCCTGGAACCAAGATGTCTCCCGCAGATGCTCAGGCAAAGAAGCCCTCCTGAGCCGGGCAGACACTTCCCCTCCATTTCCTTTTTTTTGTTGTTGTTGGAAAACTATTAATGACTGTTTCTACTTCTTTAGGGGATATGGGGCTGTCTACTCCTCTTGGGTGAATTTGCTTCCTTTTGTTCTAGAGCTTTCAGGTGTGCTGTCAAGCTGCTAGTGTATGCTCACTCCAGCTTCTTTTTGGAGGCACTCAGAGCTATGAGTTTTCCTCTTAGGACTACTTTCATTGTGTCCCATAAGTTTGGGTATGTTCTGGCTTCATTTTCATTAAACTCTAAAACGTCTTTAATTCTTTCTTTATTTCTTCCTTGACCAAGTTATCATTAAGTAGATTGTTGTTCAGCTTCCACATGTATGTGGGTCTTCTATTATTTATGTTGTTATTGAAGATCAGCCTTAGTAAATGGTGATCTGATAGGGTGCATGGGATTATTTCAATGTTTTTACATCTGCTAAGGCCTGTTTGGTGATGGATTATATGGTCAATTTTGGAGAAGGTACCATGAGGTACTTAGAAGAAGGTATATCCTTTTGTTTTAGGATGAAATGTCCTATAGATATCTGTTAAATCCATTTGTTTCATAACTTCTATTAGTTTCACTGTGTCTCTGTTTAGTTTCTGTTTCCAGGATCTATCCATTGATGAGAGTATGGTGTTCTGCCTGAAGCCACACCCTAGAGAGCCCTGAAGAATATCCACTGACCCATGTACTCCTGTTACTCTTACAAAAAAAATCAGCATTTGCTTTAAGGCATTGAAATATCACATCTTCTTATTTCCATAGCCAAGGATGAAGCAGTTGTCTCAGGCAACACTGTACTGTGTTCCAAGCAAAGAATTTCCCAAGTGGGAAAAAGCTGCTTGGGACTGTGTTTGCAAATCTTCCTGTTTGTTTGTGGAATAGGTCAACTAATTGTGCAAGCTTATCTCAGACTGGGGGTTTTTCAGTCCACTCCTGTTTAGCAAATAGTTGTCCCAAAGCAGTTCAAAGGGAAAGTGAAACTGACATTCTCAAACTTTATATAAAAACCCAAAGAGAAGATCAGCAGGCATCTGTTAAATCCTTTTTTGTTTTTCATAATTTCTGTTAGTTTCACTGTGCCTCTGTTTAGTTTCTGTTTCCAGGATCTGTCCATTGAAGACAGTGGGGTGCTAAAGTCTCCCACTATTATTGTGTGAGGTACAATGTGTGCTTTGAGTTTTAGCAAAGTTTCTTTAATTAATGTGGATGCCCTTGCATTTGGAGCATAAATTTTCAGAATTGAGAGTTCATCTTAGAAGATTTTACCTTTGATGAGTAAGTGTCCCTCATCTTTTTTGAGAACTTTAGGTTGAAAGTCGATTTTACTCAATATTAGAATGGCTACTCCAGCTTGTTTCTTGGGATCATTTGCTTAGAAAATTGTTTTCCAGCCTTTTACTCTAAGGTAGTATCTCTCTTTGTCCCTGAAGTGGGTTTCCTGTATGCAGCAAAAAGTTAGGTCCTGTTTTTTTATCCAGTCTGTTAGTCTATGTCTTTTTATTGGGGAATTGAGTCCATTGATATTAAGAGATATTAAGGAAAAGTCGTTGCTGCTTCCTGTTATTTTTGTTGCTAGAGTTGGAATTGTGTTCATGTGGCTATCTTCTTTAGGTTTGTTGAAAGATTACTTTCTTCCTTTTTCTTGAGCTTAGTTCCCCTCCTTATGTTGGAGTTTTTCCCTTTATTATCCTTTGAATGGCTGGATTTGTGGAAAGATATTGTGTAAATTTGCTTTTGTCACAGAATAACTTGGTTTCTCCATCTATGGTAATTGAGAATTTTGCTGGGTATAGTAGTCTGGGCTGGCATTTGTGTTCTCTTAGGGTCTGTATGATATCTTCCCAGGATCTTCTGGCTTTCATAGTCTCTGGGGAGAAGTCAGGTTTAGTTCTGATAGGTCTGCTTTTATATGTTACTTGACCTTTTCCCTTTCTGCTTTTAATATCCTTTCTATGTTTTGTGCATTTGGTGTTTTGATTATTATGTGATGGGAGGAATTTTTTTTTTCTGGTCCAACGTATTTGGAATTCTGTAGGCTTCTTGTATATTCATGGGCATTTCTTTCTTTAGGTTTGGGAAGTTTTCTTCTATAATTTTGTTGAAGATATTTAGTGGCCCTTTAAGTTGGAAATCTTCCTTCTCATCTATATCTATTATCCTTAGGTTTGGTCTTCTCATTGTGTCCTGGATTTCCTGGATGTTTGGAGTTAAGATCTTTTTGCTTTTCACGTTTTCTTTGATTGTTTTGTCAATGTTTTCTATGTTATCTTCTGCACCTGAGATTCTCCCTTCTATCTCTTGTATTCTATTGGTTATTCTTGCATCAATGGCTCCTGACTTCTTTCCTAGGTGAGCAGATTGTCTCAGAGCCTGGCTTTATCTGGTGGCTCAGAGAAACAGTAGAAGTGTACATCAGGGCCAGTAAAACTACTCATCACTGAAGATAGTCTCCATTCTGCCAGGAGGCTTTTTCCACAGACCTCTTCTTCACTCGTGACACTCAGACCTCTTTTCCCCTCTAACTCACTTTCTTCTGTGTTCTTATACCCAGTACAAACACTGTTCACTACCAACACAGAGCACTTTCACTGTCTCACCAACTCCAGACCACACCTCTCAACCTGGGCAAACAACCAAAGCATTTGCCTGGGTAATGACACCTCCTCCTTAGAGGATCACTGATGGTGAGGGGTAAAATAAAAAACCCTTTTGCATCCACACAGGATCCTCTTAAAGACAGAGAGACAATGGGGGACTTCCCAAAGCCATAGAGACAGTCCATGATTAAGCTAATTTCAAAATTGAATTTTTTGGTGTCCAAACTTGTTGTCAGGTCCTCTCTGTTTATTCTGCTCCTAGATCCCATTAGCAGCTGTTCTTGGTCTGGTAGCTGTCTTGTATGAAGGTATTAGAAGACTTTTCAAGTACATGAACAGCCCTAAAGATGACAATAGGTAAGTGGCATTTAGAGGAAGTCTGAACAAGGTTTCCCATACCCTGTTCAGAAACAGAGTCACACAATGTCTAAGCCCTCTAAGTGTGACTATCCTCCTGTCACTTAGTGTTCCACCTTGTGTCTGTATTTTCCAGGGATATGGGAGCCCAGAAAACATCCAAACAGCATTCAACAAAATCCAAATGAAATCTACCATGTAATTAAGCAAATCTAAAGAGTGTCTTTCACGGGAACCCAAAGAAGTCCTCCACCTTCTGGGCTTTCCTAAACCAAGGTCTCCCTTTTCTAACAAATAAAGAAATATCTTACCCATTGCTTGCACCCTGAATCTTGTGATTTGATTCAGTTTGATAAATCATAGTTTATTGAATACATAGGAATTTAATGTGTATTTTAACCAAAATTTCTCCCCAGGGCATTTATTGCTTTGTTTTGTGGGTATCTATAAGTCTTACTGTATTCATGTATGTATTCCCCTAGCCTGAGTTTGTGGGTTGGAAGATCAATTATCTACAACTGTGATTTTCTACAATCATTTATTTACTTAATAACTATGTATTGAATGCTTATTTGATATGTTAAAAGCTCTTTTCAGGGCAGGAGTTAAGTAAACTTTGTGAAAAACACATTGTCCTTGATCTCAAAGAATTTGAGGCTTTACAAAGCAGATACTTCATATATTAGTTGGCTGTTTATCACTGTGTCACAACCTAGTTGTGAGGAAGAGAAATCTATTTTGCTCACAATTTGAAGATTCAAAAGCATAACACTCCATTGCCCCAGTTCTAGGGAGAACATTTTAACAAAGGGAAGACGGTAGTATGGAACCTCTCATTAAGATGAGCCACAGTTTGTCCATCCAGGAACAGAGGAGGCTGGGTAGGACCAGACTTGCTCTTTTCATAACTACCTGTGAGTGTTACAGCTCTGAAGGAAGGCTTCCCCAGTGGAGGTATTTCCCCAGTGAAAGCCTTACAGCTATGAAGGAAAAGGTATCCTTACCGTTGAAAGCCAAGAAATACCACAAAGTCACACCATGACTCAACAAACTTCACACCAGAGATTCATTGGGAAAGACACAAGATGGTAGCTGCCTCTGCTTGTGTGAGAAGTAGCAAAGAACTGAGCAGAAGGCAGTTATATAGGACTTTATATAGGGCTTTTGATGGGTTGGAGCTATCCAGGGTGGCTTGGGATTAGAGAGATTTTGTGGCCTGATCTTGGGGCAAGCTAGGAATTGATGGGGTTTTGTGGCCTGATATTGGGCTTTTATTTCCCCTGTAAGGTTAGAGAAGTCTAGGGCACAGGACACCACCAAGGGCTTACACTACCCTCTTATAAGGGGTACTTATTGCAACAAATGACCTAAAGACCTTCCACCAAGCCATGTGACTCAAAGATTCCAGGATCTCCCTTGATCCTGGATATAGGTACAAGACTAAAGTTTGAAGGAAAACTTAGCACATCTGTTTTTACAAATAATTTTATTGTATCACAGCTGCAACCATTGATTTTTTTCCTAGCTCCCTTTTTAATACAACAGCAGAGTCCAATACCAGGAGTCCTCATTTCATTACTGTTGCTATGATAAAAATGCCTGACAAAAACTACTTAGGTCTTCCTATACCAATTAGTCTACAACATATTATTCCACAGGCATTCCCAGAGCCCTGAGGTATCTCCCAGGTGATTCTGGATCTCATCAAGCTTGCAACTGAGAAAAACAATCACACTCACTATCTTATCACCATATAATACAAAATTGTTTATCAAGTCTTCTATTACATAGTTTAAGGTGGCATTTCATAATAAGCCAGATTTCTTAATTAGTTCTTATTATTGAGATTATAATATAATTGTATCACTGTTCACTTTCCTTTCCTCCCTCCAAATCTTCCCATATACTCCTCCTGGCTCTATTTCAAAAGGGAACTGAGCAGAGCATCCATCACTGTCTCCTTCCTGACTGTGGTTGTGATGTGACGTTGGGCTCCTGCTGCCTTGACTTTTTTGTCATAATGAACTATACCCCAGAACTAGAATCCAGAAAAAAAAAATACTTAGGGGAATAGATGTTATTTTAGCCAACAATTCCAGTGTACCGTCCATTATTGTAGAGAAACTGAGGCAGCAGAAATTTGAAGCATCTGATCATAGATCATCCACAGTCAAGAGCAGAGAGAAATTAATGTGCTATTCTCACTCCTTTGTTTGCTTGTTTTCAGCTCTACTCTTGTGTGGTTCAGGAACTCTTGCTGAGGGAATGTTACTGTCTACAGTGACGGGGTCTTCTCATTTCAATTAGTTTAATTAAGACAATTATCCAAAGGCATGCCCATAAGCCACCCAATGTAGTCAACTCTTCACTGAAATTCTCTTTGTGGGTGATTCTTGGTATGTCAAGTTGATGTTTGAAGCTGTCACACCAGAACAGAGACCATACAACCCAAAAAAGTTTAAAATATTTTTTATCGAATCTTTTCCATAAAAAGTTCTCTAACATGGAAGATCAGTGCCAACAATATTGATGATAACATCCCTATCCTTGCTGTACCAGAGTCATTCTGCTCCAATTCAACAATTTCACAATGTAAAAGGAAGGACTATGATTCACACCTGCCCTGATCCCTATTCTTTTCCTGATGACCATGATCGAGGTTTCCTCCTAGAAAAATTAAGACATATAGTCCAGGTACAGGGATACAACAAGAATGATGGTATTCAGAAAGCATCCGTTGGATTTCTGTCTAGACTAAAGGATGGTAAAGAAAAACTCAGAAAGAGTTGAGACATGGTTTAGAGGCAAGATTTCTGGGACTTAATAGGTACACCAATCTCTGTACAAAGACCTGAGAAAGGTATTGAGAACAATGTCAGGGTTTCTGACTCAAGAAGCTGGGTGACAGTCATTTACCTAGATGGTGTTGCTAAAATTCTTGCCCATGGGTAGAGAGACATTCCCAGATTAAGAGCACTTATTGCTTCTAAAGAGAACTCTTATTCAACTCCCAGCATCCACATAGCAGTTCACAACCATCTATAATTCCTCATGAAGAGTCCTTTTTATTCCATTTTGTCTCCACTCAGAAACTAGGCCATAAACCATTTTCTATCCATTCTAAATATAAGCTACTTTGCTTCTACAGCTGATCTGATTGTCTGGGTTGCTCTGAGATGAGAAGCTGCAGTCTCTAGTATAGCACCTCAGAGCAAATCAACCAGAGGCTAGGTACAGAGGCCTTTTTTCTATCTCTGCAGGCTATTTTGGCAAGTAATTGCACTTCTCTAAGTATCTGGAAGAGAAGAGGAGGAAGGCCTGTCTCTCTCCTTTGTTCTTGGCACTTGTACAACTTTCAGAGTGTGTGTTCACATGGCAAAAAGTTTACTACACGTTTGCACATAAATTCAGGTTATAAATTGAATAAGAGGTTTATAACAGAATGTCCATATGCATATCCACTAGGAATAATTATATGGCTAAACATTAATTATTTGTTACTAGCTTACAGGTTCATGGAAAGTTAAAGACCATAACTAAGCTGTCCTTGAAGTTTTATACAGATAAACCAGATCAATATCTTATCTCCTGCTTTTGTACCTGTGGTATACATCTTCTTTATGACCTTCAGTTAATAGTTTTTGTAACCCCTTTGAATGTGCCCTAGGTTTTAGAAGTCTGTTGTTATCTCAGAAGCAATTAAGCAGTTCTGTTATAAGGGGGTTCCAATGTCTTTGTCTGTGATGCCATTCTGAAATGTTGGTAACTTTAGCATTCTAGTTGTTTCTGAAGAATAAATGCTCTTTGGTTTTGTATACTATCTGAGTCTGGGGTCTTTCTTCAGCAAATTTTGGACCCTTCCACTCCATAGGCTCCAGAGTGCATGTGGTATACATATATACTCTCAAACACACCACACACACACACACACACACACACACACACACACACACATTCACTTACTCACATAAAATAATTTTTAAAAATACAATTTCTTTCCTAGAAGAAGTATCAATGTCTACCTCTCCTCCTCTCCTTCTAAAGTCCTAATGATAAACTAAGGTAAGATTTCATGAATGTCCATTCCAGGTAACTAGTGAGTTTATTGGGATTACTTACAGAGCACTGGGTAAGAGGTTCCTGACAGGACCACATGTAGCCTTAAAGCAGCTACACTGAAAGGTCTGTACCCAGGCTGAATGCTGATTCCCCATGGCCTCATGGATGAAGCCTGTTCCCTTCAGGTGGGAGTGGGTGGGTAGGGGAGTGGGTGTGGGAGGGTGGGGGGGCTTTTGGAATAGCATTGGAAATGTAAATGAAATAAATACCTAATAAAAATAAAATATTAAATAAATAAATAAGAGTTACAGGAAAACACAAACATACAGGTGAAGGAATTGAACAAAATCATCCAGGATCTGAAAATGGAAATAGAAAAAATAAAGAAATCAAAAAGGGAGTCCACTCTGGAAATAGAAAACCTGGGAAAGAGATCAAGAGTCATAGATGCAAGCATCACCAACAGAATAAAAGCGATAGAAGAGAGAATCTCAAGTACAGAAAATACCATAGAAAACATTGACACAACAGTCAAAGAAAATGCAAAAAGCTTCTAACCCAAAACATCCAGAAAATCCAGGACACAATGAGAAGACCAAACTTATGGATAATAGGAGTAGATGAGAATGAAGATTTTCAACTTAAAGGGCCAGCAAATATTGTCAACAAAGTTATAGAATAAAACTTCCCTAACCTAAAGAAAGAGATGCCCATGAACATACAAGAAGCCTACAGAACTCTAAATAGATTGGACCAGAAAAAAAATTCTTGCCATCACATAATAGTCAAAACACCAAATGCACAAAACAAAGAAAGAATATTAAAAGAAGTAAGGGGAAAAGGTCAAGTAACATATAAAAGCAGACCTATCAAAATTACACCAGGTTTCTCAGAGATTATGAAAGCTAGAAGATCCTGGGCAGATGTCGTATAGACCCTAAGAAAACACAAATGCCAGTCCAGGGTACTATACCCAGCAAAACTCTCAATTAACATATATAGAGAAACCAAGATATTCCATGACAAAACCAAATTTACACAGCATCTTGTCACAAATCCAGCCATACAAAGGAAACTCCAACACAAGGAAGGAAACTACACCCTGGAAAAAGCAAGAAAGTAATCTTTCAACAAACCCAAAAGAAGATAGCCACACAAATGTAATTCTACCTCTAACAGCAACAACAACAACAACAAAAAAAAAAAAAACAGGAAGTAACAATCACTATTTCTTAATATCTCTTAACATCAATAAACTCAATCCCCCAATAAAAAGACATAGACTAACAGACTGGACACAAAAACAGGACCCAGCATTTTGCTTCACACAGGAAACACACCTAAGTGACAAAGACTGACACTCCCTCAGAGTAAAGGACTGGAAAATTTTTTTCCAAGCAAATGGTCCCAAGAAACAAGATGGAGTAGCCATTCTAATATTGAATAAATCGACTTTCAACCAAAAGTTATCAAAAAGATAAAGGACACTTCATTCTCATCAAAGGAAAAATCTACCAAGGAGAACTCTCAATTCTGAACATCTATGCTCCTCAAATGTAAGGGCACCTACATTCATAAAAGAAACTTTACAAAACCTTAAAGCACACATTGCACCTCACACAATAATAGTGGGAGACTTTAACACCCCACTCTCATCAATGGACAGATCATGAAAACAGAAACTAAACAGAGACACAGTGAAACTAACAGAAGTTATGAACCAAATGGATTTAACAGATATCAATAGAACATTTCATCCTAAAACAAAAGAATATACCGTCTTCTCAGCACCTCATGGTACCTTCTCCAAAACTGACCACATAATCGGTCACAAAACAGGTCTCAACAGATACAAGAAGATTGAAGCAATCCCATACATCCTATCAGATCACCACAGACTAAGGCTGCTCTTCAATAACAACAAAAACAAAAAAGCCCACATACACATGAACAATGCCCTACTCAATGATAACTTGGTCAAGGAAGAAATAAAGAAAGACATTAAAAACTTTTTAGAATTCAATGAAAATGAAGGTACAACAAACCCAAACTTTTGGGACACAATGAAAGCAGTGCTAAGAGGAAAACTCAGAGTTCTGAGTGCCTCCAAAAAGAAACTGGAGAGAGCATACACTAGCAGCTTGACAGTACGTCTGAAAGCTCTAAAACAAAAAGAAGCAAATACACCTGTGATGGTTTGTATATTCTTACACCAGGGAGTGGCACCATTTGGAGGTGTGCCCTTGTTGGAATAGGTGTGCCCTTGTTGGAGTAGGTGTGTCACTGTGGGTGTGAGCTTAATACTCCCACCCTAGGTGCCTGGAAGTCAGTCTTCCACTAGCAGCCTTTGGATGAAGACATAGAATTCTCAGCTCCTCCCGCACCATGCCTGCCTGTATGTTGCCATGCTCCCACCTTGATGATAATGGACTGAACCTCTGAATCTGTAAGCCAGGCCCAATTAAATGTTGGTTTTTTTTTCATAAGACTTGCCTTGGTCATGGTGTCTGTTAACAGCAGTAAAACCCTAACTAATATAACACCCAAGAGTAGATGGCAGGAAATAATCAAACTCAGGGCTGAAATCAACCAAGTAGAAACAAGAACTATACAAAGAGTCAACACAACCAGGAGCTGGTTCTTTGAGAAAATCAACAAGATAGACTAACCAGAGGGCACAGAGACAGTATCCAAATTAACAAAATCAGAAATGAAAAGGGAGATATAGCAATAGAAACTGAGGAAATTTTAAAAATCATCAGATCCTACTACAAAAGCCTACGTTCAATAAAACTGGAAAATCTGGATGAAATGGACAATTTTCTAGACAGATACCAAATACTAAAGTTAAATCAGGATCAGATAAATAACCTAAACTGTCCCATAACCCCTAAAGAAATAGAAGCAGTCATTAAAAGTCTCCCAACCAAAAAAAAAAAAAAAAGCCCAGGACCAAATGGGCTTAGTGCAGAATTCTATCAGACCTTCAAAGAAGACCTAATACCAATAATCTTTGAACTATTCCACAAAAAAGAAACAGAAGGAACACTACCAAAATCATTCTATGAAACCACAGTTGCACTGAAACCAAAACCACACAAAGACTCAATTTTTAGACCAATTTTCCTTATTAATATAGATGCAAAAATACTCAATAAAATTCTTGCAAACCAAATCCAAGAACACATCAAAACAATTATTCACCACAATCAAGTAGGCTTCATCTCAGGGATGCAGGGATGGTTTAAAATCCATCAACATAATCCACTATATAAACAAACTCAAAGAAAAAATCCACATGATCATGTCATTAGATGCTGAAAAAGCATTTGACAAAATCCAATCATGATAAAAGTCTTAGAAAGATCAGGAATTCAAGGCCCATACCTAAACATAGTAAAAGCAATATACAGCAAACCAGTGGCCAATATCAAACTAAATGGAGAGAAACTTGAAGTAATCCCACTAAAATCAGGAACTAAACAAGGCTGCCCACTCTCTCCCTATCTATTCAATATAGTACTTGAAGTTCTATCTAGACAACAAAAGGAGGTCAAAGGGATACCAATTGGAAAGAAAGAAGTCAAAATATCACTATTTGCCAATATGATAGTATAAAATTCCATCAGAGAACTCCTAAACCTGATAAACAACTTCAGCAAAATGGCTGGATATAAAATTAATTCAAACAAATCGGTAGCCTTCCTATACTCAAAGGATAAACAGGCTGAGAAAGAAATTAGGTAAATTATACCCTTCACAATAGTCACAAACAATATACAATATCTTGGAGTGACTCTAACCAAACAAATGAAAGATCTGTATGACAAGCACTTCAAGTCTCTGAAGAAAGAAATCATAGAAGACCTCTGAGGACAGAAAGATCTCCCCTGCTCATGGATTGGCAGGATTAATATAGTAAAAATGGCCATCTTGTTGAAAGCAATCTACACACTCAAAGGAATCCCCATCAAAATTCCAACTCAATTCTTCATAGAGTTTGAAAGAGCAATTTTCAAAATTATTTGGAATAACAAAAAGCCCAGGATCTCGAAAACTATTCTCAACAATATAAAAACTTCTAAGGAAATCACCATCCCTGACCTCAAGCTGTACTACAGAGCAATAGTGATAAAAACTGTATGGTATTGGTACAGTTACAGGCAGGTAGATCAATGGACTTGAATACCCAGAAATGACCCCACACACCTATGGCCACTTGATCTTTGAAAAGGAGCTAAAACCATCCAGTGGGGGGGGAAAACAGCATTTTCAACAAATGGTGCTTGTTCAGTTGTCGGTCAACACACAGAAAAATGCAAATTGACCCATTCTTAGCTCCCTGTATAAAGATCAAGTCCAAGTGGATCGAGGCCCTCCACATAAAACTATATACACTGAATCTAATAAAAGAGAAAATGGGGAAGAGCCTCGAACACATGGGCATAAGGGAAAATTTCCTGAACAGACCACCAATGGCTTATGTCTAAGATCAACAATCCACAAATGGGACCTCTTGAAATTACAAAGCTTCTGTAAGGCAAAGGACACTGTCAATAGGACAAAACGGGAACCAACAGACTGGGAAAAGGTCTTTACCAATCCTACATCTAATAGAAGGCTAATATCCAATATATACAAAGAACTTAAAAAGTTACACTTCAGAAAACCAAATAACCCAATTTAAAAAAGGAGAACAGAGCTAAACAGAGAATTCTCAACTGAGGAAACTTGAATGGCTGAGAAGCACCTAAAGAAATGTGCAACATCCTTAGTTATCAGGGAAATGCAAATCAAAACAACCCTGAGATTCCATCTCACACCAGTCAGAACAGCTAAGATCAAAAACTCAGGTGACAGCAGATGCTGGTGAGGATATGGAGAAATATGGAGGATATGGAGGATACTGCTGGTGGGATTGCAAACTGGTACAACAACTCTGAAAATCAGTCTGGTGGTTCCTCAGAAAACTGTACATAGTCCTACCTGAAAATCCAGCTATACCACTCCTGCGCTTATACCCAGAAGATGCTCCAACATGTAATAATGACATATGCTCCACTATGTTCATAGTAGCCTTAATTAAAATAGCCAGAAGCTGGAAAAAAAACAGATGTCCCTCAACAGAAGAATGGCTATAGAAAATGTGGTACATTTACACAGTGGAATACTACTCAGCTATAAAAAATAATGACTTCATGAAATTCTTAGGCAAATGGATGGAACTTGAAAATATCATCTTGCCCTTCCAGTCTAAGCAGCACCAAGGTAGCTAGGGTGCAGAGTCGGCTGACACCCACCAGCTATCCACAACACCCGCCACGGGATCTTAAGACTTCTGAGGATAGGGATTTTCCATGCGCGGGAGCGCTTTGCCTGAGCATCGGCAGCAGACATCTTGGTTCCGGGACCCTGCCGAGTGTATCCTGCACAGACATCTTGGTTCCAGGACCCCACCGAGTGTATCCTGCACAGCTCCAGAGAATACCAGATGGCGAAAGGCAAACGTAAGAATCCTACTAACAGAAATCAAGACCACTCACCATCATCAGAACGCAGCACTCCCACCCCACCTAGTCCTGGGAACCCCAACACAACCGAAAAGCTAGACCCGGAATTAAAAGCATATCTCATGATGATGGTAGAGGACATCAAGAAGAACTTTAATAACTCACTTAAAGAAATACAGGAGAACACTGCTAAAGAGTTACAAGTCCAAAAAAAAAAAAAAAAAAAAAAAAAAAACAGGAAAACACAACCAAACAGGTAGAAGTCCTTAAAGAAAAACAGGAAAACACATCCAAGCAGGTGATGGAAATGAACAAAACCATACTAGACATAAAAAGGGAAGTAGACACAATAAAGAAAACCCAAAGTGAGGCAACGCTGGAGATAGAAACCCTAGGAAAGAAATCTGGAACCATAGATGCGAGCATCAGCAACAGAATACAAGAGATGGAAGAGAGAATCTCAGGTGCAGAAGATTCCATAGAGAACATCGGCACAACAATCAAAGAAAATACAAAATGCAGAAGGATCCTAACTCAAAACATCCAGGAAATCCAGGACACAATGAGAAGACCAAACCTACGGATAATAGGAGTTGATGAGAATGAAGATTTTCAACTTAAAGGGCCAGCTAATATCTTCAACAAAATAATAGAAAAAAACTTCCCAAACATAAAGAAAGAGATGCCCATGATCATACAAGAAGCCTACAGAACTCCAAATAGACTGGACCAGAAAAGAAATTCCTCCCGACACATAATAATCAGAACAACAAATGCACTAAATAAAGATAGAATATTAAAAGCAGTAAGGGAGAAAGGTCAAGTAACATATAAAGGCAGGCCTATCAGAATTACACCAGACTTTTCACCAGAGACTATGAAAGCCAGAAGAGCCTGGACAGATGTTATACAGACACTAAGAGAACACAAATGCCAGCTCAGGCTACTATACCCGGCCAAACTCTCAATTACCATAGGTGGAAAAACCAAAGTATTCCACGACAAAACCAAATTTACACATTATCTTTCCATGAATCCAGCCCTTCAAAGGATAATAACAGAAAAAAAACAAACAAACAAACAATACAAGGACGGAAATCACGCCCTAGAAAAAGCAAGAAAGTAATCCCTCAACAAACCAAAAAGAAGACAGCCACAAGAACAGAATGCCAACTCTAACAACAAAAATAAAAGGAAGCAACATTTACTTTTCCTTAATATCTCTTAATATCAATGGACTCAATTCCCCAATAAAAAGACATAGACTAACAGACTGGCTACACAAACAGGACCCAACATTCTGCTGCTTACAGGAAACCCATCTCAGGGAAAAAGACAGACACTACCTCAGAGTGAAAGGCTAAAAAATATTTTTCCAAGCAAACGGTCTGAAGAAACAAGCTGGAGTAGCCATTCTAATACCTAATAAAATCGACTTCCAACCCAAAGTTATCAAAAAAGACAAGGAGGGACACTTCATATTCATCAAAGGTAAAATCCTCCAAGAGGAACTCTCAATCCTGAATATCTATGCTCCAAATGCAAGGGCAGCCACATTCATTAAAGACACATTAGTAAAGCTCAAAGCACACATTGCACCTCACACAATAATAGTGGGAGTCTTCAACACACCACTTTCATCAATGGACAGATCGTGGAAACAGAAACTAAACAGGGACACAATGAACCTAACAGAAGTTATGAAACAAATGGACTTAACAGATATCTACAGAACATTTTATCCTAAAACAAAAGGATTTACCTTCTTCTCAGCACCTCACAGGACCTTCTCCAAAATTGACCATATAATTGGTCACAAAACAGGCCTCAACAGATACAAAAATATTGAAATCGTCCCATGCATCCTATCAGACCACCATGGACTAAGGCTGATCTTCAATAACAACATAAATAATGGAAAGCCAACATTCACGTGGAAACTGAACAACACTCATCTCAATGACACCACCATTACATATACTAGCAAGATTTTGCTGAAAGACCCAGATATAGCTGTCTCTTGTGAGACTATGCTGGGGCCTAGCAAACACATAAGTGGATGCTCACAGTCAGCTATTGGATGGATCACAGGGCCCCCAATAGAGGAGCTAGAGAAAGTATCCAAGGAGCTAAAGAGATCTGCAACCCTGTAGGTGCAACAACATTATAAACTAACCAGTACCCAGGAGCTCTTGACTCTAGCTACATATGTATCAAAAGATGGCCTAGTCGGCCATCACTGGAAAGAGAGGCCCATTGGACACACAAACTTTATATGCCCCAGTACATGGGAACGCCAGGGGCAAAAAATGGGAATGGGTGGGTAGGGAAGTGGGGGGGAGGGTATTGGGGACTTTTGGGATAGCATTGGAAATGTAATTGAGGAAAATACGTAATAAATTTAAAAAAAAAGAAAGAAAAGAAATCTGGACAGCAGAAAGGGGTGTGTAAGAAAAAAAAAAAGAAAATATCATCTTGAGTGAGGTAACCCAGTCACAAAAGAACACACATGGTATGCACTCACTGATAAGTGGATATTAGCCCAAAAGCTTCGAATACCCAAGATACAAATTACAGATCATATGAAGCTCAAGAAGAAGGAAGGCCAAAGTGTGGGTGCTTCAGTACTTCTTAGAAGGGGAAACAAAATACTCACAGGATAAAATATGGAGACAAAATGAAGAGCAGAGACTGAAATCCAGAGACCACCCCACCTAGGGAATTCATTCTATATACAGTCACCAAACCCAGACACTACTGTGGATGCCAAGAAGTTCTTGCTGACAGGAGCCTGAAAGAGCTGTCTTCTGAGAGGTTCTGCCAGAGCCTAACAAATACAGAGGTGGATGCTCGAAGCCACTTATCGCAGGGTCCCCAATGGAGGAGTTAGAGAAAGGACTGAAGGAGCTGAAGGGGTTTGTAACCCCATAGGAAGAACAATAATATCAACCAATCAGACCCCCCAAAGCTCCCAGGGGGAGCTAAACCACGAACCAAAGAGTACATATGGAGGGATCCATGGCTCCAGTCATGTATGCAGCAGAGGATGGCCTTGTTGGAAATCAATGGGAGAAGCAGCCCTTGGTCTGGTGAAGGTTCAATGACCCAGTGTAGGGGAGTGCCAGGGCAGGAAGGTGGGAGCGGGTAGGTGGGTGGGGGAGCACCCTCATAGAAGCAGGGGGAGGGAGGATGGAATAGGAGGGTTCTGGAGGAGAAACCAGGAAAGGGATAACATTTGAAATGTAAATAAAGAAAATATCCAATAAAAGAAAAAAGAAAGAAAGCAATGTATCTTTACTGTATTGCTTAATGGCAGAAGTGTGTGTAGGGTAGATGCATTTCTTTTCCTTTCCATATAAAGCCACAAGAATTCAATCATTAAGAACCCTACCCTAATGACCTAACAATCCAATCACTTCCTAAGTGTTCCACCTTTATACTCTGTAGACACTTTTGACACCAGGAGCACCAATCATATTCAAACTTAGTAGAGAGATTTGAAAATGACCCTTCACCTTTAGACCTGAAGAATTAGAATGTTGAGTAAGAGTCAGATACAGCCCATTCATTTCCTGTCAGTCTCTATTAGACTCAGTCCCTCAACTTTCCTTTTCTCACATGCTATTGTCAAGTACATTCTTATGTCTCATAAAGTTCAATCAACAACCAGGAGCTAATAGAGGCTACACAACTGAAGGTGGCAATAAAGGTAGGAGAAGCAAGGTTAAACTTCACTTGGATAAGAGGAAAATAAAATGGTATAAAAGACACCCTTTTATCTGTCAGAACTGCTAGGTGCATCATACATGATCTAGTAAGTGTTAGGACCCAGGTAAAATGTTAAAGGCTAAGTAACTGCTACCTGGATGGCCTGTCATTGTAAGAAAACTTTGTCACGTTTGTGCTGTTACAGGGAAACTTTCTAATGCCAAGTTTGATGATATATTCTGTTATATTCTGTGCCCTTGGAAACCAATCATGATAGAACTCAGTAGATTAGTTACCCACCATAAGCTTGGAGCCAAAGCAAGCACCCAACAGCACTTTCTGTACCTGTGTATAAGCTTTTATGATATAAACTGCCCCTGAGATGGACCCTCACATAAAAGAGACACAGGAGGATCTGGGGGTAGCCACTAGAAAGTCCCAGATGCCAGGGGCCCAAGAGGTTCCCAGGACCCAACAGGGAAGACATTAGCCAGAGTACCCAACAAAAGGGAGATAAAACCTGTAGAGACCATATCCAGTGGACAGGCACAGCCCCCAGTTGAGGGATGGGGTCACCCACTCACCTCAAAATACTAATCCAGAATTCCTCCTGTCAAAAGGAAATGCAGGGACAAAATGTGGAGCAGAGACTGAAGGAAAGGCCATCCAGAGATTGCCCCACCTAAGTATCCATTCCATCTGCTACCAAACCCAGACACTATTGCTGATGCCAAGAAGTGCTTGCTGACAGGAGCCCAGGTATAGCTGTCCCCTGAGAGGCTCTGCTGGAGCCAGACCAATACAGATGTAGATGCTCACAGCCAAACACTGAACTGAGCATGGGGACCCCAATGGAGAAGTTTGGGCAAAGACTGTAGGAACTGAAGGGGTTTGCAACCTCTTGGACAAACAATATCAACCAACCAACCTCCCCCAAAGCTCCCAGGGACTAAACCACCAACCAAAGAGGGACCCATGGCTCCAGTTTGATATGTAGCAGAGGATGGCTTTATCTGGCATCACTGGGAGGGGAGCCCCTTGGTCTTGTGGAGGCTTGATGACCCAGGATAGGGGAACACTAGGGCACTGAGGCAGAAGTTGATGGGCAGGTAGGGGAACACCCTCATAAAGGCAGGGGGAGGGAGGAGAGAATAGAGGGCTTGTGGAGGGGAAACTGGGAAGGGGGATAACATTTGAAATGTAAATAAATAAAATAACCAATAGAAAATGAAAAAAGAGAGAGAGAGACATACTCCAAAATGAGAAACTATTTGGAATAAGACTTCCATTTTGAGTCGTAGAGCTCCCTGGGAACTGACATACTACTTGGCAGAAAGAGGCATGTACATGGGTAACTGACATCTTGGTTGTCAAGCTAAGACATGAATGTTAGACAAGTCCCATCCTAGAAGACAAGTTAAGACATGAGTATTACACAAGGCAAGTCCCCTGCCAGAGTTGAATACCCCAACGAATGGGAGCAGAATATGTATACGACAAAGATGTGTTCCTAAGGCAACCCCCATCCCTAAATCCTGATTGATAAAATAACTTGGCACAGATTTTCTGCATTTTGGGTTTAAAACCCTTATAGAATCTTAACTCGGGTCATGGTTCATTTCCTGAATCTGAGCCATGGCCCTGGTCAACCAATCTTGGGGCATATGTTCAATAAGCTATCACTGTCTGACTAAGATCAAAAAGGAAGAGAGAGAGAGAGAGAGAGAGAGAGAGAGAGAGAGAGAGAGAGAGAGAGAGAGAGAGAAGAAAGAAAGAAAGAAAGAAAGAAAGAAAGAAAGAAAGAAAGAAAGAAAGAGGGGGAGGGAGGGAGGAAGGAAGGAAGGAAGGAAGGAAGGAAGGAAGGAAGGAAGGAAGGAAGGAAGGAAGGAAGAAATAGGGGAGGGAAGGAGAGAGGAGGAGGAGGAAAGGGAAGGAGAAAGAAGGGGAGGGGAGGGGAGGGGAGGGGAGGGGAGGGGAGGGGAGGGGAGGGGAGGGGAGGGGAGGGGAGGGGAGGGGAGGGGAGGGGAGGGGAGGGGAGAAGAGGGGAAAAGAGGGAAGTATCTCACACCAAAAGAGTCTTTTCACTAAGAGGACCACAACCCAGTCACTTCCTACAGGCCATACCTCTCAAAGGTCTCAATACCATAACAGTAAATGACAAGCTTCCAGCATACCAACTTTTGGGGGGAAATCATATCTGAACCATACCAGTCTCCAGTAAGTGCCTGATCAATGAACTCAGTGTTCTAGAAAACCAAGTGAGTAACAGTCTACCATGGTATTTCTGCTCAATTCACTTTTGCCTATGTTGTTGGCCTTCCTGCTCAGATGGGAAGGTGTCCTGGGACTCGAAAGCTCAGGAACCACACAGCTTTGAGGAGAGCAGGTATCCCAACCAAAAGGCATCCTCAGACATGGGAGCCCAGGAACCACATAGTTCTGAGAGGACGCCTCCTCAGCAGAGGCATTGCAGCTCCCAGAGGAGGGATCCCCAGCTGAGCTGAGGAGCTCAGGAGCCTCAGCCTGAGCCTCGCTCCTTCTCTTCTCTTCTCTTCTCTTCTCTTCTCTTCTCTTCTCTTCTCTTCTCTTCTCTTCTCTTCTCTTCTCTTCTTCTCCTCTTCATTGTTTCTTGGCTTCTTCTGATAAAAGAGTGACACCAGGCAGCAGATCTCATGAAAGAGATTTATTGGATGGGGTCCAGGATGCGGAAGAACATGTCTGCTCCTAGGAGAGTGGAGAGCCAGGAACTGGACAAAGGGCAGGACTTACACAGGATTTTTAAGGAGGTGGAGCTTTTCAGAGCAGAAATTATCAGATTGGAGATTGGTGGGAGTTCAAGTCCTGCACTTGGGGGAGCTAAGGGATTGGTGGGTTTCGCTGTTTGAGGAGTGTTGAGTTTTCATGCTCAAGGATTGGTGGGTTTCTGTGGGAAGTTCAGAGATTAACGGGCTTTCTTATTCAGGAATTGGTGGCTTTTGTACAGACTCTTCACCTAAAATTAGCATAATCTAGGGAGGGTTCTGTTGAGGGGCTGGAGATGACCTTTGTGACAGTTACAGAGGCTGGATACACAGTCATGACAATTAGGGTGATTTGGGGGAGGGGTCTGGCTGATGGAGCTCCTCAGGCAGGGGCCTGGCCACTTTCCAACCTTGAGGGTTTATAAAGTCTACAAAGTTTACAAAGGGAGTCCATAGCATGGAGGGAAAGCCTTCCCTGACACTTGAGAGGATAGCCAATTCATCTCATATTGAACAATACAGAAGAGAATTATCAACTCATTCAAGACAAGAAAATTTTAAAAAATATCAGGACTCATCAAGGTACCAGTAATTTGTCATGGTACACCTGCCAGTTCGTAGTATGTTCTAGTTTGCTTTTTTTTTTCTTACTGAGATAAAATTTTGATCAAAAGCAGCTTGGAGAATGGTTTGTATAGCTTGAAGGTTGTAATCCATCACCAAGGGAAGCCAAAGGGAACTTAGAGCAGGAACCAGGGTATGGGAACTAAAATGAGAGCACAAAGGAGCACTGCTAACTAGTTTCCTCTGGTGTGCTGGGCTGTTTCTTATACAGCCCAGGCCCACCTGCCTAGGAACAGCAATCCCCACAGAGGGCTGGGTCCTCTTACATCAAATAGCAATAAGGAATGCCTGCCCCAGACACGCCCACACACTAATCTGATGGAAGCAGTTCCTCAACTGAGACTCCTTCTTTCCCAAGTGACCCTAGATTTTGTGTCCTATTGACAAAACCTAACTGGTAATGATAGAACTGGATTCTTATTCGTGTCTTCTTCTGCTACAGTCCAGGCTGTGTGGCTCCTGTACCCTGTTACTCCTATTATACTGATCACAGGCAAAACATGAGGGTGGCAATGAGGACAACGAGGTCATTCTTGTGACCCAGCTTCACCCTATATACTCAAACTAAAATCACAGTTCTATAAGAAAGCAGGCTGAGCAAGCCAGGGGAAGCAAGCCTGTAAGAAACATCCTTCCATGGCCTCTGCATCAGCTCCTGTTTCCTGACCTGCTTGAGTTCCAGTCCTGACTTTCTCTAGTGATGAACAGGGGTTTGGAGGTGTAAGCTGAGTAAACCCTTTCCTCCCCAACTTGCTTCCTTGTCATGATGTTTTGTCCAGGAATGGCACCACCCACAAGGGACCTCCCCAGTTGATCACTAATTGAGAAGATGCCCCACAACTGGATCTCATGGAGGCACTTCCCCAACTGAAGATCCTTTCTCTGTGATAACTCCAGCCTGTGTCAAGTTGACACAAAAAAACAGCCAGTACACTCTGACATTCTGCATGTTACACTTTCTCAGAGGCAGACTTTGGAATGCTCACACAGAATCCTATTCTAGACACGGTCATAAATACTCCGAGGTGCAGATAAATTCAAGGTGGGAGCCTGACATTATATTCATTGGCTCTCGGTGAAACTTCAAGGAGGACTTTGGAGCTTGAAAGAGAAACCTATTATTTCTTCCCTTGTGAGAAATTTCTAAAGCAGCTGCAGGAACTGCCAGGGCCTAAAGAAGGAGACAGACTTGCCAGGACTCAAGGTAAGATTTCTGGGAATTCCTTCATAGAGTCTTGACAGAGCTTGGACCCTATCAAGAGGGCTCCAAGACCTGGACAAGCTCTGGAAAGGTCTTTTGGGAGCTGCAGGAATCAGGAGACCCCTATAGACTGTACACTGATGTATGGTGGGAGCTCACAACAACCCAACCTCTGAGACTATTGCTCAGCCATCTGGGAGGCTGCTGAAGAATCAGAGCAGGTTCCTGGAGCTAGTTCTCCATCTGCCTGAGCAGAGTAGTCCCAGGACAGAAGGCTGGACACCCAGGACAGAAAGCTGGATGCCCATGGTGGAGGCAGAGGAATGACCACTGGCTTTTTGGATGACCACTCCCTGAAACCATCTGGTTAAATGCATGGTGGTCAGGTTTGTTTAGGAACTCAGCCAAGAATTGGTGGGAAAGAACAACCTCCTTTGTTCCTATCAGGTCCTCTGGAGCCCAGCCCAGGGCTCAGCTGCTGTATCAATCACCATGTGTACAACGATATTGCTCTTGAATAACAAGGAACCTTTTATGAAAAAAAAAAAGAGGAAAGACAAAGCTAACCCATTTTCCTATGGCATGGAAAAGAGAATAGCATTCAGCGTAGTATGAAAGGCAGACAGATCTTCCATCCAAACCATCAGGATCTCAGTTCCTGGTTACAGTAGAATATCTACCTAGAAAGCACAGAGCCCTAGGTTTGGCACACACACCCTCAGCTCCACATAAACTAGGCACGGTAGTAATCATGGGAGGTGGAGGTAGGAGAATCCTTAGCTATGTAATAAGTTCAAAGATAGCCTGGACTACGTGAGACTCTGTCTCAAAAAGCAAACCTTAGCTTCAGCATTTCTTTATGACTGTGCTCAGGTTAGCTAACCTCTCAGACCCTCGATAGTAATAGTACATGGCCGGAGGTGTTGCTTATCATATCAGTAGGGCTGTGAGACATAATCTGCAGTTGCTACAGTTGTTACTATCCATCACCTCCCTGGAGAACTTGGAGTTCTTGAGAGAAGGCCAGGGATGCTTGACACAGGATGTTCTTACAGCTGAACATTCATGGTTTGTGTCACCTGACAGGCACAGAATTCTTCTACAGAAGTTAAAACACGGTGGTAACAAGGAGATAAGCCTGGGTTCCAAGCCCACTCCTGAGAGCTGTGTGGCAAGTCATTCCCCCTTCAGAACCATGGTCCCCATGAGGCTTAGTGGAATCACAGGGGATATGGAAATGAGGGAGACATCAGGGGGAATTCCTTGGCTGTCAGGTGTCAGACCAATGACAGGCAAGTCTCTTGTTCATTTTTTAATGGGTGCTGAGGATTGAATCCAGGCCCTCTCGTGCACTGAGCTCTGGCACCACACAGCATTTCCGGGCCTTTTTAGTTTTATGTCATTTTAATTTTGAGACAACATTTTATTAAGTGGTCCAAGTCATCTTGAAATTGCTCTGTAATATAAATAAGTCTTGAAGTTGCAATCTCCTACCTCAGACTCCTAAGGAGCTTGTATCATGAGCCTGTGCAGCCCCAAATTGACAAGTGTTTTGTTGCTGTTGTTTTCTCGGTTTAGCTTCAAGACAGGGCCTCACATATCCCAGGTTGGCCTCAATAGCAGAGAACAACCTTGAACTTCTGAATCTGATTTCACCTCCCTAAGCATGGGACTCTAAGCACATGCTACCACACCCAGTTTATATGATGCTGGGGATAGAACCCAGGATTTCATGCACACAAGGCAAGCATTCTACCCACCAAGCTACATCCACAGTCCTGCCAGGTGTTTTTCTTACAGACAAGAAAAATTGCAAAAGGCCTCAGAAACTAGCTTGGTCTTACAAGGAAAATCTGGATATGTTCTGAATTTTTACCAAGTGATACCTGCATTGCTGACCTAGAGACAACGTTTTAAGATCCACTTGACTTAATATTAGAAATAAAACAGTTCGGAGTCTGAGGGAATGGTAGGGTTCAGAGAGTAGTCTTTCTGTTGCAGATGGCTGCTACTCTTCAACAAACACTGAGCTAAGAGTGCTTTCCTGTGCTGGAGGTGAGAGCCCCAAGGAAGGACTTGAGGGCTTGTTGGAAGGACAAGTCTATATCTACATTTCACAGAGCTAGTGCCCTTACACCTGCAGGTCATAAAAGCAGAAACTGTGAAACAGACCTGGAGCTGTCTGACCTCTGGACCCTGATGCTGCCTTGCCTGTGGCTTCCTTATCTGGGTGATCAGTAGTGAAAGGTGACAGTCCAGCAGCCAGCAGAGTCACATTGATATCAGCCCTTTGGGGTATTTTCCTCACTCTGGCACCTGCTGGCACCATAAAGCACTATCATGAGTTTACTTGGTATTTGTCATCTAGAGAGTCCAGAAAGCTTTTTGCTTGCATCATGCTAGAATCCAGTTCACCTTATTTTGGGTCAAAGCATTTGACGACCTGCCAGCAAGAATCTACAATTTACGTGCCAAAGCGTTAAACACAAGAGGATAGTAACAGGTGATTTTTTTTTCCTCATCTGAGTGGAAAATATTTCTACATATGTCCTTAATGTGCTAAGGAGACTGGCTGCCTCCTCCCAGGCATCCTTCCTCATCAACATAGGGAAAATAAGACATCCTCCAGATCTACCTAAGTAGGGACCACAGTCACATTATTCTCTTCCAGAAATCTCAGACACCTAAGATGGAAATGAGAGGCCATTCTCAGACTCCTCGGTACCCTAGAAATAGCAGCTGAAATATAGATGAACCGAAGCCAGCACTGTGTTTGCATGGTTCAATTCCCAGCACCCAGATGGCAGCTCACAACCACCTGTAACCCCTGTTCCATGAAATCTGATGCCCTAGATTCTTCAGACACTAGGCACATACATGGTTCATAGACATAAATGAAGGCAAGACACCCATACACATAAAAAATTAAATTAAATAAATTTTCAGATACCTGGTCTTTCAAGAAGTCCCAGCTCATTTGAATATGGACCCCAAGGAAACAAAGACTCTTTTTTTTTTTTTTAGATTTATTTATTTATTATATGTAAGTACACTGTAGCTGTCTTCAGACACTCCAGAAGAGGGCGTCAGATCTCCTTACAGATGGTTGTGAGCCACCATGTGGTTGCTGGGATTTGAACTCCTGACCTTCGGAAGAGCAGTCGGGTGCTCTTACCCACTGAGCCATCTCACCAGCCCCTCTTTTTTTTTTAATTAGATATTTTCTTCATTTAAATTTCAAATGTTATCCCAAAAGTCCCTATTCCCTCCCACCGCCCTGCTCCCCAACCCACCCACTCCTGTTTCCTGGCCCTGACATTCCCCTGTACTGGGGCATATAATCTTCAAAAGACCAAGGGCCTCTCCTCTGACTAGGCCATCTTCTGCTACATATGCAGCTAGAGACACGAACTTTCGGGGTACTGGTTAGTTCAAATTGTTGCCCCTCCTATAGGGTTGTAGACCCCTTCTGCTCCTTGGGTACTTTCTCTAGCTCCTCCATTGGGGGACCTGTGTTCCATCCAATAGATGACTGTGAGCATCCACTTCTGTATTTGCCAGGCACTGGCATAGCCTCACAAGAGACAGCTATATCAGGGTCCTTTCAGCAAAATCTTGCTGGCATATACAATAGAGTCTGGATTTGGTGGCTGTTAATGGGATGGATCCCCAAGTGGGGCAGTCTCTGGATGGTTCTTCCTTCCATTTCAGCTCTAAACTTTGTCTCTGAAACTCCCTCCATGGGTATTTTGTTCCCCATTCTAAGGAGGAATGAAATATCCACACTTTGGTCTTCCTTCTTCTTGAGTTTCATGTGTTTTGCAAATTGTATCTTGGCTATTCTAAGTTTCTGGGCTAATATCCACTTATCAGTGAGTACATATCATGTGAGTTCTTTTGTGATTGGGTTACCTCACTCAGGATGATATCCTCCAGATCCATCCACTTGCCTAAGAATTTCATAAATTTATTGTTTTTAATAGCTGAGTAGTACTCCATTGTATAAATCTACCATATTTTCTGTATCCATTCCTGGAAACAAAGACTCTTAGCTTACATAATAGGCTTGCATTTTAGTGAAGACAATAACAGAAATAAGGATTAAGAGGGACTGTTGGGTTTTCGGTGGAAATTGTATCTTGTGTGTTTTGTAGCAGCTGTGCATCATGAGCAATCAAGAGAATGTGTCTGCTGTCACCGTCCCCAGTAATGTCCAAGTTATGCAGCCTACATATGCTGTGGTCTCTGGAAGCCATGAGCAGCCTTTGGGAAAAACCACCACCTACCCAGCCTCAGCAACAATGCTCCAGTATAACCCAGGGAGTGCAAACTTCCAGAACCCACAGGTCATGATCCAGAATCCCGCTGGAACAACAGGCCTGCAGGCTGGGCCCACTGGACTACAGTATTCAGCAGGAATGGCTGGCGTGCAGGCTCCACCAGGAGTAATCCAGTACTCACCAGAAGTAACAAGTGTCCAGATCCCGCCTGGAGACCCTCAGAATCCCCTGAACACTGTCCCCGGGCCAACACAGACCTCAAGCCTTCCCCAGTGGAACATGTCCTTTATGACTTTTCCTGAATTTAATCCCAAGAAATTCATAAATGAAGAGGTCAGAACATTAGGGGTGAGTGTGGCATCATCTCTCCAGCTTCGTAAGTCCATTCCTTCATGGACTTTGTAAGTCTGTGCCTTCGATGGGGTCAGAGGGCAAAGGAGGTCATAGCTTCTAAAGGCTATGGCTAGGATAACCCCACAAATGGCAATCCCTCCCTGCATTCCTCAGCTCCCCAGTTCGTTCCATGTGTTTTGAGGGAGGCTATAATATTGACCAGCCATTCCTTTCCTAACTATCAGTGGCAATTTCACTAGAAAAACCATTGACCCAGGCAAGTGGCCAGGGCTTCCTAGAACCTCAGTCACTGCCTCTCATAAGTAAGCTCCTCTGCATCCTAATGCCTCTGAGGTTGCTAATCCTCTTCCACCAGGGATATTCCTGCCTCTTTTCAGAAACCTCTAATTTCACTTGGCACCCAGAAAAGCTCAACTCTATCCTATTTTTTGAGGCAGAAACAAGATTGGTTCTATGCTCTGCTAATAGATGCCAGCCAACTCCTCGTAAAATGACTGGCTGGAAGGATGATTGGATCATAACAAGTTCTTCATCTCAGTGCACTCCCTCACTCAGCATGGAGCACACTCCATGAGAAGATAGCAATAACCAGGACACAGTTCTCAAAGACCTGGTGGGGTGGGTATTCACTTCATGGCAGCTATTGTAACTGTACCTTCTGACAATTACCATGAGACACATTTGGTGCTCAAAGAGTGCAAAAGGCCCTGCCTCCTTTGAGAGGTTGCAACCCTCCTAGAGGATAAGGGAAGGGTCAGGAAGGAAACAGACTCATCAAAACCCTACCACAGTAGAGATATGTCTAGCTTATGCCCTACAAGGCTTCACATGTCAGAAGGTTTGTCTCCAGTGGGTAATGATGGGAGGTGCCAGAGAGCCTTTAAGAGGTAGGGCTTAGCTTGAGGTATTTAGGTCATTGGGCTCAGAAGAAATTTGTGTAGTCCTTGCAGAACCTCTTAATAGTTCTCACAGGAGCAAGACTGCCCTCCCTCAACCCCTCTGGCTTTCAGTTCACTATTTACTCTCTCCCTCTTGCATGTTCTCCCACAATGATACAATTTTCAGCACAACGGCAAAGCCAAGAGAGCCCCCATCAGAGCTGGCCTGAACTGACAGTCCCAAAACTATGAGCCAAATAGACTTTCTTTTTCTTATCCAAATTGCCCACCATTTGGTATTTCATCATAGTATCTGTACATGGGCTAATACATGCCCCAACCCCTCACTTCTTTTCTATATTTTTATCCCAAATTTATCAGAGCCACTGCTTAAAGTGTGTAAAACTGTATCAGGGATCCAAATGCTAATCCCAAGCGCCAGGAAGGCTATAACTGTATGTGGGAAGGTAAACAATGATTATGTTGCATAGACATTCTAATTCTGTATTATGCCTTTTATCCTGCTAATTAATACTGGTGACATGACTATAAATTCTGGTGGCTGATGATTTACAAGCATTTGGAGACCCACGTTCAAAAAGAGAACTGCTCTGAATAATTTTACCCTTCTCATTACTCAAGCCACCCATTGGTGTCACCTGCGTGGCTTTAAAACACATCTGGAACAGACCCCACTCAGAGATGCTGGTCTAGTCTAGATGTTGAGCTAGGTGAACCCCAATCCCACTCATACCTCAAGTGGCTCTGGAGCACAGCCAAGGTGGCAAAGAGCAGCTCAGCAGCCCACAACCCCACTTGCTCTCTCACCAGATTTCTCTCTGCTCTCCCCACAGGCCATCCAGATCCTCATTGGCCTATTTCATATCTTCTCTGCAGTCAACCCTCAACTCTACAACACTCAATTCTTCGTGGTTCCTTTGCTGGGGGTCTCAGGGTACCTGATCTGGGGAGGCCTGTCTGTGAGTACAAGGCTGTGTGGCCTCCTTTCTAAGTCATCAGAGGGGAACTGGGGAGGAAAAGAAATGAGAAGACCCTTGGACCCCACTCCCAGGCATAGAACCCTTACAGCTTAGAAGTCTGCAGGTGCTGCTGAGGGCTGGGGGACTCACCTATACTCCTGCCTTGACAACACTGCCTCCTGACTATAAGGAGCTTTTGGCTACAAATATTCATTACCATATTATTACCAGAGCTTTTAGGATCAGAGCCTGGACTATTCAGCACTCATAAGCCAAGCTCTGCCAACCACCCTTAATAGGCCTACTGAAGAGATGGGCCATAGTAAAGAAGATAAGAAAGATAATCTATGCACTGTGACCACAGTGAGAAGAGGAACAAATAAAGAGCCCAGAGACACCTCCCCAAAATCCTCCTTAGGGGTTTAGGTTTAAGTAGAGGGTAAGGAGTACACATAACTACCCAGTCATGGCCATGGTGTGGTCCTATCCATAGCTGGTCATGGTGTGGTCCTATCCATAGCTGGCCCATCACTGACTCAGCTCCAGTCTGTCCCGCAAAGTGAGCTGACAAGCTGGCAGAGCTACATGAAATCTCCTAGGACATAAGTTCTTCTTAACTGGCACCAAGCCTCAGCCTTTCTCTTCCTCCAGCATAGGATGCCCAGAATAATTGTAATCCCTTGATGCACATTACTGTAATATCATAATATATGTAAGCTGAAGTCCACGGAGTTTCACGTTATACACAGTGTCTACCTCCCAATCATGAAAGTAACTGCAAACTTTTCAGGAATTAATTAATTAATTAATTAAGCAAGTTGCCCAGCCATTTGGTGATAGGAAATTGGCTATTACAGGTAAACAGCCCTGATCAAGGCCTTCCCCTCTATGATACCTCACCAGCAGGCAGCAAGCATTTGCCAGCACAGCAGTGTGTATATGAAAGCCGGGGGAATAGGAGAAACAAGGTTCTTTCAGAAGGACAGAGACTATCTCTTGAGGGGCTTAACTTGGAAGTTAGGGTGCAGGTCACTCAGGCCCATATGAAACTTCTGTCAGGACAGTGACTCTGTGCCTGGAAAATTTGAATGAAATTTACAGGTAATAAAGGATGAGTTTAAGAGGGATTTTATTATAAAAAAATATATATATAATCAGAAAGTAAGCAGAACCTTCAAGCCTGGGTAGCCAGAAAAGGTAAGAGGTACTTCCAACAACAGGAAAAGCACACCTAGGGACATTTCATACGGCAGAAACTGGGTGAAGACTGAGCTCGTGCCTAAGAGATTGGTTAATCTTCTAGGCTTATTGGGAGGCGGGCTAATTGGGATCTTCGGATATTTTTCTGACACAGCCAGGCAGCTGTGTCACATGAGTGAGGATTCTCAAAAACTACATCTCCTGAGCTACTTACAAAACTTGCACACTGCTCCACTAATAAGTTTCTTCTCCCTCTACCACACCAGCTAAGCAATTGGCACCTGAACATTGATCTTCTAGCTGGTGAAATAACAGTGCCTTCTTATTCATTCTAGTGACTTTCAGATCTATTAGAATTTCTGTGTAGACTCTTATATCATCTACTAAAAAGACACTATTATACCATATATAGCTTTATTTCATTCTCTTCTCCTAAGTTCTTAGATTTCAGCTAAGTTTTAGGTTTCAGTCCCCCAGACTCAATGATCTAGGGAAACTTATTATTTTGAGGTTTCAGATCATCCAGTTCAAAGCTTTCTGACTGTACAATGGCAGTACACTTAGCCATTTAGAAGTGTTTTATCTCGGTGGTTCTCGCAAGAAAGAAATACAAGACTAAGGATATGGCTCAGGAGTCAAGTACTCCCCCAGCATGTACAGGACCTGGGTTCTATCCTCAGTAATACAAAATAAAGTATACAGCAACTATTGTTACTACAATGAGATGAGATGAAAACAGATTCAACAGTACAGAAAGATCAACTGTGTGAAAACAGGGACCTTGTTAGGACTATCGGGCTGGTCTAGGAACACAGCAAGATGAATTAGTAGCAGATATAAAAGAGGAGCCCTGATGTCCTCTCTTACAACTTCAGTACTATAACCACCAGGCAACCCTGCCCCTAACCTCCTAGGACAAGATTATAGTCAAGAATAGGACAGTGTCAGCAGTGAATGAGTTTGGACAATGGTATGGCCCACCATGCACTTGAAGATACCTACTCAGAGAGTTGTAATAATGAATGACTTAGAGCAATGGTTCTCAACCTGTGGGTCATGACCCCTTTGAGAGTGAATGACCTTTTCATGAGGGTCACCTAAGACCATCAAAAACTCCAGGTTGTACAATTTACATATAACACACATTGAGCTTTATAGTTATTTACATCATAGTTCATAACAGCAAAATTACAGTTATAAAATATCAATGAAATAATTTTATGATTGGGGGAGGGTCACCACAAAATGAGGAAGTGTATTAAAGGGTCATGGCATTATGAAGGTTGAAAGTCCCTGGCTTAGGGTATCCTGTATGGCATAAGGTAGAATGCCACTTAAAGTTTGGGACAGTGATAGTGTTAAGAGAAAGCACACAGATTTACATGTCTGAGAAACAAGATGTTTGAAATTTAATGACATGTTCTTTTTTTTTTCTATGTCTATGTAGTTTATCATCTCTGGATCCTTGTCAGTCTTGGCTGAAAAGAATTCCAACAGTTGTGTGGTAAGTCATTATGCCATTTCTTTGATGACCTATGAGTCTTAGATTATGCTTTTTCCTACACTTGGGCAAGAAGATCTCACAGTAACCCTGCAGTCTGACACTAGGCTCAGGATGTTTACACACTGTATTTCACCTGATCCTCACAACTCTATGATGTTTTGTTCTCTCATGTTGTAGAGAAGAAACTGAGCAGAGTATTTTAGGGTAGAGAACCAAGGACCATTCAACACAGCCAAAGTCCAAGTTGAGAGTCTACATTAAGCCAGATGGTGACTGCCTGGAAACACTTCTCATAGAGCAGCCCCCAGTGCATTTTACAGAGAGCCTTTAAAGACAAAGAACACAGATAACTACATCTTTGTTGACAGTTGCAAGGGGAAGTACAGCAAGCAAGCAGTTTAACAGAAGCCAAAACATGCAGTTAGCTGGGCATTTGATCTTGAGTTTCTAGAACAGGGTTGAGTTTTTTCACATAGGATTTTTCCCAGCAGGGGTAGAAAATGGGGTGCAGTTAGGGAGTCCATTTCAGATTAAACCACAGATTCCTCCAGCTGAGACAAGATGGTTTGTCCTGTCATGTTTCCCACTAGTCTTAGTGAATGAGTTAAATTGCAGACTTATCCTGCTGTAAGGAGGTGTAGTTGCCCCTGAGGACCATTGATTTGACTGAATTAATCATTTGTTTTACATAACTGCCCATGAAACTTTAAGTGCAAGGCCCCACTGTTAATTTGATCTGTTTTACAACCCCAATTTTTACAACAAAAACTTCCTTGTCCTTGGCAACTAGGGAGCCCAGCCACAGAGTATGCATAGAATTGTAAATTCTATATTTCTATCTCAAAAGATAAACCTCCACATCTTTTCTTTTTCTGATACCATCAAATACTTAAAGTGGGCATCAATAAGCTATGGTCAAGAAGGAATATGGGTTTCTGATCTGTAGTTGCTCTATCACCTCCCTGTATCTATCTTCCTCCTTAGTTCCCAGGTCCTGGCCTGAAAGCAGTGGGAGTTGTACCATGGCCTTCCACTCATACCAAACACAAGGCTCAAGAGAACATAAAGTCAGGGCCAATGAAACCTTAATTTTAATTCTGCCCTTAGTCTGAAAATAGTCCATTTGGCATCATTATCATGGCTTGGCTTTCTTGATCTGGATGTGGTAGATCCGTGGCATAATAATGCCAGCTACCTTCACAGCCACAAAAATGGAGGGAATCACAGTGTAGGGTCTTTTCCAAGTTGTTTTCAGACCATTTGACTCTCTGCTTGGCCCAGATAGTATCACTGGGCTTGAACAGGGGGAAACTGAGGTTGGACTCGGAGGTCAGCTGGGTCTCTCTGATAGTCCAGTAAAGAACCTTTATGGAAGCCTAGAGGGCCTGTAGTGACTTAAGAAAGAAATGGTTAGAGAGTTCTGCCAACTGTTGGTCTCTGAACTGGGGAAGGAGTGGAGGAGAGGAGGTTTCCTCCAAACATAAACTCATAGAGGACAAATCCCTCCCTATATTCAGTGCAATGGGCCCAAAGCAAAGCTAAAGAAGGAGGTCTGAGTAATTTGATCTAAGCAACTCAGAAAGTTTTTGAACCTCAAATGAGGATGAAGGTCTGTTACCAGAGTCCTGCCAGTTGTTTGAGGAGAGTGATCTTTTCTCTGTGTCTTCCATCAATTTATACATTTGAACAGTCCTTTTTCATTATTTTCATCCTCTATTACCTCTTGCTTGTACTATGGAGTCTCAGGCAACACTGGGTCAAAGTATATCGCCAGAAATCACCAGAACATCAATAGAATCCACTGGCCTTAGGGTCATTTGTCTAGAAGCCAGGCCAGTGGTCTCATTGCCCCTTACCTCAATGGAGTCATTGTATTAATGTCCATGGGAGTGAAGCAACTAAGCTATATAGCCTCTAGGAGGGCCAAGATCTTTTTTCTTTGTTTTTAATGTCCTTTCCTCAGTGGTGAGAAGTCCTCTTTCTCTATAGATCTTATGTGGACATGCATGGTAGTAAAAGTATTGTGACTACCTCTGTATGTAGTAGTGGACTCTCCTTTTCCCCATCTGAGAGCCTAGGTCATATCAGTCAGTTCTGGTATCTGAGCTGAGTTATCTGTCTTGAGCCAAAATCGTTCTAGTTAAAGTAATTACTACAGCCCCCATGTACCTAGTTTCATCTTTAATTAAGCTACTCCCATCTGTGTAGAGCACTGCATCAGGATCTTTCAGGAGGATGTCACCTCAAGACAGTCATGAATGAACACCTACTGGTCATCATCAGGAAAGAAATACATTGCTGGCAATGGATTTCTCAAGCCAGACTCAAGAGTAGTCTAATAGTAGTACTTGGTACTGGTTCACATAGGCATTAGCGAGAGTTCTGGTGTTCCTTGGAGGAGAGCCTCAACTGTGTGGCGTGCCGTGGGGTACCTGACCAGAGTTAACATTTTTTAACTAGACTAGCAGTCATCACCATAGCTTTTAGGCAGATGTTCCATCCTGAGACTGCAGAGTTCAATCGTTTGGACAGGTATGTCACAAGGAATTTTCATGGCCACAAAGTTTGGGTTAAAACCCCTTTTTAAATGCCTTTTGTTTCATAGACCAATAGATAAAAAGAGTTGGACACACCTGGAAGTGCTAGGGTTAGAGCCAAAGTCTGGGCTGTTTTTAAAACCTCAAATGCCTGTTATTCAGTCTCAGCCCAGATTAGAGGCTTAGTACCCCATTCTGTGCTGGTGTTTGGAGGCCTTGCAATTTCTGCAAGCCCTGGTATACAGAGGCAGCAATATGTAGGCACACCTAGGAACATTCAAACCTGTCTCTTAGTCTTTGGATCTGGGATATGAAGTATGACAACAGTCCTACTCTGAGCCAGGTTCCTTTTGCCTCTCCTTAGATAATTACCAAGATAAGTAGCCTCTGATGTACAAAATTTGAGCTTTCTTATACAACACTTTGTAGCCTAATGTCTGTCTTGCAGCAGTCCCTCAGTGGCCTTTTTACAATAATTTTTAGGAAGAGGTCATCTACATATTGTAAGAATACGTCCCAGGAAGCCTCTGTCAGAAAGGCAGAAGATCAGATGAGATGATCTCATCAAACAGGGTTAGAGAATTTTTAAAAGTGTAGGGCAACCTGTTTCAAGTAAGCTTCCCACTGTAACCTCCATCTGGGTCTGTCTGTTGAAAGGCAAAGGTAATTGACTCACCTCTACCAATGGGAGACTAAAGAATGCCTAAAGTCAGTGAACCCCTGTTTCCCTAGAAGAATCAGTCTCATGAGTGTGTTTGGGTTTGTAACTATGGGGTGAATGGTCTTGATTCTCCGATCACTTTCCTTAATCAGAGGTCCCGGGTTTCTTCACAGGCAGGAGAGGTATATGCCAGGGTGACTGGCAGGGTACCAGGATGCCTGTCTCTCTAAGCCAGTTGATATGGACTGAAATTTCCCTTTTGTTTACAGGATCATTGTTTAATCTGGACAGGAGTAGTTGAACTGGTTGATTAAATGAGTATAGGGACTTAGTGTTGGGAGGTTGGTTTCTGCCCATACCCCTGGGAATCTTTGTTGTAAATCTGAGAGATAGTCTAAAGTTATCTTCTGACTGGGAACAGGACTTTCAGCTAGGAGTCATTCTTCTGACAAAGGGCAAGAAACCAAAATTTGCTGGGTATCTCTAAGTCTGTATCTCTCCATCAGAGAAGGTGACAGTGGCTTTTAGTTTATGCAAAAGGTCTAGTCTTCCATTTGGCTCTCTATTGTTAACCATTTCTTGATTTATCTCCAGCAACTGAGACCTACTTATACCTTTACAAACTTTTTTCTAATATCTGAGAACAACTAGATGATAAAGGCAATCTTTTTTATCAGCTGCCTTTGATCTTTCTTAGAAGGGCCTAGTGAAATTTGATTAAACTCTGTTTGGTCAATGTTGGACAGAATGGAAAATCTGCTCTATCTGGGCTGCATTGTCTGGCAGCAATCTTCTCACCTATCCCAGAGGCAGTTTTTCTGTCTTTTTCAGAGAATCATGGGTTTTGAGTTTTCCAATTATATGGCTCACTGATTGAAAGGGAACATAAATCATGAAAGAGGAGGAAGTAAAATATTCTCTTTTCCCACCAGACTCAGCCCAGGGGAACTTTTTCCCTTCTGTGAGGCTGCTTAGAGCAGGTAGGGGAGGTACCAGAAGGAGCTGACAGTGTAGGGAACTATTTCTCTCTCCCTGTGTGCATTCTGCTTAGATGGCAGGGGCCTCTGGCTGAGAGGGAGTCAAACAATGAGACAAGAGAGAACTCCAGAAGTGAGACAAGTGGAGGTTTAGTGGTTTGGGGTTTTCACTGAGCAACCTGGCAGAGGCAAAAAGATTTGGGTCCCTAACAAAGAGGGTACAGGTCTTGAAGCAGGGGGCATCTCACACCAGATAAAGCCACTGGTCAATACAGGAAAACAGAACTGACAGAAACACAGAGAGTCACGTAGTGAAGACAACCAGGGATGTCCACCACACATTCATAAACCTGGCCAGACTAGAGGAATCCAGTGATGTCTCACACGGATTCTAGATATTGTATCAGCAGCCAGCTCCAGCCTTTTCTTTCTGTCCTAACCAGAAGGCCCCTTAACCAGAGTTACCTCCTGGGATGACAGACTAGATGACTCTTATTGAAGGAAATTTAGGGGTATCAGAAGGGTCTAGACCTTTGCAGATCTCTCCTGAAGCCCTAGAATATCTCAGACTGCTCACCCCATAGGAGGAGTCTTTGGCTGCTGTGGTCCACAATCTGTACTGAGACCTGGAGTTGATCAAACTTGTGAGGGTCTTGTAAGGATCTCAGTGTGGCCTCCATATGTTGCAAGGTAGAGACCCAAAGACCACTCAGCGCAACCAAAGTACAAGTTAAGAGTCTGCATTAAGTCAGCAGGCAACTGCCTGGAAAGAAATACTTCTTACAGAGCAGCCTCCAGTGCATTTTACAGGGAGGTTTCAAAGAATAAGAACACAGAAAACTACATCCTATTTGGCAGTTGCAGAGGAAGTAGAACAAGCAAGCAGTTTAACAGAAGCCGAAACAAAGTTATCTGTACATTTTTACCCATTGGGTGTGCTGTTCCCAAAGGACTTTTCATGGTGGGCATAGAAAAGGTGGTGTCAGTTTCAGATTAAAGTTGACTCCAATTGAGACAAGATGTCACAAGAGAAAGGTCAGGCATTGCCTCAAATCACACGGTGATGTGACAAAGCTGGAATTTGAGCCCAGAATTCTCTGGTTCCAAAGCTACACTATAACCTGTTGTGTTTGCTACTGCTGCATAATGAATCATGTCTCAAAACAAACAAGCAAGAAGCTCTTAGCAGTTTGGAAAAGTCATGAAAATGTATTGTGCAATAACCTGGGGGTGTTCTGCATTAAACAGAAAGCCAAACCTAGGCTAGATGAAGAGGAGCATGTATTTCAAACAGTAAGGTTTGTGCTAAAACCTATGAGGCCTCAGCTTAAACAGAGGTGGTGCCAGGTCCTCTTCCCCTGGCTTCCACATGGTTTCTGTCTCTTAAGGAAAGTGGTAAATCCAGGGCCAGTTATTCACTAAAGCATTTCCCAATTCCTAATCCCTGGTCTGCAAGGCAAATTTCTGCTACCCAGGTCTGCCTTAGAAAAGGATCACCCCTCAACTCCCCAACATGAACTAAGCTCGTATGTTCCAACACGACTCACCAAACACTGCCCACAACCTCAGCGAAGCCCAATGCCCTGGGAGACCTCTCTCCGGACTCCATCTTCCTCAGATATCTGACTTTTTTTTTCAGTTTGTTTTGGTTGGAGTTGGGTTTTTTTGTTTTGTTTTGTTTTGTTGAGGGAAGTTGGGTTTTTGTTGTTGTTTTTGTCTGTTTTGGTTTGGTGTTTGTTTGTTTGTTTGTTTGTTTGTTTGTTTGTTTGTTTGTTTGTTTTTGAAACAGGGTTTCTCTGTGCAGTCCTGGCTGTACTGGAACTCAGAATTCACTCTGTAGACCAGGCTGGCTCAGAGATCTGCCTCCCTCTGACTTCCCAGTTGTGGGATTAAAAGCATGATCTGCCCAGCTTGGATGTCTGAAGTCTAATTGAGGTCTCTCCTTCAATTTCTGTGTCTGGCCACTGCCCAGACTCAGCCCGAATGTGACATATACATACATACATACATACATATATATATATATATAATTTTCTTCCCCAAAACCCCACTAAGGAAGCAGCTTGAGTAGAGCTAGGCTGTAAACAATTAAAGGTTCTTGACATCTCACCGTGGCAAAGCCAAGCCTTCACATTTGAAAATCTACCCCAGCCAAACTTGCCAAGCCAAGCTCCAGACCCCTTCACCCTCAGAGTCCCTGTCTCTCTCAGTGTCTCTTCTCAGAATGAGCTGCTTCTTTCTTCTGCAGAGCAGGCCAGCTTCCTCGCTTCGCCTCCACACCAGTCTCCCTTGGCTGCTTAGCCAGCTGTCAATACTCTTCCAATGCATGGTTCTTGCCCTAAGGGGATTGACAAAATGATTGTCTCACTGCCTTCAGGATAAACAGGTTTCTGCTCCAAACCAGCCTGACCCTCTCCTTGCTGTCCTGTTCTTTTTATCCTCTACTTCTTGAGTTTTCCCAAATGCTGACCCTTAACCTTTGCTCACCATTCCTCTCCCTTTATGTCCTTATGTTTAGGTGAATAGCAGCATTGGCATGAATGTTGTCAGTTCCATCTTCTCCTTGACTGGTATCATCATTATCATCGTACAGTTGTCTATTTACCCCAGTGAGATTAGTCCTCTGATGGTAAGCATTACAATGGACCAGTCCCAATGCTTCTTCAGGAACAGAAGAGCTTACACAATGGTTAGCCCTGGCTGTCCTGGAACTCACTCTGTAGACCAGGCTGACCTCAAACTCAGAAATCTGCCTGCCTCTGCCTCCCAAGTGCTGGGATTAAAGGTGTGCACCACCACTGCCTAGCTATACTGCCCGGTTTCTTGAGCATGAAGGAATTGCAACAGAATTCCATCCTAATATGATCCATAAAATACATAACATCCATCAAAACCCTGCAACTGCTAAAAACAGCCACAATGTTTCTATACCACAGTGAGGACTCAGATTAAGAGAGAAATGGTCTAGGAGGGGTAGAGATATGGCTACTTGTCTCAAGCTGCAACCTGATCCCCCTTCAGAACTAATGAAGTAGACTAAGGAAGCCTGGCAGAGCAGAGGCCCATCTACAGAGGTGAGGAAAATCCTCAAAGAGAGAGCTTCCCTGTAGACCCCAGAAGAAGCCGAATCCAGTTGACAGAACTTGGCCTTGGTAGGACATGGCAGGAAACCAGGCAAGGTTTTTGACCTCTGGAGTCCAGCCCTAGGCAACAGGATAAGCTTATTAAAAAGGTAAACTGTGATTTATGAAGAATTAAGATTGATCTTATCAATTAGTCTGAATATTGGCTGTATGACAATAGGCACCTCTGTCACCAAAGAGTGTATATACTAGTGTCAGGCAGAACAAAAGCTTAGGGTTCCAGTTGATCTGATGCTAAACCCTGGAGACCCATCCTCTGCTGAAGAGGAAAATTGGAGAGGAAGTACTCCTAAACCCTGCCTCTGCAATGCACTGTGGACAGGGCCACAGCCCAATGCACACCAAGCTCAGTCCTGCCCTCAAAGCTCTGATTCAGACAAAACCATAGGGATCATGCAAGCTAAGACAGCCAGGAGCCAGGCAGAGTTGACAGTTCTGACCTCACTGGTACATCTCCCAACTGACAGTAAGGACCCCAGGCCCCCCATGTAGGTTCATGGTCAGAGCACCTGTTGGGGTCCATCACAGTTAGGGATTGTCTCAGAAGCAAACAAGTAGTTCTTGTGGAGAGAGGAAGTAAGTAAGACCTCGGGGCAAGGAATTTTACACACACACAGCTACAGGTCATCAGTGAAAGACTGATATGCCAGAGGATTGTTTGAGCTTCCGGCTTTGTGGTACAAAGAGCAAAGTGGGCTCTGGTGGTCATAAAAGTCCACAATAAAGAAATACAGTGGCTGACAGGGTGGGGTATACTGAATGTATATGGCAAAGTTAACAACAGCATCAACACCAATACACCACACACAGAAGCCGTCTCTCTAGTCTTCCAGATGAGGCACGTGGCAGTTGCTTTAGAACGGCTACATGTGTGGACTGTCATCCAGTCAACCCTGAAGACTCAAATGCTCCCATTTCCTCTCTGCCTATAGAGTTCTATGAAGGCAGCTGCTGGTAGTATCCTCCCCTTCGCCCTCCTTGAATTCATCCTCACCTGCATAGCCTCACATTTTGGATGCCAGGCTGTCTGCTGCGCCCATTTTCAGGTGAGTGTTGGGCTTGATTCCAGGAATCAGAGTCTGCTCTGGGAAGGCTTAACAAAGAGTGACCAGAGCTTGAGGGAAGTCAGGATTGAGGAAGTATCAGATAAGTTTTGCCGAATAACAAACTACTGCCAAGCCAAGTAAGTACCTTAAAGCAGCAATCATCTGCTTTAACCTAGGGGGTTGCATGTCAGATATCCTGCATATCAGATATTTACATTATGATTCTTAGCAGTAGCAAAATTACAGTTATAAAGTAGCCACAAAAAATAATTTTATGCTTGCGGTCACTACAACATGAGGAACTGTATTTAAAGGGCCACAGCCTTGGGAAGGTCGAGAACCGCTGATTGACTTGGTTCTTGGTTCTGTATATCATCCATTTGTACTGTGATACATGACTACCTCTTCAACTGACATCATCACTCTTTGGTGGAATCACTCTTTCTGCAGCCAGCTGCCAGATGGACTTCAGGAAAGCTGGTACCCGGGTCACTTAGTGGGATGGTTCATTTCTGCTCCTGTGATAGCTCATCCTCCAGTATGCCAGCTTGAGTTTCTTCATAAGGCACCTGAATTCCCAGGAAAAACATGTAATCCCTCACAGGCAAGCACTCTAGCCCTTGCTTGTGCCCTGCTTGATTAAGTCCTATGGCCAAAGTCACTCACGTGGCCACACTTAGTACCTGTGAGCAGAGGACTAACTCCAGTTAGAAGGAGAAAAGCTACAGAGTTACCTAAGAGGCATGCATAGGAGGATTTGTAGATTTTTTTTTCCAAATGAGTTACTAACACTTCCAAAAGAATCAAACCACGTTTATCTCCATCCCAGGATTCCCACACATTCCATCCAATTCCATCACCATACTTGATGTCCAGGATCCAGTTTTGGATTATGAATCTGCTTGACACTGCAACCTAGAAACTAAAATGTAGACAAGAAGCTTGGTTGGCTTACAGGAAACCCTGGGTTTGATCTCCAGGCATGGTGGAGCATGCTTATAATCCCAGAACTTGTGAGGTAGAGGCAGGAGAATCAGAAATTCAAGGTCACCCTTGGCTACTTAGCAAGTTTGAGGCCAACCTGGACAACATGAGACTCTTATCTCAAAACAATTACAATAATAATTTTAAAATTTTTATTTATACACCCAACAGAGTCTAGTGAGACAAGAAGCAGATAACCCAAATCCACTCTTTCATTCAATAGAGAAAGACTAAAAGGCTCAGGACAAATTCTAAAATCCTATGGAGCAGTCATGTATGTGTGAGATACAGCTCAGGGGTTAAGATCACTGGCTGCTCTTCTAAAGGACCCAGGTTCAATTCCCAGCACCCATCTGGCAGTTCACAACTGTAAACAACTCCAGTTCCAGGGGATCTGATGCCCTCTTCTGCCCTCTGCAAATACATGCATTCATGCAGACAAAACACCCCTATGCACAAAATAAACCTTTTTAATGAAATCCTATGGAGCAATATTACCCACATGGTGGCAAAGAGCACTCCTTGGATAGGAATCAGTTCAGCTTTGAGGAAAGAGCTGCCATTGCTTTCTGCTGCTTCCTAGATGTGTCTCCCTAATCCACTGTTCTCTGGGGTCTTGATCTGTAGTCTCTTGGCTCTGTTGGTAACATTTTTGCTTTCTTGAATGAAAGAGCCTCCCTCATCCATCTTAAGAAAGATGTGCAACTCTCTGAGCATTTTTTTTTACTTTAAGCAACGTCCGCTCACAGTTAATACTCCTTTTGCTAATACAATTTCCTCAAAAGTATCTGTGGATGTTTTATGTACTAGATTATGGATGTTGCAACTTGACAAGAGCCTCAACTTTAGTTGTGTTCTAGATAGACCTCTCTCTACCATCTACCAACACCTATTTTGAGATCTGACTTCTCTGGGACCAAGCCCATAAGAAAAGCCTTTTAGAAGCTTTTCAGTATAGGCAAGGGCCTCATGAAAGACTGGAAACATGGCTCGGTCAGTAAAGTGCTGGCTGTATGAGTGCAAGAACCTGAGTTCAGATACCCAGCACTCACATCAAAAGGCAGGTCTGCAGCATGTGTCTGTAACCCCAGAACTGGGGATCAGGGAAGGTGGGGCCAAGATGGGTAGATGGAGTTAACTGGCCAGCCAATCTAGCCAATCAGTAAGCTCCAGGTTCACTGAGAGACCCTGTCTCAAAAACTAAAGTGGAGAGCAGCTGAGGAAGCACACAGTGACATCTCTGGCCTCCATACACACGTGCACACACATTCACACATATTCCCACGCACTGTGCACACACACATAAACACACACAGTCTTACTTAGCACAGGGTTGATTAGACACAATCCTTTCCATGTGGTTTAACTCTAATTTAACATTTGTTGTTAGGCCTAAAATTTACTTTGAATGTTATTTATCCATTGGTAACTTCAGAAATACAACCCCAAGATGTAATGGCTCACACTACAGGCTTTAGCTAATGATCCTCTAGGTCTTGCAGACAGTTCTGATTTGCTAGGATTGCCAAGTCTACAGTTGTTTGCTGAGATGCCCAGTGTTGGGTGGTCTTGGATAGATGCACACGTGTCTGGCAGTAGGTAAACCGGCTGTGGACAGAAAAACCCTGGGCTACTTATCTCATCTATCAGGTCAGGCAGACTGTTTTCTGTATCAATGAGAAAGATCAAACTGCAGTAGGTAAAATCTTCACAGGTTGCTGCTTAGATCCCCATTACTGTTGTTGTCTCCTTAGCCAAAGAAGGTCATGTGACCGAGCCCAGCATCCACGAGAGAAAGTCTACCCAAGGCATGGAAAGAGGAAGGGGAGGTTACAGCGTTTTTTTAAAGTTCACTACCAAGGATACTGATGGGCTTCCTGTCCTTTGTCTTTCAGAACATGACAATGTTCCCAACCATATTTGGTGGCAACACAGTCAACACAACCACTGGACCTGGCAACACCACCATCCCAAACAGTACCACCAGCATCCCAGTTCAGACCACCCTCCCCAGTAATGTTCCCCTTGAACAAGTATACCAAGATGTAGCCCAGAAATAGTTGACAGAATAGCTGACAGAATGCCCACTTCAATGACATTTCAAAGGAAGCGCTGCTACAACAATATCTTTGTTTCACCTTGAAACACCTGTGACTTTGACTTTGGCATTACCTCTGGGCCAAGATGAACATCCATTTTTTTTCCACCTCTTTACTCTTAAGCTTCCCTTTGGTTTGTTATTAATTGTGCTTTTTTTTAATTCATAATCCTTTTTCCCTTTGACTCTAGCTATCTTTTAACTTTAACAAACTGCATACAATGCTGCATTTTGTGTTTTGTTGCTTATTGGGGGAAGCCAATTCTAAACTAATAGACAGGCCAACTGTTGGTTCAGCCTTTAATTCCCCTCCCCCCACTCTAATCCTGAAAGGTAAGTCCCCCCACCCATGGAACATGAGGAGCACAGAATGTACGGACTGCCTAACCCTGCTATGTGTCCCCAGCACTCTTGGGTGTATGAGTGAGACCCCAAATGGACACCAGACTGCCTGCTGGAACCGTAACAAGAAAGCCGTTCATGCCCAAGAAAAAGATCTGTCTGGGTTGGGCAATGGAAGAAATTCAAACTTCACAGGGCAATTAGAACAGGACCTCTCAAGGATGACAACAGGATGAGAGCAACTCCATTAAGTAGGCTATGTAGTATTTCCCAACAAAGTGTTACAACAGAATTTTATGAACAGAATTGACAGCTTCAGCCATATCCAAAGAAAAGGAAAGGACAAGGATCATTTAGCAAGAGGGAGAGCTGCCCATACTGGCCAGATCACTGGCTCATGGGCTACTTGAACCTGCAGAGGTTGGGGGAGGGAAGGCTGGGTGGTATGGACACTCCCACATCTCCAGTTTCTCCTGTTTTCATTGTTTTGTTGAGGTAAAGGCAGTTTTAGAGGAAGATAAGTCAAGACCTCATGTTTCCCAGGCTGGCTTCAAACTCCCAAGTTGGGGAAGGCTTTGAACTCCTGATTCTCCTGCCCCCATCTCCTAAGCACTGGTGTGACAGGGATGTGTCACCATGACTATTCTGAAATTTCAGTGACCTGGAGGGGAAAAAGAAACACATCTCCCCCTGAAGCTTCCAGAATCTTTCAAGACAGCAGCCAGTAGACAGATTAACAGGAGAAAAGATATTTAAATTTATTAGGTGCCTATCGCAGACTCTCACAAATCCTGGGAAGAAGAGCCAGATGGGTGTGGCTTATGCAGAATCAGACAGTGCAGAAAGAAATAAGCAGCTGAGGTTTGGAGGGAAGGGACAGCAATGGGCTGAGAAGGGTGGAGGGAAAGGTGCAGGATGGACAGAGTCTCAATGCAGGAGCGAAGATAGTTTCTCTATAGTAATTAAAATTACGGGCAAAGGATGTGTGGCAGCCTGTGGTGTTGACACAGTCTCCTGTGACATTAATCCCCCTGCTTGAGGAGATGGGGGCACAACTCGTGGCAACAACAAGGCCTGGTAGAGAACCTGTCTTTAGATCCTGGAACTGCAAGAGTGCCCTGAGGAGCAAGTCATAAGGAGGAAGAGGGTGAGAGACACAGGAGAACTGAAGGTCAGAGACTCTGACTCATTCTTATCTCAGAAAAGCCACATCAACAAGCTGTGCCCTGAGGTACCTGTTTTCTAAGCCTCAACCAATGCCTATGGTTACTGATATAAGAGATGCTCAGGCTGCCCCAAAGATTATCACAGGAGATTTTTGACATAGAGAAAGAGGCATCAAGAATAACAAGAGAAGCCAGTTGGCAGAGACTGGAAAACCTCCTACCAGGGCTAGAGGAAGAAAAAGAGTCGTACCTCATACAGATGACAAATGAGGAAAAGGTAGTTTCTATGCAAATGGCATACAAAGGGCCCTTTTATTGGCATGTTCATGACTTTTGAGACTCCCAGGTGTCTATCCTGCTTCCATTCTCAGAAGAGCCTTTCTCTTCCTTAGTAACCAGCTCTGCCACAGACCACCCAGTCGGGTATGGGGGTCCCTGGAATGAGGGTCCTTGAAGCTAGGTGGGTAAGGATTCAGCGGTGACAAACAGAAACAAACACAGAGGCAGTTTGAATATGAGTGTATTCTGCAGCTCTCAAGCAGGGATTTTATACATTAAAAACCCAAACATTACATCTCTTAGAAACTATATCAAGTGAAACAATCACAAATGCCAACAAAAATCATTTGGCAGAGTAAAGCACAAAAATCATCCAAGCATTATGACTCTGAAATGATGTATTCAGTGACTCACAAACAGAGCAGGTAACTTCATTATAAATCATCAAAATATAACAATTCTAAAAGGATGTATTCTGTGGGGGCTGTTGTCCAAGGCTAGTGACATATTTCCAGGAGCAGGTTAGTAAATCTTTAACGGTCAGTGCTCTTAACCGCTGAGCTAACTCTCTAGCCCCATGATCAATTATTATTTAACATCTAATGCCTGGCTTTTATAAATCTTCAATATGTAAATTTAAACTATTTTATTTCTTTCTAATTAAGGCTTTCTTTACCATGTACCAAAATCCACCTCCAATGACACACGTGTAGCCCTATGACATTTTATTGTTGGGAAAATTTTTACCTATAATAATAGTTTTGTAAATGATTTAGAAAGTAAAGCATTGGTTTCCCTGGAAATTAGGTCATGTTAGTGGCCCGAACTCTAGGGATGGTTTCTTGCTCATTATTCTCCCTTAAAATCTTGGCCTAGGCTCCCAGGAACATGTAAATAAGAAAAGGAATAAGAGAAAACAAAACAGATAGATTGCCATGAGAACTACAACTCAAATTTTTTTCTCCAGCGAAGAGTTCCACAACCAGTTTCAGGAGGCCTCCCCTTTTGAGGTCAATTGCCTTAGTCTGTGGAACTTGTCACACAGATCCTACTGGAGGTGGTATGGCACATCTCAGTTTCTAAGTCACTATCCAAGTGTCCCTGGCCCAACTCCTTATTCAGGAACATAAGTCTATAAATCTTACCATGTGCTCTGTAGACTCACATCTACTCCTATAACAAAGAGGCTGACCTCTGGGATATTGCAGAAAGCATTCATTTTGTTCCTAGTCTGCTATTGCCTGGACAGGTCTGATCTGGGGTTGGCAGAATCATCTTATGCATTTATGTTCCGTGGGAAGGCTGGTCCCATGGCCTTGCTGACTATAAATGCATGTGTGGGGCCTCACCGGCCACAGTTGAGTTGTGTCCCCTGGTTCATCCTGCATCGGGGAAGCCAGGAATGTTCGGTGTTAAGTGTAAAGCTCACAGAGTATACAGCAGGTGAAATCTCTTGTAGCTCAGGTTGGGACTGATCACTCCCACTTCCTGTTGGCAGAGGAAGTCACAGGGCAGGCCAGTTTTGAGGACTTAGGAAAACAACTCTGACCCTCTCTGCAGGTGTAGACACACAGAGGCCTGGGGACTAAGGAGGTATTTTACATTCATCCTGCCACACTGCTCTATCCCACGGTTAGCTGAGAGCTAGCCCAGGCCTGACCCCAGGGTGTTCAGGGTGTCGGAATCTTTAGGTCATAGGTAATCATTGTGCCTTTCCCAGTTGCCCCCAGAAGCTATTGTGTGAGATTCTGAACCCAGAAACTCACAGGCAAATTTGCCAAGCACTTGAAGGCTACTGTGTATACAAAATACACATACAAAATACTGACACATGTTCACAGCAAGGTTCAAGATTAGATCCTCAGCCACCTGCCACCAGAAAGCTGTGAGCCTCCTGGGCCCCCGGTCTAACTGTGGTCAAACCTGGGTGGGCAGAACACAGGCAGCCTGCTCAAGCCTCTGAGGGCATCTCAGTGGGGTGAAAGGGAGTGGGGTGAAAGCCATATGGGTCCGCACCCTAGCTCGGACACTAGTAGTGGGTGCCCAGCAAATCACTTTCTTCTCTGAGCCTTGGCGTTCCCTTCCAAAGACTGAAGCAAGGGACTGGGGTACTTTGGGCTCTTTGGAGGTCAGTGACCACACAAGTAGCTTCCTCTGGCCCCCACCTCTGGGAGACAGGCGGAGGCCTCTGAGCCGGGATGAACTGAGAACCTACCAGAGGCGCAGCTCCTAAGCAGTGATTTCCAAGCCCCACACAAATAGCAAGGTTTTCACAGGATGATGTGTGAATGTGGGAGCGCAGAGGCAGAGGGGAGTCAGCAGCCGGTACAGCAGCCGTGGCAAGCCGGTGAGTACCCCCATTGTCCTTCCAGAAAGGCCAGCCAGGGAATATAACCAGCGAAGAGGCAGGGGTTTGTGGAGGCCCCCAGGGCGAGAGAAGGAGTCACTGAAGGGAACCCACCTGGTATAAGATTGGGAAGTGGGATCCTAGGGCTGCCCACTCCCGCTCAGGGCAACAAGAGACCCACTGCATAGTGAAGGGGGACAAAAGAAGGCTGTCTGTCCTCTCTCCTCAAAGCTAAGACCAGAGATCACTCGGGTACCTGCCAGGGACCCCAGGGACCCCAGGGAGACAATCACCCTCCCAAGAAGTAGAGAGTCCCTTCCTCCAGAAGCCAGCTCAAGTTAGATGTCCAACCTAGTCAGGTGATTCCACCCATGCACAGGTGTTCTGCCTGTCCCCTCTCTAATGAGAGGAGAAGAATATGACCAGGGTCACTGCCAGAAAAGTCTTCCCACCAAATACTGTGTCATTTGCAGAAGGGAAGTATTAGTCGAGGAAAGGAATTGGCTGTCCCTGCTGTTCAGCTTCAGGGGGGCAGGGAGGTGAGGGGGTTGGTAGAAGGCCATGGGTTATGTGAGGTCCAACCTGAGGGTAGGAGAAAAGGACTGTGAGATCTGCCTCCCCACAGTGTTTACATCTGGTGGGACAATTTACATCACTTCTGGGACAGTGGGGTGGGTCTGGGCTGTCCTGGAAACGCTGAGACTGGAGACAAGATGCCTGGTGCCACAGACAAGACTTAAATAGATGCAAGTTCTTGCCTAGTTTGAGAAATGGCTGCAGACCCAGGATGTATGTATAGGAAACCCTTAGAAGCCTAAAACACCTCACCCTACCACTACTACACAGCCACTTTATGATATTTGGAGAAACTGAGGCCCAGAGAGATTAGGCATTTTGCCCACAAACACTCAGCTACTTCATCTCACCAGATAGTAATGTGGATTCTTACTAGCCTGAATGCAGGGTCTGTGACTCAACTACAAGCCAAGCTGCCAAGTCCCAGATGTGTTGCCATATATTTCATCCCAGAATCCCCACCCCTTAGAGTCAGTCCCTTCCAGCTGCCAGCACCTCCCCCAAAAAAAGAAACTCTAGTGGGGAAAATAAGCAAAGCTGCTTTGGGACCTGGGTGGAAGAGGAGGCTCTCTGGAGATGCTCCAAGACATGTGCTAGCTGCCCAAGGGTGCTCCAGCTAACATACTGGGGCAGCCCATCACTGTAGATACTCATGCCACTGAGGCTGTTAACAGCTGAAGCCCAGAAGAACTGAAGGCTTCCTCTGCACCAAGCATGGGGCCAGATGTTGGTAGCTGAGCACTATTCTCTTTCTGGAGTTTTAGGGGCTTTGCTCTGTGTGTGTGTGTGTGTGTGTGTGTGTGTGTGATTTTAATCAAGTCTAAGGTGGATCTGTAAAGTTCTTTTCTATTTGAATGTTGGTTCTTTTTTATAGGGTATAAATCAAATTTTATATTCTATGATGCAAATAGCTATTCCTAAGTATAACTGTTTACATTAATTTGTAAAAATTCACAGCGATTATAGCAAGGTGACACTTAAGCAGTCTGTGGCTTTTCCAGTCACCCTCAGGCCAAACAGCAGCAATTTAGTAACTAGCAACTAGCCTGCTTAGACCTGGGGCTGCTCCTCAGCTTGGGTTCAGCAAATACAAAGGGTGTTTGCTGCCTTTAATCTTTTTCCACGCTGTTTCTTGCTCTCCCCCCTGCACACGCACAGTGGCTGGCCAGAGTGGCATCCCCAAGGCTGAGCAGTGGACAAGGAGGAAAAAGAGGATAGGGGCCATGTACCTGCTGGGTGCTTTGTGAGTTGGTAGCCACTTCTCTAAAGGGGTGTCTCTACAGAAACACATCTCATTGCTGGGCTCTCTCTCTCTCCTGTGTCCCTCTCTATAAAAGAACTCTCCCCTAAGCTGGGAATCTGCAGACCCAATGAAAAGATCCACATGTGACTTTCTCATAGGACAAGCTGCTCAGAGCCAGCCTCTCTGCCATGGCAAAAGATAACCAGAGATATATTCCCCTCCTCCCTGCACAGTGTCAAGCCTACTTTTAACCTTACTTGCAACTGTGAGAGGGAAGGTATAAAAAACACCCTACAGCTTCTTAGCCACCTGCCTTTTGCAAGTCCCCTGACACCCTTGGTGACATCACTCACTTCAGAGTCTGGTCTCAGCTGACAGTTCAGCCTTAACACCTCTGACCGACACATCAGCCTTCCAGGCCCATGACCTGCCCCACTCCCCCCACCCACTCCACAAAGTGACCTCCATTGCACCTCCTTCCCAGGGCTGCTCTAGAGTCTGTAGGAGAGCTCTTTATAAACTGTAAAGGGCTTTTCCATGAAGGGCTGTTATTACCCACGGCTCATTCAGCAGTTGATAATCAACACAGCTGCCCTAGATGCCCTGAGTGTCCAGGCAGCTGTTCCCTTACGGCAGGGTGCAATGACTTCCTTCCTTCTTCTCCTATGCATGCATGAGTGGTAGGGATACCCTGGCTGATTGTTCTTAAGGAAGATGGAAGCACAGAGATGGAGTCACCTGGAATACCACAGATTCGTTAGTCACTGGCTTTCGGTGGAGCTGAGGGCACAGGAGAGTGTGAATCTCAGGATGTATTCCTGCTTGGGTTTGCCACTTACCCCACCGAGAGTGCAAAGCCTATTTCTGTAGGTGTTTCTCTTCTCCTGAGGATCACGGGGTCTGTGTGTGACCATGTTTCTCACCACCCGCCTGGGAGAGATGCTGTTAATGATGCAAGTGTTCCCTGCTGGGTGCCTTGAGCCCAGTGGGAGCCCAGAGAGAGCCCTTCTGACCTCAGAAAATATCCCTAGTACCCATATGATCCATCATAGTCCTCAGACATGATCTTCACCTGTTCGTGGTGAAATGGCAACTATGAAAGCAAGTGTGTCCTTTTAGCCTAAAGTTCCACCTTTTCTGACTCCAGGGGGTTAAACTATCCTTAGTAGTTTTTTAAACCGCCTTACTTGGGGAAGCACTGTTGTGCCAGGCTAGTTCAGCCCCCTTTGGTTCTTAATGTGATTACCTGGGAATGCCAAGCCTATCTGAACTATTGTTCCAAGGAAGAACGTACAGCAATGGGCCTCCCTCACTCTGACAAAACAAGGATTCAGGCCCAGGAGTGGGTGAATTCTCTAAAGTCAGTATGGTCCCTACTGGGAAGTGGAAATTCTGGGATCTATCACAGATTAATCCACTGAGGTGCTATGTGACTTCAAGGGAGGCATTCGCCCTCTCTGCTTTGTTAGCCTGAATTGTATATCATTCCTGCTCTTTCCTATACTCTTGACTACTGGAGTACATAGATTCTTCTTAGTGTCTTACATATATTTCTCCATTTCAGAAGGATGTAATGGTCAGGAGAAGCTAGAGTGTGCTTCAGAAACACATAGCTTAGTGTCCATGTATGTGTGCATATGTATGTATATATGCAATGTGCATGTGTGTGTATACATGTACAGGTGTGCACACATACATATAGAGGCCAGAGGACAACCTCAGGTGTCATTCCTCAGGCACCACCCACCTTGTTTTGTCACTGTCTCTCACTAGCCTGCATCTAGCCAGTTTGGCCAGACTGGCTGGCCATCAGGCCCTAGGGATCTGCCTCGATCTGTCTCCTCAGCACTGGGATTCAAAGAACTCCACCATGCCCAGCATTTTTATGTGGGATCTGGGCATTGAACTTGGGTTCTCGTGGATTGCAAACACTTTACCAACTCAGCTATGTCCCGTTGCCATCTTAGTGCCATAGACGCAGGGGATGGTCTCCTCCTGCTGCTTCACAGCCCTGAAGACTTCCCTCACTTGGGAACTGAAGCACATAGAATGGCCTCTATCTGGAAGATGGCTAGGTACTGTGACAAAGGGGAAAGTCTATCCATCATGCCCCAGACTGGTCACTGAACAACTAGCTCAGAAGTTGTGAGTTTACTGCCACTCAAGAGATTTTAACCAAAACAAATCACAGAACCACACCAAATGCCAGGCACCCAGAATACAATAGCCAGAACAAATGGTCAAATGACAAAGACTGTCCCTGGAGGCAGCAGTGACAGTCAGGTGCAGGCTGGGACACAGACAGACTTAGACTTGAGTCTTTCCCCTCAAGTTTACAAGCTGAGTTGCCTTAAGCATGTCCCCTTTCTGCTGCAAGCACACCTAGATGATAAATGGTGAAAATTATCAGGTCACCGGGAAGGTGAGAGGCAATGTGTCAGAAGTGTCCTATCCTCAGAATAAGGTCAGAAAATGCTGCTAATCCCATAACCTGGGGCAGGGTGGAGCTGTGCCCTGTGAATAGTTCAGCAAGTTTCAAAGGTCAGTGATGACCTAGGACTGCTAACCACACTGCTTTGAAACAAGCATACCACAGTCCCTTTGCCAGTTTCTAAGAACAGCCTGGTCCATTTTGACTTCTGATCCTCACTGCCAGCCTCTGAGATGAGAGGGGCAGCTATGTTAGCTACAGCAAATGCCTGAGATGATCTATGTAGAGAGAGAGCAGGTTTGCTTCTGGCCCAGTCCAGGTTTGGTTGCCTATGTGAGACTGCGGTAGGACATTATGGCCTGAAGTCTTGGTCTCAGGCCGATGACACTGTTTGGGAAAGGTGTGGAAGCTTTAGGAGGCGGAGCCTCTCTGGAGAAAGTGGCTCACTGGAGCCAGGGCTTGAGGTTTCATAGCTAGCCCTACTTCCTCCCACTCTGGATGCTTCCTAGATACAGATGTAGTGCAACCTGCCGCCTCACTCCTGCCTGACAGTATGGACTTATTCAGTCCCTGACGTGATGGATGGACAGTGTTCCCTTGAGTGCTAAGTCAAAATAAACCCAACTTGCTTTCACATGCATATTTAGGGTATTTGGTCACAGGAATAAGAAAAGTAATACAAGGTTCTGTCACCTGTCAGTCATAGCATCCTGAGTCTATCAAGCCTTTGTCTAACTAACATGTGGGCCTTTGAAAGACATTCAAGACCCAAACTCTAGCCAAAGCCATCATAGCCACATTTACCTTCATTGTATAGAAATATCTGGAAGCTTATTTTATTTTCCTTCTTACTCCAAATCATAGCAATTAGTGTAATTGACATCTAAAGCAACAAGGAAATTCTAATCAACATGTATTATGGTCCAGGCAGTGTTCTGAGGTTGAACTTGGAAAACTCCAGCTCACCAACTGGATCCAAGCCATCTGTCCATGTCAATAAAGCTTTACTGAAACACAGTCCCACCTTTTATGTATGCATTCATTGCCCATGTCTAGTTCACACTACAAGGGGCATCTCCTACTTAAAACAGGAACTACTTGATCAACACCCAAAACCTTTGCTAGCTGAGTCTCTGCAGGGAAGGTTTGCCAGTGCTGACTTAAGCAGTACTCATGTCTGCTAAGAATCATTTCAGTGTGAGGGCCTGGAAACCAGAGCCCCAACTGAGCTCCACCTTGTGGGAAGTAAGAACACCATTTTTAGATGCTCTTGATATCACACCTTTGGCTGGAAGAAACATTAGAAAGTCCTTAAAGATATCAAACAACTTCTGCCACCCTCTGCATGGGATTGTCGTTCAATAACACTATTTACCTGAAACATGCTCTTCTTTTGCATGTATGTGCATGCATGGGTGTGTGTGTACATGTATGTGCATGTTCATATATGTGCAATTGTGTGCATGTGTCGTGCAGAGTCCTGCCTCTCTGCTGGGGGTACCCAGGCATGTGCATGTGTGTGGAGGTCAGAGGTCCACTCTGCATGTCACTCTTCAGGGGACAACTACTTTGTTTCTTTGAGAGAGAATCTGGAACTCATTGGTCTGGAGCTCACCAAGTAGGCTGGGCTGGCAGGCCAGAGAGCCCCAAGGATTCCCCGGCACTAGGCTTACAAGTTCGAGCCCACACCCAACTTTTTACATGGGTTTCTGGGACTCCAACTCAGGTCAGTCCTCATGCCTATACAGCAAGCACTTTACCTGCTAAACTGTCTCCCCAACTTATGAAACATTTATTAATCACCTACAGTGGACAGAAAATGCTCATGACAGCCAATTTCACCCCATGCCTCCACTGCCATTCCCTTGGAGGTACTCCAACCACTGGAACCCTACTTCATCCTTTGTGGAGACTCACTATGCATCTCAAGGGCAGGTCCAACCGGACCCTTGTGTTTTACACTCACCAAGACGAATCAGGCTCATCACAGAGCAAATATCTAGCATAAAGATGTTCATCTACTGAACACAGGAAATGGACTATGTCAAGAGCCTGCTATTCCAGAAACAAAGATGGGTATATTTGTGTTGTCCACAGTGCCAGAATTTATTGACTAACAATAAATTTTCAAGCCAAATACTTCCAATTTCCCCTTAATAGCTGACTGCTGACTAACATGTGTGTTTTTATTCTGATCTTAAGTATTAGTGTTAACTCTCAGATCACACCTTATACACCTCAGTGTGTGTGTGTGTGTGTGTGTGTGTGTGTGTGTGTGTGTATTAAAGAATAACCTCAAAAGTACAGAGATCACAGCACAGTTTAAAGAGACCTTACCAGAGGCAGAGAGCTACTAGAGACACAAATGGGCACTGCATCACTTCATTGGTTAGATAAGATATTAAGGACCCCAGTTGGAGAGCTGAAGGCACAGGATTGCAGAGCTGAGGGGTGCTACGGAAATGCAGGACCATAGAGAAGTGCAGGGCTGGTTCAGACAAAGACACAGACTGGTTTTCCACCAGTCGGTGGAAACCAAGCTGAGCTGGAGCCGGACAGTCCGCCTGTTGGTCCCATGACACACACATTGGATGATCAGATGCCAGGTCAATGGGGCCATCCCGACTGCGGTGCCAGGCGTCTCCTTCATAGGTCCAAGTGGTACTTTTCATCCTTAGGAGTAAATTGTCTGTGCCCTGTGGGTGGTGCTGGGCAGGTGGTGGTTCTTGTGCACACAGTGAGACAGAGTCATCATGACTCACTGTTGGAACTCACAGGAGGGCCAAATGCTGCCTCTCAAAGGCAGTCGCCCAGGGCAAGGCACAGCCCAAAGCCACTCTTTAACACAATATGGAGTAACTTGGAGCACAGCAGAGCTTGGTTCTCACAGGCTGTGTGACCTTGCAGCTGTAATGACTCATGAACACAAACCACAGTCCTACAAGCCATGAGTAAATACATGTTTGTGTGCTGGATAGATGATGTGTTTTAAAAAAAATACTTCAGATGAAGATGCTACAACAGTTTACTGTGTAAACTGTGGCCTTTACCAGGCCTATAATGTGATCGGTTCTGTGGCCTTCCCCCTACATTTTTGTCCAAAAAGTAAAGCAGGAAGAGGTTACCATCTAGCCCCTTGTCTCACAGTGACTACATGGGCCAGGGTTCAAATCCTGGCTTCTGTCATGGAGCTGTGACTTGGACTGCTGGGTTCTTCACCACATGTGAAAACCAGCAAGGCAGATGGCTGTTTAATGTCATATAATCCACTAGATTAGTGACTGCAGCACCCTGGGAAGCTACCACCTGACATCTAGCTAACTGGTCAATGTTCCCTAGAGAGTTTCCCAGACCAGCCACACCTAAGATTTTCATAATCCTTATTTATCTTGGCTACAATAGTGGTTATTCCTTGGGTAGTCAAAGAGAGCAGGATGTTGCCCCAGGGTAGTTAGGTATCCACAGTTAACAGATGTAGGCCTAGAGGAGGGAGGGAAGAGGTACGTCTTGCCTGGTCCTTCTCTTTCCTTGATAAAATGGTACTTCAGCTAAGCTCCACCTTCCCGAGCTGTGTGTTCTTGAACCATCATTCACCCTCTCTAGGGAAAGAAGGATGTTCAAATAGAAGCTTTTTTCCAAGGTTCCACTTGGGCTGGGGATGTGGCTCAGCAATGGTGATGGGCTTGCCTCAGGTGCAGGCTGGGTTCCACGCCCAGCATTGAAATAAAAGTCCTTCCATGCAATGTAGGAGAAATCAAGATCAGAGTCAAGAGTCCAAAAAGTCTAAGAACCCACTTCGTTTCTGTAGTCTCTTCTCTAACCCCAGCTGTAGCTGAGAATTTGGGTTCTACTGTGACCTCAGTAAGCAAAAGCTGGGAGATACACCATTTAGTCGACAGCCTTAAACATATGTGTGACCACCACTACTGCCTTGTTATCTCCTGAGCCTTCGTCCCCCAGGCTCTCTGAACACGATGTCTGCACCTCCTGCCAGCAATGGTGTGTTCGTTGTCATCCCGCCCAGCAACGCCAGCGGCCTCCGCCCACCTCCAGCCATTCTGCCCACCTCCATGTGCCAGCCTCCAGGGATCATGCAGTTCGAAGAGTCACAGCTGGGGGCGCAGGCGCCCAGAGCTACTCAACCACCTGATCTTAGACCAATGGAGACGTTCTTGACCGGAGAACCCAAAGCTTTAGGGGTAAGGGCAGCTTGTCATGTGACTTGAGACAAACTTGCTGGGCAGGCAGAGTGCCTCACGCTCAACAGGGAGAGGTGGAGGCAGGGGATAGATGTGAGAATTCATTCATGCACTACACAGACAAGAATTCCCTTCCCCCTTTGACCTCACCCAATAAATGAGAAAATAAATGACCAGAACTCCAAAGAGGATTAAGAATGATGGATGGGGGACGGCAACGCTAGCAAAGACGGAAATATCTCTCTGGGGAGCCGACACTGAGGCTAGATCTTACAAGTTAAAGCCAGCCCAGCAAGAGCGGATGGGCAGAAGGATGGGTGAGGGGTAGGATTAACTATCATGAAGACCAGCAAATGCAAAGGCCCTGAGGTGGGAATGGGTGTGGCTTGTCAACGAAAGATACAGAATACTGTCGTGCTTGTAATGTAATGAATAAAAGAAAGGCTGACAAGGGATGAAAATGAAATGATAGGTGAGAGCCAACTCCTGTAGAGCTGAGAATCCACCAAGTGTGGCTTCCAAGCCCTTCTCCCATCTCAAACGGCCTAGATAGTGGTCTCTAAGAAGGATAAAATATAGATTAGATAGATGAAATAGATAGATGAAAAACAGATAGATGGTAGATGAATAAAATTGATTAAGAGGATAAGAGGTAGATGATGATTAATAAATATGATTGATAAATGTCAGATAGGATGGATAAGTAAGACAGGATAAATATGTAGGTAAGACAAGTAGACGATAGAATATATAATATATAATAGGTGGTGACTGATGGATAAGATAGATGATAAATTTTGAGGTTTTTAAAAATAGGTGATGGATAAATAGGCATGTGAATTGGTAAAAACAAACAAACAAAAACGTTTGAAAGGCAATGCAGCAGAACTTATCACAAGGCCACACTTCCCAGAGAGTCCCCACCCTTAGGAAAACCATCCCGCTTCCATGGGGCACTGGTAAATAGAAGAAAGAGGAGGAGGTAAAGATAAGAGGGGGCCAGGAGGAAGAGAGATGGAAAGAAACCCAAGTGGAAAGTTCAGTCAAGCAGTGTAGCCCCCAACCTCCAGGATGGGCTACGGAAAGATAACAGGAAGAAGGCAAACTAGGCATTTGGTACCAACGTGCTGAGAGTCAAGGAACCAAGACTAAGAAAATCAGAAAAGCAAATCAGAGCTGTCCTTGACAACCAGTCACAAAGCCGTGGCCTGGAGCTCCTCCTAGTCTGAGGAGAGCTGGTTCTACCTTAAGGCTGGCCTCAGCCTCCTGCTCATTCCCCAGGAGCTGTGGAGAGCCAGGTCTGCAGGACAGCAGAGGGCGGTGTGGAGCTCGTGGTCCCAGGTCAGTGGCGTGAGCCTTTTCTGCTTCCCACAGACGGTGCAGATCCTGATCGGTCTCATCCACCTTGGCTTCGGCAGCGTCCTGCTTATGGTTCGGCGAGGCCACCTGGGGATGCTCTTCATCGAAGGTGGCGTCCCCTTCTGGGGAGGAGCTTGTGTGAGTGCGGGTAGCCATCCTCGGCTAAGGAGTGGCTTTGCCCAAGTCACCTCGCCCTGTCCCACTTCCGACATTTTCCTATCCATAGCCTATCGTATGTCAGAGTTTTACTCACCCCTCACAAGACTAATATGGGAGTAATAGCTATCATCACTATTCTACCAGAAACTACGGGTGAGGAGCAAGCAGGCCAGTGTCCTAATCACACCTGGGCTACCTGAGTCCTAACCCCACAACCATACCCAGCCCCCACCCCACCCCTGCTTCTCTCTGTGGGTTCCAGCCCTGCCTGAGCTGGTCCGTAGGGAGTCTCCCTATCCAATGTCCATTCTTCTGGTCATACATCACTGGAAAACCAAATCAGGGCTACCTTGTCTGCTCTGAGGTCCCAAAGAGAGGGAGTTTGCAAGATAGCCCTGCTGTCTGTGCCTTACAAAGGGGCCAGTGCCTCTGGGAATGGGGAGCCTCCAGCTACCTCCAGGAAGCACCGGCTTTCTGATGAGCTTAACGGGGTCTTCATTGAGGCTCTGCTGTGCATGACGGTAGAGTCCCCTCTGCATATCCCAGACAGTCTCAGCAAGAGCTCAGAAGCCCCTAAAAGTGGAGGTCAGAGACCAACATTGCTGAAACTTCACAGCTACAGCTAAATGGCTGGGAACAAGCTCTAAGCCCTGCTTCTAGTGGTCCATAGTGGACCCAAGAGGGAGGGACATGTTGGCCAGCAGGAGTCTAAAGTGGGCACTGCCTTGGGAAGAAACAAAGGTAGCACTGTTCTTTAAAATCCCTCCTGCTTCAAAATCTGTCACAAATGTGTGCCATTCCCATGGTAGGAGGGGTAATAAACGCCTGTTTGTCAGTCTCTCGAGAGACAACAGGGTCCTGCGGCCTAGGCGGGGCATATGTAGCTTTTATCTTAAAACTTCACAGGGCCAGGGAGAGAGTTCAGTGTGTAATGAACTTACACGGCAAGAGTGAGGGCTTGAGTCCTTACCTCCACCACCCTTGTCAAAAGCCCACCTGGGCTGGTGAAAAAGAGACTGACAGCCCTTCTCACAACTCACTGGTCAACCACCTGGCATAATCAGTGAGCCCAAGTCCACATAAGAAGTCGTATCTCAAAACCGAAGTGGGCAGTTCCTATGGAGGAATGACACTCAAGGTTGACCTTAGCACAGAGGCACGCATGCACAAGTACACACACACAGAGGCATGCATGCACAAGCATACACACATACATACAGAGAGAGAGAGAGAGAGAGAGAGAGAGAGAGAGAGAGAGGCATGCACATGCCCTCATGTGTATATGAGAGAAGTAGCTCTTCATTTTATGTTCTTGACACCCAACTGCTACTTGTTAAGTGAATATTAGAAGGAAAGGTGAGTGTACTATGACACTTCAGTAATATACCGTCAACGAAAATGCATACCTAGTAAACCATGGCTTGAGGTCTCAAGACAGAGAGAGGCCTCTTTGTGTTTGTTTTTGTTGTTGTTGTTTATTTGTTTGTTTGTTGAGACAGGGTCTCTATTTGTTGCCCTAGCTGTCCTAGAACTCACTACATAGAGCAGACAGGCCTTGAACTCACAGAGTCACTTGCCTCTGCCTCCCAAGTGCTGGGATTAAAGGCGTGTGCCACCATGCCCAAGGACAGGGGCCTCTTACAGAACCACTAAGATTAGGACTATATCCAAGATGCCTGGCCAAGATGCAGACAAGGAAGTTGATGCCCCTCTATCTGTTACCTTCTTGATGGGACCTAGGTATGATGCTCCCTGCACGTGTCTCAGCCAAAACCCCATTGGGCTCTCTCTTCCCCACACAGTTTATCATCTCTGGGTCCCTCTCCGTAGCAGCTGAGAGGAACCACACCAGTTGCCTGGTAAGTCTGAATGGACACAGAGAGCCAGGGATAGGGATGGTGCCCACCTACCTGGGTGCCACTCGGGACCCCGCTCCCATCTGCTCACTCATTTGGCCCATTCAACAAGCACTCCTTGGAGATTTTCTAAGTGTCCACAGAAGGAATTTAAACATCCACATACAGAAGGAGGAGACGAGACACTTGCAAAATGCCACCCAAGGTAGATGGTAAGAGTCTAGTGATAAAGTCTTCACAGACTTTCAGAGGAGGCAGTCGCAGGAAGGGTCCCCAAGAGAATAGCCACCAAGTTGTTAAGGTAGATGGGCCTGGGCCTGAGGGAAGACAAGTTGGGGGTTGGGAGGGAGGTGGCAGATGCATGCTGCAAACATGTCCCAGGAAAGCCACTAAGAGGGTTAGGCCTCCTTCCCAGAAGCTCCCAAGAGGATGGAAGAAGCAGAGAGAGGCATCAGGGCCTTTTCTTGGGGTCTCAGGGAAAGAGAAGAGAAAGAATGGGGAAAGGAAAACCCAGCCTCCTCCAATGCTAATGGCCCCAAGCCCCTAGGCCGGGAAGGAGGGTGCAGGAGACTGGGCACAGTGAGTGTCCTTTCTCCTCTTTGCCTCTTCTTGTTGCTCCTCTTCCTCCCACAGTTGAAGAGCAGTCTGGGAACCAACATCCTCAGTGCCATGGCAGCCTTCGCGGGGACAGCCATTCTTCTCATGGACTTTGGTGTCACTAACTGGGTGTGTTGGCAGATGTCCCAAGGGGTGATAAACCCAGAGAGATGAGGGTTATAGCCAGGACTAGGGAAGACCCAAGAGTCTGCAGTCCTGGGCTAGTTGCAGAGCCTGATGCTCCAGTAGACCTCATGAGTGTACTGACACCTTGACCCTACCCCACGTCGGATGGGGAAGGCAGGGGAAGGGAGATGAGACCCCGTAGAATGGAAGGAGTGAGGCCCAAGGCTGGAGTCAGGAAGGCTGGAGCCAGGTACACACATCTGCCTCTTGCCTGGGAAAGTTATTCTTGGTCCGGGGGGGGAGGGGGTCTCTTTACTTTTAAACGCTCTGTTTGCCTTGACTGTGGGTTTGGGTTCTCAGGATGTGGGCAGGGGCTACCTTGCCGTGTTGACCATCTTCACCATCCTGGAGTTCTTCATCGCTGTCATTGCCACCCACTTTGGGTGCCAAGCCACCCGTGCTCAAACTAACGCAGTAAGTATTCTCACACCACGTCCAGAGCCCCTGAGGTTGCCTGTTGTCCAGGAAGAGGTTACTCCTGCAGCCCCTCCCACTTCCCCTTTGTGGCTGAGCTGTGATGAGAACCTCAAGTTTTGAAATGGGACTATTCACCCGTGGCCACTGGGGGCGCCAACACTATAGGCAGAACTGAAATTCTTCTGGAATCAGAGGACAGGGTTGGGGAGGGCGAGGCGTGCACCTTGCACAGAGGAGCCCACAGACTGCCTACAGATGGACACATCAGAAAAGACAGCATGTCTCAGTGGAAGCTCATTTTTCCAGGGGAAAATAGGAGGCGGGTGGAAGAGAGTGGGAAGAGGGGGTTCTGATAGCGCAGAGGCTTGCCTGGAAGGAGAATGTAGAGGATGGCAGGTGCCATTTAAAGTTGGAGCAGGAGGATGAACTAGATTAAAGGAGCCCAGTGAGTGACTACTACTGTGAGAGCAGCATGTTCAGGCAAGAACTATAGAAGCCCCGGGTTCAGCAGAGACTATCCAGAGAGGAAATATCAGCTCACTAGCCCCTAGGGGAAATGAGGTTTTGTCTACTTTGCTAGCTTCAGTGTGTCCAAGTCCTAGCTCATAACTGACCCTAGAAAATGTTTGCTAACATGTCAGTTACACGATGCTTTTGTGTGAGAGAGCTGCTGTTCTCTGAATACCCACGGGGTGGCACTATTGCAACGCTCCCCGAAGACCGCAGAGCCACCCAAAATTTGGGATTTTTTTTTTTTTTTTTCTTTGCAGTCTGTGATTTTCCTACCCAATGCCTTTGGCACGGATTTCAACATCCCCAGCCCAGCAGTCTCTCCACCTCCTGCCTATGACAACGTGGCATATATGCCCAAGGAGTCATCAGAATAGATTACAAGTTCTGCAGGTTGAAGTCCAGGCTTCCCACTTTACCCAGAGCCTCTCCACCCTCACTTTGTCCGTTCTAAGGCAGCGGTTTCCCAGCGAGACTCTCCAAGCCATGTGCACTGTGTCACTGAGTGACATGTTCCATCCATTTCCTAGTTCCTCCAATACTGTCTTTCCAAAAAAGGCATAAAGCTGGTGTCCAGGGTGTGCCCATTCTCAGCCCTGTCACCTGACATAGACGTCCCGTACACTCCTCCTCAGTCCTCTGCTCATCGTGGGAAATCTTGGCTTCGCAGAGGTTTCGGAGGTTTGTCTTCAAGATCATTAAGCACGGAGAACTCAGAATGTTCCAGAATAGACTGGCATTTCAGAGGCTCAGAGCAAGGCTTGACCTCCAGGCTCCTAGCTCCGAAGATCAGCTCTGTCCTTTGTCATCTGCTGTTACATCTTTGGGATTTCATTTTCCCACCCGGAAACTAGAGTGTTAAACTACACCACATAAGACTAAGGCGTGATGGCGCACGCCTTTAATCCCAGCATTTGGGAGATTGAGGCCAGCCTGGTCTACAGAGTGAGTTCCAGGACAGGACAGTCAGGGCTACACAGAGAAACCCTGTCTCGAAAACCAAAAAAAAGCACCTCTTGGCTAAGCCCTGCATTTCTCTTCTCCACCCCGGAACCTCCTTCTCCTTATTTGTAACAGAAGATTGGCATTGACTCTGGCTCTGCCCACCTACTAGGACAGGAGGCTGCAGAGGAGACTGAACCACTCCATACTCCCCCAACCCTGCCTGAAAAGCAGGAGTGCCCCTGAGAGTCACCACTTCAGCCCAGTGTTCACAGGCCCTGACATATGGCTTGTATCATCTATACTTTGGAGAAAAATAAACAGCGTGGCTTAGATTTTAAGTTGGTCTCAATGTGGTGGCATTTGCTTTTTAAGTTTGGGATCTTCTGAGGGCTTAATCATGGTTAATCGGAGATTCAGGCAAGTACCCCCATTAAGAGCAGGCAGGATATGGTAACTTCTTACAGTTAGGGACATCTCCATGCCTTGAATTCGATGATGATCACATGGGTAATTGCATATGTGAAAATCAACTTGTGTGGAGACAGGGGAGATGACTCCGTGGTTAGGAACCTGAGTCTCTGTGCTCAGCATGCAAGTGAGAAGCTGGGCACAGTGACACGGGTCTGTAGTCCCAGCACTGGAGAGGCACAGAGTGGAGGAACCCATGGGCCTGCATGGCCAACAAATCTATCTGAATCAGTGAGTCCCAGGTTCCATGAGAGACCTTGGGTTGAAAGTTAGGATGGGCAAGTAAGAGAACAAAGGAAGCCTTCAGAGGCCTGAACTCGGCGTGTGGACGGAGGAGAACGCTAATGAGATTCCACAATACACGGAACTTACATACATGCTTGCCGAGTGCTGACATTAATCACGAGTAGGCTTTAACAAATACTAATGAATTCAAGATGTGCTGACTGTACGCACGTCAAAGTCTTACCAGATTTGCCCAGCCTCCCACCTCAGTCTGGTTCGGATGCCCCTTTCTTTTTTCTTTTTCTTTTCTTTTTTTTTTTTAAGATTTATTTATTATATGTAAATACACTGTAGCTGTCTTCAGACACTCCAGAAGAGGGCGCCAGATCTTGTTACGGATGGTTGTGAGCCACTATGTGGTTGCTGGGAATTGAACTCAGGATCTTCAGAAGAGCAGTCAGTGCTCTTAACCGCTGAGCCATCTCTCCAGCCCCCCAGATGCCCGTTTTCTAACCATCTAGATCGTCATTACATCATTAGCTTCATGCTTTTCCCACTGTTCCTTGATGTCATCTCCCATGATTCCCTTCCAACCTGTTCATATCTTGACTGAGTACTCAGAACCCACAATAACCACAACCAAGTTTATGCTGAGACAGACAGGAATAAGAGATCTCAAAATACCATCTGGGAACAGGCATTTCTGTTTCAGGACAATGAGCAAAGGTTCTGGATAAAAATCTGAGAGAAGAGGGCTGGAGAGATATCTCAGTGGTTAAGAGCACCGATGACTGCTCTTCCGAAGGTCCGAAGTTCAAATCCCAGCAACCACATAGTGGCTCACAACCATCCGTAATGAGATCTGATGCCCTCTTCTGGTGCATCTGAAGACAGTTACAGTGTACTTAGATATAATAATAAATAAATCTTTTTTTAAAAAATCTGAGAGAAAACCTAGTCTAAATAATGGCAGATATTTCTTCAATAATTTCTGTTGGAGAACCCTAGCTTGCCTAACCTCAGAGAGTTCTGTTTTTACATAGGATGAAGCATCGATCTATTATCAAATACCCAAGGATCCTAACTTTAATAAAGGAGAGAGATTTATTTACCTCGCTGTTCTGGAGATTGAAGGTCAAACGTTCACGTACAGTGGTGAGTCTGTCCTCCAGGCAGAGTCTAAAGGTGGCACAAAGCATTGCTCAACAAAAGGCAGGAAAATCATGCATGCGAATCTGATTCTTCTCTGTTTCTGATAAAGTACTAGGATTCATTTATGCCCTCATCCCCATAGCCTTCTAATCCTAATCACACCCCAAGGCTACCTACCCCTCAGTTTTCATCAGGTTGAGTTTCTGACTGATGACAAACAGGGTGGCACTTCAGTGCGAGAACTATAGGGGGCGCTCTCACTACTCCCAGGGGCTCTTACTTAGCTCCCTATTTGGTCATTCCACAGTTGTTGACTATACTTAATAATCAAAGGTGGGTGGGGCAAGGAAACAAATTCTTGGCCTTATTCCCACAATGAGTCAGTTCTGCTCAGAGCAGGTGGGAAGCTTTTTAAAAAGCTCGACTCTTATTTATTTCTTTAAACATCACTAGCTCTGCCTGCTTTTAATCATCACACAAATGAAATTATATAGTATGTGTGTATCTTTGTGTCTGACTCTTTTGACTGAATGAAATGTTAGAGATTTATCTGTAACATCTTATATTTTTATTTTATTATTTTCAATACTATAAACCTTTTGTTTTATTCTATCAGTTTAATTGATTTACCTGTTGATGGATAACCAGGTTAATTCCATTTTGGAGCATCGTCAATAACACTAACTTTAGTGTGTGCACGTGCCTCTGTGTGTGTGCACGTGCCTCTGTGTGTGTACACGTGGTCTCACACACACACACACACACACACACACACACACACACACACACACAGTAAGAAGACTGGAGAGACAGCTCAGCAGTAGTTAAGCGTACTGGCTGCTCTTCCAGAGGACCAAGGTTTGATTCCTCCCGAGCACCCACTTGCCACATGGCAGTTACAATTGTCAGTAGCTCTAGCTCAAAGGGATCTGACACCCTCTTCTGGCCTCTGAGAGTGCCAGGCACGCATGTGGTGCACAGACATGCATACAAACAAAAACAATTATACATATTAAATAATAAAATCGTTTTTTAAAAAAGAAAGAAAAGTAAGATAGAGAATAATACACACAAATAAACCAACATACACATATATACATACAAATTTACCTAACTGCATATGCTGCATACACTTTAATATGTATATTAAATATTAACAATTAAATGTGTATTCTCCGTCTTTAAAAACCAGAGGAAAAAGATAGAAAAAGCACAGTAGTTATCTAGTTCTGCATGAGACAGACTGGACAGCTTGAAGTTACACATTCTCATCTCACCATGTCCATGGTCAAGATCCAAACATGCCTTAGATATAAGTTCTCTGTAAGTCACATGCGCTGCAAGCTTGGTGGTGGCTGGACTTCACTCTCAATCAGGGCTTCCTGTTACTTGTGGTCACGTGACCATACCTTTTAAGACAAACACTACCATGCTTACACAGATGACAATACATCTGTCTGGCTTACCACCAGAGACCAAAGTCAAGCAAGAACTTAGGATGACCATGGCTGGTTTGAGGAGGGACACAAGGCCCAGGGCAGGGTCATTGTAACCACTATTGTGGATACTTTAACTTTCAAAAAATTAAAAGATTCTTTGAGGGGCCAGAAAGGTGTCTCAGAAGCTAAAGTTACTGCACAACCTGACAATATCCGTTCAGACCTCAGCACTGTGGAAAGGTGGAAAGAAGGAATCAATTTCACAAAGTCCTCTGACCTACACACACTCACACAGACACACAGACAGACACACAGACACACATCAATCACACACTCATATCAGCCACCCACATCAACACACACACACACAAATAAAAATTTGAGAATTTTAATAATCAACTCATTCAAATGCTGCCTTCACCAACTTGACAATGAACTGCTCCATGAACTGAAATGTCATCACTGCAACATTAACTGTCTCAGCTGTTAAAGGGAGACATAAGGAAGGAGACTCAGATCTTCACCTGCCCAGGTTTGGAAGCAGATGGTTTTGAAGGATCTAGTCCAGACATGCATCTCTGATTAGCTGGGAGTGTGAGCAAGGGGTGGGTCCCAGAAAGAAAAGAATCCAAAGTCTAAAGCCATAAAGATGTTCTGATTTCCACCTCTGGCTCTGTGCTGAGGCAGCTCTGGATGGTCAGGCACAGCTGAAGCCTACAACAGAGTTCCCGGGGCCAGGTGAGTACCCCCTCTCCACAGCAGAAACAAACAAGGGAGGGTCATCAGGGCCTCAAGTGGGGTTCAGTCTTAACACAAGAGATCAGCCTCTTGTGCTCGTCAGTCAGTAGCTGCAAGCTGGTGGTGAGTGGCTGAAACTTGACCCCCCCAGAAGTGAACAGGAACTGTTTATCAAGCAATGTCCACAACAGCTGGAGAACAAATGTTCCATGCTATGAAGTCCTGGGAAGTGGGGTTACTACGGGCCTCTCTCCAGGAAGGAGTCTGCTACCAGGAGCCCAGCCCACTACCCAGGATCAGTTGGTGATTCTGAGAGCTAAGAGGAATGACACCCCGTCCCTTCTAACCCTGGAACCTTGAGCACACAGAGAGACAGATTTGAAAAAGCAAAGCAAGGAAGACACTTGGGAAATTCCACCCTCTTTTTCCCATATCTTCCCTTTACACCAAGTGCCCAGCCCTGAGACCTCGAGAAAGTTTACTTTGCAAATGCCAGGGCCCCTTCTGACCTAACATAACTGAAAACCCAATCTTCTAAGGGTGGCTGCCAGCAGCCACTCTGTCACACTGACTCCATACCTCTCGGTACCTGCCTTTCTCTGCCTAACATGCCCATACATACATCTACATATATGTACATATATGTGCACATATTATATACACATACACACGTATGTGTAAACACACACTACACTACCCTCTCTGCTCTCTTGACTTCTTCTGCACTGTCTGCTTAGGGTCACATTCCCATCAAGATTTTCTCAACCTTCTAACCCAGACCTCCCATGGACAGATCTTATCCATTCTAGACATTCCCTGGCAACCAGCTCATTGCTCTGCAGACAAAATCCTGAAGGGCAGTCCTGTGTGCTCCCAGATAACTGTCTCCACACACTCTCCTCGACACAACCTTCCCAGCTATCAGGATCCCATAGCTGATTTCCTCCTTGCTCTGAGCAGGAGTCAGATAGAAGCAATGAACTCCCCATCCTGGAGATTAGAATGGGACCTCTCTTAACAGAAAACCAGACAGAGGTCAGGTGAGATTCAGGCTGTAGGGCAGGTATCATTGGCTTTTATTACTAAATTCTAACCTCTGGCCCTGGCCCAATTAATCTTTGCAGCCCACCCTCAGGCAAGCACTAGTGTTCCTGTGTATCCATAGAAACAGACTTAGACACTGAGATGCAGGAGCAGAGCCAGGGCTAGGCCTGGCCTGTCTGCTTGGAAGATTCATGTTCTGGCCCACTAAAAGGTTACAGAATCCTCCTAGCTCTGTCTCTGCCTCCCACAGGCTAAGGAAACGGGAGAGATTTGCAGAAAGTCTGAGGCTGAGTATAAATCACCAAGACCCTACGGTTCCTTAAGACACCAGACAGCTGGGTCTGTGGCTCCTCTAGCTGAGGAGCCTGGGAGAGAAGACCAAAAAATTCTCCCTCTGCCCCTCCCATCCTGCCAGTCTACCTTCACCCCAGGGCAGTCTGCCCAGTCCTGAAGATAAGGTGGGCAAGGTAACAGGGCACAAGCATTCTATGGGTTTATTACTAAAAGATGGACTCCAGGGAAAACCTAAGCCCAGGAGAGGAAGTTTGAGGAGGGAGAAAGACTGCACTATTGAGGAGGCTAGCCACCTGGTGTAGTGGTTTGAATAAGAATGGGCCTCGATAGCTTCATACATTTGAATGCTTAGTCACCAGAGAGTGACTAACAAAAGCCAATGATACTATTTGAAAGGATTAGAAGGATTAGGAGGTGTAGTTTTGTTGGAGGAAGAGTGTCCCTGGAGGTGGACTTTGAGGTTTCAAAAGCCCATTCCAGGTCTAGCCCCACCCCCACTCAGCCTCCGTAAAGCTCTCAGCTCTTTCACCAGAGTCACGCCAGCTGACATGCTCCCTGCTGTGATGATAATGAACTAAAACTCTGAAACTGTAAGCAAAAGCAAGCCCCCAATCAAATGCTTTTGTTTATAAGTTACCTTGGTCATGGTGCCTCTTCCCCTCTTCATGGTAATTAAGATAGAAGTTGGTACCAGGCCTAACCATGCTGTTTGCTGAAGAAATATGGAAGACTTGGAGACTTTAAATTCTTAAAATGTTTTGTTGAACACTTTAAGTGGGGTTTAATGGGAACTAACACACTTACTAACAGAAGCATGGAAGACAGAGGTACTGAAAGCAATGTAGATTATGACAGCCTGGCTCAAGAGATTTCAGAAAGGAAGATTAGTAGTAAGTGGCCTAGAAACTGTTCATGTGGTATTTGGTGAAGAAGGTGACTGCTTTCTGCCCTTGTCCTAAAATTCTGTCTGGGGTTAAATTGAAGGGTTTTGGATTAATGGTGTTAAAATGGATGATTTCAAGACAGCCTAGTATTGGCTATGTCATGTGGTTATTAGTAGTCACTCTTGTGCAGGTATACAATGAAAAGGAGTAAGTTTGACAAAAAGAAATATAAAATGTAAACTATGAAAAGAAAATGAGTATTAGGCTAGGTGGTGTCGGAGCCAAGTCCAGTGCTCAAGAAGATAAAAAGTTTAAAGAAAAACCTGATATTAAATAGAATAGAGGAGTAGTGACCTCAGGGCTAGACCCTACCCAGCTAAGCGTCCAACCTGTGAAAAGGAATTAGAGAAAAGTTTAAGTAGTGAAGGAAACCAACAACAACAGAAAGCTCATGAAAATGTAATTGAGCAAGGGGGCTAAGTTCCCCCTCCACCAAACAGCAGAACTTGGCAGCTCTGGCCACATGACTCTGGTTTTAGAGGGAAGAATACAAGAAGGGGGACTGTGAAATCTTCCTCCATGGCCCAAAGAAGCCACTTGAGGACAAGCATGTGTCAGTGTTGTCTCTGCATGGAGGCCCAACGCCACCATAGAGTGAAGCTGTGATGGCGACGCTTAGATTTTACTGGAGAGTGCAAAATGAGGATACCTGCCAAGGAGAGTTGCAGACTAGGTGTGGAACCATCCCAAGAGAGAGAAATGTGTTGCAGTCAAAGGTAAAAGGAGTTGGAGATCACAGGAGCACTTTGGCATCAGGTGTGGAGATGCAGAGTTTGGCGTTTGCCCTGCTCATTTTCAGTCTCAGTTTGGTCCATTACTTCCTCACTAAGCTCCCTTTACTCCCTTTTGGAATGCTAATATAGATTTTGTGTCATCGTACACTGGAAGTATGTGAACTGTGTTTTGATTTTATCTTGTAGGAGGTTACAGTTAAGAAATTGCCATGAGTCTCAGAAGAGATCTTGAACTTAGGACTTTTAAACCATGTTAAGACTGAAAGCTGACGGGGACTTTTGAAGTAGAAGTCGGACTAAATAAATTTTGCATTATGATATGGCTATAAGCCTATGTTGGCCAATGTGGTGGTTTGATTAAGAATCCACCTCCCACCCCCACCCCCACCCCACTCCTATAGGCTCCTATATTTGAATGTTTAGTCACCAAGGAGTGGCCCTGTTTGAAAGGATTAGAAGGATTAGGAGGTTTGAACTTGATGGAGAAAGAGTGTCAGTGGGGGTGGGCTTTGAGGTTTCAAAAGTCCATGCCAGACCCATCCCTCCCCCCCACCCCAAAGCTGTCAGCTCCTTCACCAGGGCCATGTATGGCAGCATGGTGACATGCTCCCTGCCATGACAATAATGAACTAAACCTCTGAAACAGTAGGAAAGCCCCTAATTAAATGGTTTTGTTGATAAGAGTTACCTTAGTATTGGTATCTCTTCACAGCAATAGAATAGTGACTAAGACACCAGGTTGCAAACTAAGGTCTCAAGTTCATGTCTGGGGAAGTGGGAGATTTCACAAGAGAGACTGATTGGGAGCACTGTGTAAAAGTTAGAAGGCTGTGTTTTTCAGAACAGTAACTGATCTTCTAGTTGTGTGGTCCTTATCTTGAGGACATGGCTCAGTCAGCAGCCTGTGTTTTGCAGAACAGTAATGACAACTTCCTGTTTGTCAGGTCCTTATCTTAAGGACATGACTCTGGAACAAGAGCGAAGGCTAGAGCCAGGCAATGGAAATCGGGAAAAAAAAAAATGACAGGACAGAGTCACCATAGTTAGCAGCAAGATAAAGTCACCATTGGCTACAGCAAGAGAGAGTCACTGTTGGCAATGGCCTACTGCCATTACACTCTTGATTTTGGGACGTGGCAAGGGACTTTATAACCCACACCCTTTTCCCTCTGGTGTCTAAGGTCTGCCCCCTCAGGCCCCACCCCCTTAAGAGTATACAAAGTTCCTTTTAGCATGATTCCATTCCAATTTCAAGTTGGAAATAAGCCTTGAGATCAGAGCCCAATCCCAAGCCCCACTAAACAGTGGGGAGCAGATACCCCAAAATTCCTAACCAGAGGTTTGGAAGTTTGTCATTAAACCCAAAGCAAACCCTACAGAATATCAACTGGCATATATGGCTGGACTCTAAGGAAGAAGATTCTACAGCAAACTAAATGTAGGAAGTGTCCATAATATCAGAACAGAACACATCCCTTCAGGAGTCCTCAAAGCCTTGAAAAAGTAAGAAGGTAATGTGTAAGGTTTCCTAAACTTGTTTAACCATGGTCCCTTTTAATGTAGGACCAATGTTCCATGCGATGTGCTTTGGGAAAGGGTACTCTTGAGTCCAACTCTTTATTGGATATTTGAACCATTTCCACTGCCACAGCTTACAGAAGCAAGCTCCCAGGTGTAGACACCTCCCCATCTCCAGTGACCACATGGCCACCACCACTAACCACCACAGGCCATCCCAGCTCTGCCCCCAAGAAGCTTCACTTGAAGTCATAGTTACATCAGAAAGACCTGGGGAAAGTTACGCCATTAGAGCCTTAGAGCCGAACATTCCCAGATCAGCTAACAGAAGAGCCACACAGCCATCTCTCTGGGTTCCGCTTCCAAAGCCCAAGGAAGAAAATGCTCTCTCGTCCTTCCCACTAAACCAAGGGCTGTCAGTGCCAGTTAATGGAGATATCGACCAGGGGGTCCCAGCAGTCCAGGCCAAGAACACAGGAGATGGGATCAGACCAGCTTACCATTCTTCCACTCCCATTTATTGGCTGTGCAACCTTCGATGTGTGATTTAGCTTCTCTGAGGCTCATCTGCAAAATGGGAAAACATCATTCCCCTTGTAGGGCTGGCATGCAGATACCAACAGATGATACATATAAAATGCTTGTATGAGTGCTTGGAACAGAGAAAGGACTCATGAGTGTTGGTGTTGCAGACATTGTTAAGTACTGACTCTCTGGCTCCATGTGGGCTCAGAGTAAGCCCTGAACAGAAATCTCCTTCCCTTCTCTCTCCTATCTCCTCAAACCCAGAAGGCATGGGCATCATCGAAAGGTCATGGTTTGGTTCTCATTACCTTCAATTGTCTCATTCTAAGCCACAGGTTGGGAACTGTTCACAAAATGCTCACATGAGCCAGGCCTCTTGACCCCTAGCTCCTGCTTACCTTCCAGGCAGCCAGTGGAAGCTCCCTCTTGTACTAGCTGGGCATGAAGTTCATCTGGTCTTGATTTCCCTGCAGCCCCAGAGAGGCTGAGAACATTGATAGACTCAAGATCATTTAAATCAAAGTCAATGGGCTTCTACTTTCTGAGTCTCCACTTGGCTTTGCAGGGAGCCTTTTTCTCTGTCTGTGCTTGTTATATGTGTGTGTTTCCTCACCGATAATAGAAAGCCTTGCTTTACCATCTGAAAACAAATCAAGGTCAAAAGCTACTGGACAAGGCCATCACTGTCCGCGGGGCAGAGGTGACAGCAAGAGTTGCATCTGATCCTTGGACACAAGCTCAACTTTAACAAGGTCTTCTTCTTGGTCTACAGCCAGGGTTCCCGGCCAGGGTCAATGGCTGGCCAAGCTCCCACAGCGGTTCCCGGCAGTGTTACTGGAGAAGTCTCACGATGGCAGAACCTAGGACCTGCCCAGCCTGCACAGAAAGTAGCCCAGCCCCAAAACCTGGTTCCAGATGGGCACCTTGAGAAAGCCCTGGAGGGAAGTGACCTTCTACAGAAGTTGGGTGTGAGTAGGGAGGTGACACCCAGGGAAGAGGTTAAGTGGGGAGCCCCCAGCTCCCAGTTACACTTCTCCTAAAACTGAAATCTATGCAACAGGGAGGCTGGGGCTTTGTGGAGTGTGAACAGGGTCCAAGATGCCAGCCATGCAGAGACAGAGCACAATGCATGCCCCAAGTGGGGTTTTGACATCCTTGCCTGTCCCTCCAGTGGGCCCTGGGGAGGGGGTCCCTCCTTGATGACCAAGCTCCCTGAGAAGTAAGGAAAGGAAATCCCACCAGTAGGTCCAGGCACTGCTAGTCATGTAGGGCTAGCCATTTGCCACCTCACCTTAGCTACTTCCGGTTTCCCACCCAGGGCTTTCACATCGCCATTGCTTTTGCACACTTGGCCTTTGGTGGCTACTTGATCTCCACAGTCAAGAATCTGCACCTGGTGGTGTTGAAGTGCTGGTATCCACTCTGGGGAACTGTCTCTGTGAGTAAGAACCCAAATCAGTGGGTACAGGGGTACGCAGGGCCCCTGGGAGGCCCTGGCACTGAAGGCTGAGCACAGCCAAGAGGCACAAAGAGTAAGCCTACCTGCCTCCATCTTCCCTCTCTATGTTCCATTCCCTCAGTTACACTATTCATAGCTCCTTCCTGAGAGTGCCTGTCACTCATGGGACCTGTGGACCCTCCTTTAATTGACCATGTATGCTGGGTAGAGAGAAGAACCAGCATGAGCTAGGTTCACAAGGCTTCTGAGCACCCAGCCTTTTGTAGCCAAAGCCTTTCATCGCTATCAGGGTCTTTCTGCAGCCACACACAGCTGCAATCCACAACCCCTGTCCTTCCTGGGCCATCAGCCAGAATGAGAGACAGTATGGGACACACACATACACATACACACACACACACACACACACACACACACTATTCAACAGAGGATCCATACTCCTCCGAGACTCCAGGGCACTATCCTAGCCCTGAAAACTGCCTTCACTCTCAGCCCCAGCTCCATAGTGTCCTCTTGGGCAAATGTCTTCACCCCCATTCCCAGCTTCCCCTCAGTCCTCTATCCCCACTGCCCCAGCTTGGCATTCCTACTACAGTAACAGATCTTCCTACACATGAAGTGCCTATCACCCCATGTTCCCTAGGATGGCCACATATCAAGGACTCAGCATACATATAGAAAATAGGTCAGAAACACCCTAGGTCTCAGAGCCAGAAGCAATGTCCTCCCTAGAGCAATAGCAAGGTTGAGGGAGGGTAGTTACTGTGACCTAGCTGTGACCTGCATGAAGTCTGGTGGTTTGTGTCCTCCACGGGCAAGCACATTGAGGGGCAGAGGCTGGAGTGGGCTTGCTCAATCCAATTGGTGTTCTGTACCTCACCAGCCAACAGGGCTTTGTTTCATAGAGAATGAAGGGGACTTTGTGGTCTCAAGGCACCTCAAGTTCTCTCCTTTGACCTCCAAATGTGGTCTGCAGTTTCTCGTTGCAGGGATGGCGGCCATGACAACAGTGACATTCCCTAAGACCTCTCTGGTGAGTTGGCACCTTGAAATCCTTCTCTCAAAGCCGGGGGGTGGGGGAGAGGGGACAAGGGCATCTTACAGGGGTGACCTGGAATGCATCTTCAGGATAGAGGAAGGCATCTGAGAGGCACCAGGTGCAGAGAACTGACTAGAGTTGACAGAGAAGAAGGGGTGCCCCACCTGGAGCTCCTGACCTCTCAGGAGCCCACCCCTCCATCTAGAACAAACCTTGGCTTCTTTATTAATTGCTTTTTCAAGCCTGACAGAGAGTGGCTTACGGTTTAAGAGGGTACAGTCTACCATAGTAAGGAAGACTTGGCAGCAGGAGCGGGAGGCTACATGCTCGAATCTGAATGGATCAGAGAGCAGAGAGAGGAATGCCAATGCTCATCTGACCCCTTTTTATTATTCCATAACTACCTATTGCTCCTCAGAGCAAATCTAGCACGTCTTGAACTCACTCATTACATGGCAATTGAGGACCACCAGGCTCTGCATCCCTTCCCCCGGTCCTAAAACCACTTCTCGGTAGTCCTCGGGTCCTCACCTTCTCTAACCCACACCCTCTCTTAGCGTTAACTTCTATCCCCATCAACTGTGGTCTGGAGGAGTCATCCTACACTGTCTCCTCACTGCAGCCCAGGAGTTTTAGTCTAGAGTTTAAGTCCTACCATGTCCTTGAGCTTCTTGAGGGGCATAGAGAATGGGCACGTGACCCAGCAGAGGCAGAAAATGCCTGGCAGAGACCTGCCTGACAGGAAGCCCTGTTTCAAGGTCCCAGCAGGACAGGTGGAGAGGAGGAAGACCCTGGGGGATTAAGGGGCAGAGCCCTTTCAGGCTCTTCCTACCCTTCTCTGTGTGGTCCTCTGGATGTTAGACTCTGAGAGCTGGTGAACCTGATGTAGGATGGTCACTGGGGCGTGTGTTGTAATGTATCCTTCTTTAGTATAAGCCTCCTGCACTTGACAGCGGCTCTTGGTCCTTCCAATGTGTCCGACAGAGGATGAGCATTCCGGGGCCCTTCCCAGCAACCAAGGCCTGGTGTCACTTAGCAGCCTTGAGCTCAAAAGACAGGCAGAGCCTCCAGATGGGGGTGCAAGTGTCACAAACCAATTTCCTGGAAGGAAGGCCTTGAGCTGGATTGCTAAGCTTTGGCCACCAGCTCTAACATTTCAACTCTGCTTGCAGAAGGTTCTCTGTGTGATAGCCAACGTTATCAGCTTGTTCTGCGCACTGGCCGGCTTCTTTGTCATTGCCAAGGACCTCTTCCTGGAGGGTCCTTTTCCATGGCCAATCTGGAGACCATACCCTGAACCCACAGTGAGTTCCCCTCCCCTCACGGGTCCTCTGAGTCCAAGGAGGGAACAGCCTTGAGCTTGGCTGAGAAGAAGCAATCATTACTCAGAAAACTTGTCCCGGAACCAGGCACTGACAATCTATACACATCCCTCTGGAGGCATGGCGGAAGCAACATGGCTGGCCTTCTCGGGAGTCAACAGTAGGAAACTGGACTGTGCTTGAAGTCACCATATCCAGTCCTCCTTTTACACATGGGAAAATTGAGGCCCAGGGAGAGGGAAAGTCCTGCCTGGTACTGAGCAGCCAATTCACTGACAGACCATGCCCTAGAACTCCTGGTTCCATAGCTAAAGCACCTCCTCCCAACAGCCTTGCAGAACAGGCTAAGTCCTCTTTGCTGCCCCCCTTTTATGGGAGTGAACACTGAGGTTCAAAATGGATAAATTAGTGACCAGAGGCTGTACAGCAAGTCCAGGATACAGGGAAGGCTTAAAGCCTGGTCTGCAACAGCCAGCCCAGTTCTCTCTCACTGCACCGTTGCTCCTCCACCACAGGAGGAAACACTGCCACTCTAGGGTGCCTCTCAGTCAGGTTCCAAAGTGACCCAAGTTGCATTTGCACACGGGTTTCCCTAGTGAGTGTAGATCTCTTCCTGGAGATCCTCCTGTCAGGGCCCACAGCCATCACAGCCTGCAGGGTGAGTGGTCAGTAGCTTTGCCCCAGTGGCTTCCACTCACCCGTCCCCAACCCTGCTATAAAACAGGGTCTAGGCAACTCCATCCGCTGAGTAGAGCTGTCCATGACCCTTAGGGCCTTTTCCAGTTCCCCCAGGGGCTTGAGAGACTCTCGGGTCCTCCTGCTTCAGGAAGCATTCACCGAATGTGCCCAGCATTGGGCATAGGGCATAATGGAAACTGTCCCAATCCCTCAGAATCCCTCCCTACACTCTGAGGGGAGCAGAAGCCCTGCTGTTTCTCAGCAAGGTAACCCATCCTTCTTCCTGCAGACCTACATCCAAAGGCTAGAGCTGACCCTGTTCTGCTTCACCTTCCTGGAGATCTTCCTGTCGGGGTCCACAGCCATCACAGCCTATAGGATGAAACGCCTGCAAGCAGAGGTGAGGCCTTCCTGTGGACAAAACCCTCAGGGCATGGAGACACATTAGACAGCAGAGAGCTCAGAATGGACAGACAGCAGGCAATGATCACAGGCTGAGCACTTAGGAGATAGAGTCCTCTGTGGAGCACTACATGAATCTGCATATAGTTATATAATGACACAGATAAACATAGCTTTATTTCAGCTTCTTTCAGGCAGGTGTGTACTTGCCACGACACAGTTAAGTAAACCAAGGCTTAGAGAAATCACACCACCTCCTAAAGCTCGAGCAGACCAGCCCACGTTGGGATGAGCCACAGTCAACAGGACTCTGGAGCAGAACTAGAACTCAAACCCCACCTACTGACCCCTGTGGATCTTTCTCAATCAGTGTTGGGAAGATAGTCAGTCACACGTAGACATCTAGAAGTTCCCTCATCAAACCTCGTGTAGAGCTTGAGATTTTGAAAGTGACCCTGCCAAGACACACCTCATAAAGAACTGATCGTCCATGTACTAGACCAATAAGAACAGTGACTTCTCTTTTGCAGGACAAGGATGACACCCCTTTCGTTCCTGACACACCTATGGAACTTAAAGGTCTATCGCTGGGGCCACCACCATCCTATAAAGATGTGGCCCAAGGTAACACACAGCATGAGCAAAGTAAGAGGCGAAGGGATTCCCATTCGGGGCTCCACAGATCTTCGAAAGGAAGTTACCATGGCCCCTTCTCCCTGGCTTAGACAGGGGCTAGTTCCCCCTGGGAAAAGGACAGTGATGTTTCTAAAACAGTACACCAAGGAAAGGGTGGTGGTCCCCTCCCCTAGGCCACCCCAGACTCAGATACCTCAGTGCCTAAGATACCAGCCTCCTCTACTGGATCAGAATAGAACCAGGATGTCCTCCTTACCCACCTACAGGATGGCTCTTAGGTGACCCCTGCACACCCCAGCCTCCCACCCACAGCAGGTGTACAGTGGCTGCCCATGGCCAGAGTGGATGGCATAAGCTATGTCTAGGGTAGTCAGTCATGCTGGATTTCCCAAAACCAGCCAGAGGAACATCAAACCAAAAACCACACAGGGTCTCTGTCTCTGGGGCCTCAAGTGTCTCCGTCTGTAAATGGAGGAGAAGTGACAGCCATGACGCAGAGGCTCCTGAAAGCTCAGAAACCTGAGATTAGAAGTAGAGTTCAAGAAGAAATTCTAGCCTGGGAATTCTAGACCTACTCATGCTGGTGAGAAAGTCGAGGAAAGGCCCTGCCTTCCTTGCTTCCCAACCTTCAGTGATCAGAGTTCACTGGCCAGGCTGGCTTATTTGTGAGCCACACTGGATTCCTTCCAATTCTTAAAGTTAATTTGTTCCTTATATTATTATAATGGATCTCTGTTTAGCAATAAAATCTTTTGTAACCAAAGTAAGCCCCCAAAATAACAAACAAGGTAAGACCAAGTATCACCAGAGTCTTGGCCCTCTAGCATGACCTCACCTGCTGCTCACAGCTCACCCTCAACCTGCTGCGGCCTCCCTAAGCTACCACGAGATTCCCTAACACCCAAGCACACACTGCCACTGAGCCATAACCCAGGCTCTTCCTTTACCAGGACACTCCTCCTCTGATACTGGCAGAGCCTTGGCCACCAGCTCTGGACTGCTGCTGGCCTCTGACTCCTTCCATCAAGCTCTGCTTCACACGGGCCCAAGGACCTTGAGAAAGTAGTCTAAGACTACTAGACTTTCCCAGTAAGTGCTAGTGTAGCCCCGAGCTGAATTCCTGCCCCACTGAGGGTGCACAGGTGGTCGTGGCATGGCCCTGGATCTCCAGAAGGAATATTTCACAAGGGAGGGGAGGTGCGACATTCAAATACCAGCATCATCAGCCCTCTTAGTTCAAGTGAACCCTGTTCTTCCAGCAGCCTGCCTACCCACACAACAAGGGCTTGGGAATCTGGGTCCAGGGAGAGCTCAGTCCTGGCTATTGACTGCCAAGTGTCCCTGCATCTATTTGATTCTAAACATCATTGAACTGTAAATGACACGAGTTCATCTACATGTGCATCCTAAGGGCTTGTAGTTCAGTTGGTAGAGGGTTTTCCTAGCTGGGAAACAAGCAAAGTAGATCTCTTCACCTGACTCAGTTTATAGAAAAGATGTGGATTTGAACTCTGACCTCATTTGCTTGAACTTGGAATTCTACTTTCCAGTCTCATCAAACTGTGTACTTTAGCACCGAGGCAGGTCATGGAGGCCTAATGGTTATCCCCTTGTCCCACAGATAAAGACTGAGTTCCTGCAATGCCAAGTCCTTCCCTGCCTCCCATTGGCTGGACTCCGGTGATGACACAGGCGTGACTTGCACAAATAAATGCATAACCACTATGAAAAGAAACCGGGGTGTCCTGAGAGTGTGATGGGAACAGAGAGGAGTGGAGTGGAATGGAGGAGCCAAGAGGCCTCTCCCATGAAGGCATCAAGGGATGCCTACAGGTCTAACTGTCCAGTATAGGCATACGTTTTTTACAACTTATTTTTAATAAGGGTTCGTTCTCTCCTGTAACCCACCACCCACTAGAGGTAGTGGAAGAGAAAAGTTATTAGGATGTGGGGGAAGTGGACCTGTTCAGCAATAGTTCTTTGGGGGGTAAGATCGATCTTCTTTCTCAGCAATTCAGTCCCTTAGCAAACATCAAATATGATTCAACAGCTGCAGACCAGTCCTCTAGGTAGGCAGACACCAGGCAGCTGTAGCTCAATTCTGAAGAAACCGCCAGGCTCGCCAACTGGCCTGAGGTGAGGCTACGGAAGTCTGCTGTAGTAACCTCATGAGTAGTTCTTGGGTGAGTTTCTCTCAATGGTGGCGTTATCACAAGTTGAGCTCAACAGCACTATGTAAAGCGAACCAAAACATGCATGTCTTTAGCAAAGATGAGATAGAGCAAACCAAACCCATGCTCAGTGCTCGTCTCCCACTGTCTGAGGTCAGATTTATACTCCATCATCACAGGTCCTTTCACATGTCTGCTATAACCAAACATCCTTTCTTTTGTGAGTTGTGTCAATCGTGCTGGCTCGTGTATGTTGGAAGCAGCTGAGCAGGGGTGTCAGCATCCTCTCTTAGTCCTCAAGGGTTCAGGGGAAAGGGTTGTGGATGCAGATAGAGATGACACTCTGTGAGGGGTACACAATGAGACCCATGGTGCCAGAAGCAGGGTGCAGAGCTTCAGTGGATCCATGGCCACTTCTGAAGCAGAGGTGAGCGGCTCCGCAGGGGAAGCTCTGCAGGGTGCAAGAGGCTGGATGTGATAGTGCACACCTCTGATCTCAGCACTTGGGAAGCGGAGGCAGGCAGATGGCTGTGAGTTTGAGGCCAACCTGGTCTACATAGGGGGTTGTAGCCTAGCCAAGGCTATATAGTGAGACCCTGTCTAAACAAAAAACAAGCAACAACAAAAAAAGTAAGCGCAAAAATGCCAGGACTGGATTCCTGGAGTCTTGGGAACATAGAACAGAAGAAATATGTAAGAGCCAGACGTGTAAGGTGTGTGTGCATATGTGAACTGTGCATGCAGGAGCTGGGGACAGAACCTGAGTCCTCTACAAGAGCACCAAGTGCTCTCAACCACTGAGCCAACTCCCCAGCCACTTGAAAAGCCCACTAAAACATCCAAATTAGAAGTAAAAAGCAGAAAAGGGGGATTTATTCAATGTGGCCACATTGGGAAGAGGAACAAAAATCCATTGACATCCCCCTTCCCCAGTGCATCTCCAGGACAGATACACACATCTAAGCAGCCAGTCAAGGTGTGATCCAGTCCACCTCCGACACACCAGTGTCTACACAAAGTGACCTGAAAAGTTATTAGAAATATGTGCACACACACACACACACACACAAAGACAGGCATAGAGGCAGAGGCAGGCTGGTCTTTGTGAATTTAAGACCAGCCTGGTCTATAGAGTGAGTTCCAGGATACATAGTGAGAACCTATTTTTTTTTTAAGATTTATTTACGTATTATATGCAAGTACACTGTAGCTGTCTCCAGATACCCCAGAGGAGGGCATCAGATGTCATTATGGATGGTAGTGAGCCACCATATGGTTGCTGGGATTTGAACTCAGGATCTTCAGAAGAGCAGTCAGTGCTCTTAACAGCTGAGCCATCTCTCTAGCCCCGAGAACCTATCTTTAAGGGGGGGGGGGGGGAATCAAACTTTTAAGGGTAAAATCTCATTTCTAGGAAACAAGTACCCTCCCCGCTGCTGGAGTCTTTTCCTTCTCCCAGATTGAGACTCCCAGGGAAATCCCACTTCTTGGAGTCCATTGTTTGAATAGTCTGAGAGTCGGCTGGAGAAACCCGCATTTTCTCCTCAGGATATCTTCATTTCCGCCAGCCTGGTTGTACTTGGTGTGGGCTGTTAGCTCTTTATGGCAGCCGAGGGAGGCGAGAGACTGTAGCTGGACAGGTCTGGGTTCTAACAGAGAAGAGCCAGCCACACATCTGACCACTCCTCTGAACACAGGACAGGCCCTCATAACAAACACACATATTCCAGCATTGAGAATCCCTACACTCGGATGAGGCCTGGGCGCCCAGGTGGTACTTTAGGGATCGTTTTGACTGGGTCTATTCGGTGGAAAATCTGGAGACTGCCTAGACGTTAAGTTACCTGCACCGCTTGCTGGCTCGTCAATCAGCTCGAGGACAAGCCCAAGGCCTGGCAATGCGAGGCTTCTTGCCTGTCCAATCTTGCCCTCCCCTGTTCACCCTCAGGCAGGCCGAGCAACTTGCCCAGGGAGGCACCGCTACTAATGTAATAATAATTGCTCAGCGGGGGGGAGGGCCCAGTGCACATGAGAATGAATTTCTGAATTTGATTTGGGCAGTTTCTCTGACCTGTAGTTCTTTCTACTTTCTGACACTAGGTGGCACTCTAAGTCAGGATTTGCATTGATCATTCAGTAGCCCTGGAGCCCTGTAAAATAGACACTAACAGGTGAGAGGCTTTGACCTTTTCGTGTGAACGCAGCATGTCTGTGTGTTACAGCTAATAAACACCTTGGCCATCAAGCTGCACTTGTTGGGAACATTCTTTGCATTGTTGCTGTTGTCTCCGGTTAGAGACAAGTGTTTCTCTTACACACAGCAAGAGAACAAAATTCACAGAGATTAAGAAGGTGGGAGCGCTGCCCAGTGATCCAGTGCTTGCTCAAGAGAGTGGCTGCTGCCTTCTCCAAGGTCTGTCCAGGGAACAGTGGCTTTGGCATCCCCATGAGCTTGAAAGAAATGCTACTCGGCCCCTTCCCAGAGTACTGAAACTGTTTGCATTGTGACAAGGCTGCAAGCTGCCTGGTTAGGTTTGAGGAACACTGAAGTACCTCAAGCTCTTAAGCAATCATCTTCTAGAAACCTTGCAAGCCTTACAGACCTCCGGGGAGAGAGAGAAACTGCAAATGCCAGGGACTTGAAGGGGGTTAGAGAAACCAAAGGCAGGCTCTATGAGGTGACAGCTTCTTGCTCACTGAAGAGAAGTGGGAAGGCACAAGGGCAGGGATCTAAGCAGGGCCAATGCGAGAGAGGAAAGGACTCAGGGCCCTGTATAATACCCAAGCTGACATCCCCTTAAAAGGCTTCCAGTCTTATGCCTCTCCCATCCCAAAGGAATAAAGCTGTTGCTGTCCCTTTCTCGGGCACTTGATCTTCCCAAATGGATAATTAATTTTTTTTATTGAAAAATTTGTTTTTCATTCAATATACTCAGATCATATTTTTCTCCTCTCCCAGTTGCTCCCAGATCCTTCCCACCTCCCTACCCATCCAACCCTATGTTGTTGTTGTTGTTGTTGTTGTTGTTGTTGTTGTTGTTCTTCTTCTTCTTCTTCTTCTTCTTCTTCTTCCTTCTCTCTCTCTCTCCCTCCCTCTCTCCCTCCCTCCCTCTTTCCCTCCCTCCCTCAAACCACACACACACCTACAAAAACAGAAGTCAAAAGAGGCAAAACAAAACAATAATACAAAAAGAAATCCCTAACAAAGCAAAATGAGAGGGAAAAGTCTACAGAAATACTACTCAGTTTGGCTTGGTTTTTGTTGGCCAGCTACTCCTGGACATGGGGACTGTCCTATAGTGTGGTTAATATACCTGGTGAGATTCCTTCAAACAAATCTGGTTCTTTTTACTCCAGCCAACTGATGGCAATTGCTGTTGTTTAACAAGCCATCCCAAGACTTAGTGGTATAAAAATAACTGTGGATGAGTTTGGCAGGACAGATATGGACAGGGAGAATGTATCTCTGTTTCATGGTTTCTGGGACCTCCGTTGGTGCCAGGCTCAAAGTCAGGATTGCCTGGTGAACTGGGGATAGAATCACCACAGATGCAGCTCCTTTCCTACCTGCTAGATGATAAGGGTGTCAGCAGCTTGGCTGGGCTACCAAAGACAGCTCCAGGCGATCTCTCCACATAGGGTGACTTGTACTTCCTCACAACATGGAGGCTGAAAGTTCCAAGAGCCAGCACCCCATGAGAGCCAAGCAGAAGTACTCAGCCCTCCATGATCTAACCTTAGAAATGCTAATGTTGCATTCCATTAGCTGGGGGTTATCCTGGAGTCTGAAGAAGAGGGACATAGATCCCAGTACCTGAGGGGTGTCCAGGCGACACAGTAAGAAGATCACATGGAGGGGAGACCATACTCAGGCCAGCTTTGGAAATCCCAGTACTTAACACCTCTCCAAGAAAGTCTATCTAGATGTATGCAGAGTCATTTCAAAAGCAGAGAGCCGAAACCACACGAGCAGAAGAGGACAGCATCTGAGTGTTGTTTTATGTTGAGATGCGCAGAACAGAAAATATCACTCTGATTAATCTGTGCTTTATCGCTATAAGAAGCCCTCTTTAGTTTTGTCTTAATTATTTTGATTTATTTTAATTAACTTATTTTGTTTTATATCCAAGCTGATCTCCACCTCCTGGTCCGCTTAGTGTTCCCACCTCCTGAGTGCTGGGACTGCAGGTGTGTACCACCACACCCAGATGAGAGGCACTTTTAAAGACCTGCAGCTTCTGGCTTATTTAGAAAGAACAGGGTCAGCCTAGGCTACAGTGGGAACTTACTCATGCTTTAGATAAAGTACACAAAGGTGTGGGTAAAAATCACTAGTGTTCTTGAAGCAGAGCTCTGGATTCAAACCCTCTGGCCAGTGACCAGCTTTCATCCCTGCACCTCTGAAGAAAAAGATTAGCTGGAGACTCAGACAAGATCTGCAAGCACCACCCTTGTGTGCTAGCTACTCTGGACAGAATCTTGATGGCTTAAACTACCGGCGAAACCTAAACATGTTTATGACTTCCTAATCTCCTGCTGCAAAATGCATGATCAATATTGCTAACCATCCTGTTAGCAGCACGCCTTTTAACCTGCAGATAAATGGTGTTTGCGGAGGAAACAATCTGTTTCTATGACTCCCCTTCGGTAGAGTGAGTCAGAGTATCTGAGATGCAGATTTATGATCACAAGACAAACGGTTCTTGATGTAACTAAACAATAGGATGGCGGTGAGCTCAGGCCATGCCCAGTGATCCTGTGAGTCCCACAGGCAGCCCTGGTCCTAGGGTAACATTAGACATTTGGAGGCGCCAAAGAAACAGAAAATAGTTTGTTGACTCAGAGAGACCCGATTCACTCACCTGAGGTTGGATGTGCCATCTGGCTGAGGTCTGGAGCTGGTCTTCAACTACTGCAATGAAGAACTGAGATTCCCCACCACTAAACCAGGGACCAGTTTAATCTGTGGTTCAGGAAAGGAACCTCATACTTTGCTCTGGGGTGCTCTTTCTTCGTCACCAAGTCAATATCTCCAAAGGCTGGGGGTATGGCTCCATGTTACAATCCTTGTTTAACATGTGTGGAACCCTGGGCACCATCCCAAGCATCACAGAAAGACAGCATTTCCAAGGGTTGTTGTGGAGACGAGCCACCACACTGACTGAGAGGGACAACCACCACTGAAGTAGATATCACACTGTAAGGAAAACAGAGCTGTCAAGAAGCCAGATGTGAAGGAAATAAGAGTAGGCTAGTGCCGGGCATGGTGGCGCACACCTTTAATCCCAGCACTCGGGAGGCAGAGGCAGGCAGATTTCTTAGTTCGAGGCCAGCCTGGTCTACAGAGTGAGTTCCAGGACAGCCAGGGCTACACAGAGAAACGCTGTCTCAAAAAAAACAAAAGAGAGAGAGAGAGAGAGAGAGAGAGAGAGAGAGAGAGAGAGAGAGAGAGAGAGAGAGAGAGTAGGTGTACTGGCTAATTTTGTGTCAACTTGACACAGCTGGAGTTATCACAGAGAAAGGAGCTTCTGTTGAGGAAATGCCTCCATGAGATCCAACTGTAAGGCATTTTCTCAATTAGTGATCAAGGGGGAAAGGCCCCTTGTGGGTGAGACCATCCCTGGCTGGTAGTCTTGGGTTTTATAAGAGAGCAGGCTGAGCAAGCCAGGGGAGGCAAGCCAGTAAAGAACATCCCTCCATGGCCTCTGCATCAGCTCCTGCTTCCTGACCTGCTTGAGTTCCAGTCCTGGCTTCCTTGGTGATGAACAGCAGTATGGAAATGTAAGCCGAATAAACCCTTTCCTCCCCAACTTGCTTCTTGGTCATGATGTTTGTGCAGGAATACAAACCCTGACTAAGACAAATTGGTACCAGCAGAGTGGGGTATTCCTGTGACAATCTGACCATGTTTTGGGGAGGACTGTGGAAGGACTTTGGAACTTTGGGCTTGAAGATCCATCCGTTGTTAAGAGCTCTGTCGGATGTCATGTAGGAGCTTGGAAGATAATGTTGAGAACACTGCAGAAGATGGAGCTCTGGTTTGTGAAATTTCAGAGGGAAAATTAAAGACTCTTTTCAGGGCCATTGCTGTTTTGTTTGTGAAGATTCTGTAGTTCTGGTTAGCTGGGGCTGAAGAATCAGCTGTGATTAACAAGATACCAGAACTACCAAGCAAAAACTTTGCATTACTGGGACTATTGATGCTGGTTAGCTGGAGCTAAGAAATTAGCGGTGATTAAGAAGAGACCAGCATCATTGAGGTGACATCTTCTGGGAAGTGTTTTCTGAAAGCACAAAGAGGCAGTGTTCCAGAGATGGCCAAGGATGTACTCCTGCTGCAGTGGGACTTGGTAATATGTAAGGGTCACCCAGGTGGTACTGGTTTTGAAGGCATGAAGGGGTCACGCAAAGCAGCTGAGGTTCGGTACTGTGAGAGGCCATGGAAGGCCATTGGTGAAGGTGCAGCCTCAGTTGCAATTGAAGGCCCAGGACTGAAGGGGTCATGCAGTGTTTTGGAGATGCCAGTACCATGAGATGACCACCAAGAGCAGCAGCAGCAGTGGGGTACAGGCATCTGGAGCCTAGAGGACGATGCGTGTGCTACAAAGGGCCTGGCTGGAGAAGTTACCCAAGCCCTTGGAGGAGCCCAGAAGATCGTGAGTTGGATCCCAGACATTGGACGGTTGGAGATTGACTTTTGCTTTTGATTGTGACTGTGCCCTGATATTTTCCCTCTTGAAGGAAGAAACTGTTTTAGTGGAGCCCACAGTTAAGAGACTTTTAATTGTAAAAAGACTTTGGATTTTAAAAGAGATGGATATTTTAAAGAGATTGAAATTTTAAGAATATGTAAAGGCTGTGGGACTTTTAAAGTTATTTAGATCTTGGGGATGAATAAGATTGTAAGGGTTGAGGCTTACTAGTGATGTTTTTGTGTGTCAAGTTGACAAGGGGTCAATTGTACTGGCTAATTTTGTGTCAACTTGACACAGCTGGAGTTATCACAGAGAAAGGAGCTTCTGTTGAGGAAATGCCTCCATGAGATCCAACTGTAAGGCATTTTCTCAATTAGTGATCAAGGGGGAAAGGCCCCTTGTGGGTGAGACCATCCCTGGCTGGTAGTCTTGGGTTTTATAAGAGAGCAGGCTGAGCAAGCCAGGGGAGGCAAGCCAGTAAAGAACATCCCTCCATGGCCTCTGCATCAGCTCCTGCTTCCTGACCTGCTTGAGTTCCAGTCCTGGCTTCCTTGGTGATGAACAGCAGTATGGAAATGTAAGCCGAATAAACCCTTTCCTCCCCAACTTGCTTCTTGGTCATGATGTTTGTGCAGGAATACAAACCCTGACTAAGACAGTAGGCTAGTAAACAAAAGGAGGGAGAGGAGGGTAGTGACTTAGTCTGAGACTCTGTCATTGACCAGATCCTGAGAACTTAGTGTGTACAACGCCAGGACGCATTTACCCATCTTTCTGATGAGCTCCTTTTACACACAAGCCCCAGATGACACCCTCTGGTAACAGGGTACCTCAGTGTACAGGGTCTGTCACTGTTCCATTCAAGCCCAGTCCCACGCACTTCTGCTGGTAGCTCTCACCCATCCCAATCAGGTGATGGGGCGAGATCTCAAGCTGAGGGGTCTGAGTTAAAGTCACATTTGAGTGGACTTTGAGCAAGCCTTATGGCCTCTCTGAGATGCCATTACCTCCCCTGTTCATTGGTGAAACTCATTCCTGCTCAAAGGACCTCACGGCTTTTAGATTGTGTTCTCCAAAGGAACCTCCAAAGTGATGTAAGTTGCTCCGAGGCAGGGACCATGACTAACTGTTCCCCTGGTTGTTTCTAGTATCGGGCACAGGGGAAATAATCAGCTCTTGGTGAATGATAGGGTGTTATTGAATTCAACCTCTGCACTGTGTGGAAGGCAAAGGAGGCAGGCTCTTCAGGGGTTCCTTCACCCCTTTCTCTGGTACACTGATCCTCGGGGTATGGTCTGTGGACCACCAGCACCAGCACCACCACACTAACTGCATCACTAACACCAGCAGCAGCACCTGAGAGTTTGCTAGAAACCCAAGCCCATGGCCCCATACCAAACATACAGAATCCTAACATCTAAGGCTTGGACACACCTTCAGTTTGACTGATTCTTTCTGAAGCTGAAGAAACACTGTTGTCAGATACAGTAGGGAGAGAATGGGATGGATATAAAATATCCATGTTATTCAAATATCCATATTTCATATCCATCTTCTTAGATTCCGTTCTTCCACCTGCTCAGGTCACTTCTAACCCCTTCTCTGACCTGTGCAGATCAGGGAGCATGCTTAAAGACTCCACACACACACACCCATACACATACAAGATTCTCTACCCTCTGCAGACCAAGGAACTGCAGCAGCACCCCTTCTTGTTTTAGCAAAACCTACAGATGCTTTGAGAAGATCTGGAGATAAGCTGTTTTCTCCACCCTGAGCAGCAGGTACCAGAGAGCTTTGGAGTGACCCCAACCCAGCAGCTTCCCAGATCTCTGTGAGTGCCACAACTGAATGGTCCAGTGCTTCTCCTCCCACTCAGTCCCTCCTTCCCCACTCGTGTCCTGGCATTTCATGGATCGAAGGGACAGGGTCTGAGATGAGCGCTCTCAGTAAGAGCAGGCCCCTGTCCTGCTCCATGTACTCTGTGGAACCAACTCGGGACATACACCTGAAAATAGCTGTGCACACTTGCCAAACAGGAGGCAGACCCAAGGGTTACATTAGAGGGACTAGACCCCAACACAACTCAACAGAGGTTCTGTACTAGCCAAGCATGATGGCTCACATCTGTAGCACCTACTCAGGAGGAAGATGAGATAGGTGGATTGCCATGAGTTCAAGGCTAACCAAGATGGCTTCACAGAGGGGGGAGAAGGAAGGAGAAAAATAGAGAAGGTGAAAGCAGGAACAGTGAGAAAGAAGGGAAGGGGAGAAGAGGAGAGGGGAGGGGGGAGGGGAGGGGAACTTACAGTATCCAAAAATAACACCAGGAGACAGCTGGAGCTCCTTGGACGGTTTCCGCTGGAGGCCCGCTTGCTGTCTTACTGCCAGGAAGAGCATGGGGAGCTGGCCATACTACTGGGAACTGTGGAGTAGAAAGATGATGGACCCACGGTGCTGCGTGCAGTCAGCTCTGGGGGAGGGGGTGGGAGAACTGGGGGACAGTTGGAGAGATGGGAGATTTCAGCCTGACTAAAAGAGGATTCTAGAAAAGCTATAGGAAAGCTGTCTTTGAGTACATAAGCAACTGTGAGTAGCAGAGAGAAGCCAGCTGCCGGATATGTACCGTGCAGCGCCGTTTATTCTGCACAACCCTGGGAGGCAGTTGTGCTGTTCTTATGACTCATTTTATTAATAAAGAAACTGAAGCACAGAGAGGCTTGGGTACTGGTAACGATCACGCAGCAAATAAGTAGAGGTGGGAGTGGAGCCTGGCCAGTCTGACTCTGAAGCCTCAGCTTTTCATAGTAAACCTTGCTGTTCCCCAGAAGATAACCAAGACACAGAAAGGATAAAGCAGCTGGCCAATGCCAGGCAGTGAGTGGCACTGTGAACCAGGATTAGTCACAGAGATGGAAGGTTTAGTTGCCTGGCAACTGCCCCTCCTGCAGACATTCCTGTCCCTGACTGCCCCTGGTCTATGCACTGGAGGGGCTGAGTTTCACACATGCCTTGAAGTGCTGACTGGGCAAGACCTGGTTTATTTATGTAACCTAAGATCTGCTGACTGAAGGAAACCAGTGCCTACAGATGGGTCCATGATATGAATCAGATACTCCTCTGGGCTTCAGTCATTCACCCTATCAGGGCAGCACGGTTGAGTTTTTAAATCCCCAGCACTGACTATAACACTTGCTGCCTACCAGGGGTCGCCTGGAGTTCCTTTAGTGCCCTGGAATACCAAGCCAGGAGGATGGTTGTCAGCCCTAGTACAATGGTCTGCCTTGACAGATGCACACACAGAGGCGCACAGACACACACATAGATGGGCCCATGAAATTTATACAAGCAAGAGCACACAGTGGTATGCATGCTTGAATCAAGAGACAAGGACAGTCAGCCAGGTACTCTCTTACCTTGCCCAGGCAGAGGTAAATACCCACAGATAAGACAGACAGACAGACAGACAGACAGACAGACACACACACACACACACACACACACACACACACACACACACACACACTGGGAGCTTGAAAGACAAGCCCAGATAGACATACACAAAGAAACAGACAGACCTTTATTAGTACTCCACATCTCACTGTTTTGCCAGGAGCTTCAAGATCCTGGAGAGCTTTTGAAAGCTACCAAGAGCCAACTCTTAAAATGAGGATTTATATGCAAATAATGTTTACAAAGTGCCCCCCCCCCTTCCCTAGAAACAACAATAAGTGAATGGGAAAGTGAGCCAGGGCAAAGTGAGGGCGAGTGAATTACCAGGTTACCTTCACAAGAGCCTGCCTGGGCTGACCCCTGCTGAGGTCTCATGGCGGGAGGGGAACAAAAGCCCCTTCTTATCCTCCTACAAGATGAAACTGAGGAAGGAAGCTATCTACTATGAAAATTTCAGGAGCCTTCTCTGACCTGTGCATGCAATGATAAAGGCAGGCTGGGTTCAAGTGGAACGTTGCACAGGTAATAGAGGCAGATCAAAAGTCTTCTGTCCAAAATCGATCTCTCTTACACACACTACTACCCTGGAAGAGACACAAAATTAGACCTGAGTTATGCTCTCTGATCAACATTTGTCAACATTTGAGAATGATCCCTCCAGGCAGTGGTAAGAGCCAGGAAGGGGGCTGGGTGGCAGCCTGGAGCAGGAGTGCAGGAAGGCATATAATCTCCTCCAGAGCCCTATGTCAAGCAGGGGCAGGAATTTAAGCAACCAAACAGAACCTACTCCTCTGAGAACTGAGAGGCTGAGATTTGGTGCCTAACTACAACTCCTTAGCTCCCCTTAAATCAGGAACATGCGGGCTCTGAGCCCATACCGGGGAGATATACCATACCAGACATACCAGCCCATACCAGACATATAATTACAGCACACGAGTGCTACAGTTTCTAGTGACATGTAGAAGCTGTACTATTCCCTACCCCTAAGAATGGACTCAGGTTGACTCCATGTGTGGCAGTGCCTAGGGAGTGTGTCCAAGAATTGTGCTTTCTACCTTGCTCACAGGAACGTTTCTCTGGGTCTTCATCTTCCCTGCCTCCTCCTGGATCAGCAAGTAACCATCCCGGCAGAGATGAAGGTTTTAATTGTTTTGTTTTGTTTTGTTTTGTTTTGTTTTGTTTTGTTTTTCGAGACAGGGTTTCTCTGTGTAGCCCTGGCTGTCCTGGAACTCACTCTGTAGACCAGGCTGGCCTCGATCTCAGAAATCTGCCTGCCTCTGCCTCCCAAGTGCTGGGATTAAAGGCTTTCGACACTGCATCTCTTAGCCTATCAGCCAATCAATCAGACAGAGGACTCCAAAGAAATGAAAATTTCCCCAGAATTCTCATGCTGGGAGAAGAAAAAGGTACCAGCCAGAGGGGAAACTTGTCTCCTGGAAAAAGATTTCAGAGTTCTAAAAGCTTGTCAGACCACCTTACAGGATGAGACTAAAACCCAGATAATAATGGGCCAATGGTGGGCAGAGTCATACCTTGGTAAGGACTACTCAGATGTATTTATCCTTGGCCCTCTATCTAAATTTTTTATCTAAATTTAGAACCCTGAGGTCAAATTTGGGTGATTCACAGAATCTCTTTGCCCCTCTTTCTAGTATGACTACATTGAATAAATCTCCTTTTTCTAAAGATTTCCAGTTTTTAATGTGTCTCTTTCAATTGGCTTATTGAGGATAAGGTAGCTAGACCTGACTTCGGGCACAGGTTGTGAACCCCCAACATTGACAACAAGCAGTCAAGGTTTTCTGGGCCACAGACCTGACACTTTGCTGATTAACTGAAACTGTTCAAAGATGAGAACCACCTATTGCATACTTGGGCCCACTAGTAGAGAAGAGGAAGTGAAAAGAATGGGAACGTTTGAGACAACTCAAAAACTGAAGATTTCCCACTCAGGAAGACCACCAGGACCTTCCCCTTTGTTACACAGCGCAAAGCTACTGTGCTACAAAAGATAAAAGAAAAGGCGATGTTTGCGGGCCCAGCAGTTCCAGAACAAGTTAGCGCGCTGATTCGGCTCTGCCTACAAACTCCCTCCGCCTTTTTCCAACCTCTTCTCTCAAGAAAAAAAAAATTATTTTTATATGTGTGTGTGTGTGTGTGTGTGTGTGTGTGTGTGTGTGTGTGTGTGTGTATGTATAATATACCCCCACCCCATCCCCTTGCAAGAACTCGCAGTTTGCAAAAAACGCATCGCAGAAACCAAGCAACTAAACTCTGTAACTGAGCTCATGCACAACACGCATGCGTCTACTAAGCCCAGCCTCCCGGGACCGACTTCATCCCCGGCTCCGCCTACCCACGGGTCTCTCTACCGCAAGTGCGCTTCCTGCCCGGTACGGAAATGGACGAGTCTGACGTCATATGAAGGCGCCGACAGTTCCGAAGGCTACAGAGGCTACACGTGAGCCATGGATACGCCGCTGAGGCGCAGCCGGCGGCTGGAAGGCCTAAAACCTCTGTCTCCAGAAAACCTTCCTGTCCCCGAAGTCTCTCGGGCGAAACGGGCTCTTGTAGATTTCAAGTCGAACTCAGAAGAAACAGGAGAGCTCAAGTCTACGAGAGTTCCACCACTGAGCCTTCCGTCTCCCGGACCTCAGCCGGAGACGAGCCCCGGATCGCCCTGTCCACCACTGAGCCTTCCGTCTCCCGGACCTCAGCCGGAGACGAGCCCCGGATCGCCCTGTCCACCACTGAGCCTTCCGTCTCCCGGACCTCAGCCGGAGACGAGCCCCGGATCGCCCTGTCCACCACTGAGCCTTCCGTCTCCCGGACCTCAGCCAGAGACGAGCCCCGGATCGCCCTGTCCACCACTGAGCCTTCCGTCTCCCGGACCTCAGCCAGAGGCGAGCCCCGGATCACCCGGTCCTAGACAGGATGCAGACGATGGGTCCCCACAAAGGCAGCCAGAGCCTCACCCCGGGTCCCTTCAACCTCATCAAGATCTGGGCCTGGAGTCACCTGCAGGACAGACAGAGTCGAGCCCGGAATCCCCGCAACGAGAGCAGCCATCCAAATTACCTCCCCCACAGGGAGAACTGGACTCTGAGGCGGCCCACGCTAAAGAGGAGGTGATCCCAGGATCCCCCGAGCCTTGCCCGGGCCAGCAAGCACCGGGTCCCGAGCCCTCTCAGCCAGCACAGGAGCTGACGGTCCAGGCACCTAGCTCCCCAGAGCGCCAGTTGGAGCCAGGCAAGCTGCCTCCGGCGGGAGAGACAGTAACAGAAAGTCTCAACCTAAAGAAGCGAGTTATAGCCTCTCCCCAGGCCCCAGCGTCCAAGAAATTGAAAGAGAAGGAGGAGCTTCCTGTAATTCCGAAAGGGAAGCCCAAATCCGGGCGTGTGTGGAAAGACCGCTCCAAGAAGAGGTAAAGTGGGGGTAGCATGGGTGATGTGTTGGGTTCTTAGTACATTTGGACCTTGCCTTCGCCTGAATGCAATCCAAGGGTTGTAAAGAGTTCACCCGAATGAAATTAACAAACACGATCATAATGTCAAAATGCCCTAAGGTCGGGGAGGGAGATAGATCCTCAAAGATCATTTCTTTAATGTCTGCCCTAGACGGTGTTCTTTTGAGCTTTCTTCCCATCCTTTTTTTATTATGAGGCAGGGTCTCACTGTATAGCACTGGCTGTCCTGAAATTCAGAGATACACCTGCTTCTGCTTCCCTAGTGCTGGGTTTATAGACGTGCCACCTTTACCTTGTCCGCCACATCTCGTGTGGCAGGCAGAGCAAGAAAGGCGGCCATTATATGAACATAGTGAGGTCCTTTCCACTGTTGTCTGCTAGCTGTTGTCTTTGATAAAAAATGTATCATGGGACACTGGTTATGTATCACGGTAAGGATGGCCAAAGAGAGAGGCTTTCATAGCCAGCAGCACATGTAATCATCTACCCTTTGGAGCAGGTGTTACTAGGATTGGTGTTGTACATCTGAGGAAGCCAAGGCTCAAGGAGGCTAACTGAGACACGGGATGGGAGCATAGGTTTGATTGCAAAGCGTGTGAGTGAACCCGTTAACCTGCTTCTGGTGGCCAGCTTCCCTTGGGTTCCAGCCTTCTTAAGACATGAGGTCTTCCCTGTCCCTTCAGTGCTGGGGCATGGGAGTGCTCAGTTTAGATTTCTCAGTAAAGGAATGAGGAAGGAGGCTCATGTGGAAAGGACATTGTTTAGGCAGCAGGGGAAGAGAAGTGGCATTCAGTTGAAATGTCCACTGTTGTGACATGGATGGAGACAGTGTCTGTGACAATGTCTGGAGACATTGTGACAGTGTCTGGAGAAGGAGAAGTAGGGTTCAGTTGAAGTGTCAGCTACTGGCCAGAGACAAGAACTCGTAAGAGTAAGGGAGCAGGGCATCAGAGATTTTAAGAAAATGACGTTGAATAAGGGTGGACCGTGCGAGGCTCCGTGCAGGCTCTTTACAGAAGTCATTTTGTTATACTCTTAAATCCTAAGCGCAGGGGATAACCCCTCCCGCAAGCACACCCCATTAAACAGAGGAAAGTGAGGCTTAAAGAGAAAGGCACCAAGCGGAGAAACTTTGAAGCTGTTCCTTTTCCCTGTCCGAGCAAACCACAATACAGGCCACTGATGGCCACGGGTGACCAGCCAGACGGGCTCGCACACAGAAGGGCGCGGTGGCTGAGAGGCTTCCTTGCACAGGCTCGCATAGGCAGTGAGTAATGGGCTCGGAGCCTGTCTTCCATCTCCAGTAACTAGTGCTGAACATCAACTCTGCCTCAGTACTGCAGTCACGAGCCACATTTTTAAGAGTAGAAAGGAAGTCCACAAGGCACCACTGCTCTGTGTTTAGGAAGCTGGGTCTTGAGCCAGCTGGCGAACTTGGCAGGAGAGGAGCATGTTTGTATCACTATTGAACCTTACAGTGGGAAGGGGACAGAAACAGGATGCCTATGGATAAGCCTGGTGCCAGGTTCCAAACTGTGTGTGCCAGACTCCTAGGAAGGAAGCAGGTGGCTCAGAAAGGCCGTATTGACCTTTGTCTGGTCAGCAACAGACTGCCCAGCATGCACCAAGCCTTTAGACACAGGGTTGGCTTGAGCTACCCTATAACAGGCAGGTAAAAAGGAACTCCTACAGGAGTCAAGGTTTTAGTGTAGGAAGCAGAAGGGCCACTGTGAACGGATCTGCTGAGGAGCCTTAGAGTTCTAGGGATAAGATGGGGGAGAAAACAGGCCCATGGGACACCCAGCACACTCAGCAAGGAGTAGGAGAGAGACCAGACATGAAGGCTTGTCTTCATTTTATTTTTACTTTTTATTACAGAAAAGGAAAGAGCTGAGTTTTAGGAGTCCTATCACCAGTTGCAACAGTTTTCAGCATTTCATGGCTCAGCTTAATCTTCTGTTCCTTGTCCCTGCACTTACCCCCTCCTGGAATGTTTCAGCCCACCCTAGAGTGTTCTTACAGATGTCATCTCCATTCTTCTATGACTCTAAGAACATTTGACTCTTCAGAAAAGCCACACTTAACAGAAATCCCCAAATCCCAGTTCTCTACCTTCACATCTCCCAAACTGGAGAATAATCTGAATTTGTTACAAAAAGGCCTTGTTATTGCACACCCCTCTAGGGCATGAGTATCTCATTTCCAGAAGCATTCACTCCGAGCTTATCATGTTTGGTGGCAGCAAATTTCACAGCTGAGGCTATATTAGCACAAAAGGCTTCAAGTCAGCCGGGCAGTGGTGGCGCACGCCTGTAATCCCAGCACTTGGGAGGCAGAGGCAGGCGGATTTCTGAGTTCGAGGCCAGCCTGGTCTACAAAGTGAGTTCCAGGATAGCCAGGGCTATACAGAGAAACCCTGTCTCGGAAAAAAAAAAAAAAAATCTTCAATCTACACTCAGGAATGAGAGGACTTTTGAAGTCTTGGTTAGTTCCTCTGTAGAGGAAACAGGCCTACATGCTTAGCAACCTGTTCCATCCTAAGTTTCTGTAGAAAGCTGAATGCCAGGCAGGTAGGAGAGGACAAGAAGCAGACCCAGAGGGAATGGGTGGGTGGGGGAACACCCTCATAGAAGCAGGAGGAGGGGGGATGGGATAGCGGGGCTCTGGGGTGGGGGAAGAAGGGGACCAGAAAAAGGGATAACATTTGAAATGTAAAGAAAATATTCAGTTAAAAAAGAAAAAAGAGCAGACCCAGAGCTCAGTGAGAGCAGTGTATGAAGGCAGCACCACAGAGGTCCCCCAACTGCCTCCTCTCCTGCCAAGGTTCTCCCAGATGGTTCAGGACAAGCCCCTGCGTACCTCCTGGCAGCGGAAGATGAAGGAGCGACAGGAGAGAAAGCTGGCTAAGGACTTCGCCCGACACCTGGAGGAGGAGAAACAGAGGCGCCGGCAGGTAAGGGACCATTCCTCCAAGCCTGGATCCCAGACGACAAACACTTATCTGCTGCAACAGACACTGGACAGGCACATGATAGGCACAGGAGTATGACTTAGTCAGAGCCCCTGGTCATGAGGGCCCCAGAGGTAAGAAGAATAGTCGAGGGTCATGATAGGATTCCCACTCTACCATCCAGCTAAGCTTCTGCTCTCATGGACATGGAGGAGACCTGGAAGTAGAGTGAGCCTGAGATAAAAGCCAGCAGGCCAACTTGGTGGCAGCAGCATTCAATGTGGTGGGGTCAGACCCCTCTCTGAGACCTGCTTATGAGGGAAAAGCTTGCCTCAAATTTGTCACTGTCATTCTAGAAGAGACTCCCACACACCACCATGGAGATGGTCCTTTCACTTTGCTTCCAGTTCACTCCCCTTTCTACCATCTCAGAACCAAAAATGTCCTCATTAGAGGTTCATGATCATGAGCTAGAGACTTGACAAGCATGCACAGAGCCTTGGGCTCAGTCACCAACACCACAAAGGCTTATTCCCAACACCTTTAGCCTCCAGGAAGTCTTGAAAAGAGCCCCAGTTTTACTTTAGCAGTCAGTACTGAGTAAGCAAGGTCATACTGGGTTGGTTAGCAGGATTGTCCCCAGGACCGAGTTCAGCTATCACTGCTAGTCTGGTGAGCCCAGGGTACAGAAGGAGCACTGATTCAAATGACTTGTCTCAAATCTGTGGTTCCAGCTTGGCCACTGGGTGGAGGGATGGACCAATCACTAAGGCATCCCTCCACCTAGCTTTGAGTCGTTCCAGATCTAGCTGGCACTGAGGCCCTGTCATTTTTCCTGTGCAGCCTAGACTCCTGCTTGGCCAAAACAGTTGCCAACTCGTGAGCAACTAGAGAGGTGCATCCTCCCAGCCCTCCTCCTAATACATAGGAGCACGGGTCACTTCCTCCCCAAGGGCCCAGGCCAACCCCATGACCCCAGGTTGTCAGAGCCACAGAAAGACCTAACCACATAGCCATCAATGTTGGAGCCATCATCCATGCCCTAGCTCTGCTAGTACAGTGGCAGGAAACCCTGGACTTCCCACCCCCAGAACAGGCTCTGAGTGTCCCTGGAGAGCTGGTACTATTTCAGGCTTTAGTCACACACGTATTTCTTAAGTCAGCCTGATGAGGTAGGTCCTGTGGTCAACTTTACTGTAGCAGTGAGGAAGTGAAGGTACAGGCTCAGCCACAGCACCCTAATTCGAAAGTAGAAGAATGAAGACTCAGGCTGGACTAGGTTCCTCCAGAGCCTTGGACAGTTCATCCTTCCCACCCCTACCCAGGGCCAGGTGCGGAGCCCAGCTGTAACCTGACCTTGCATTCTCATTCTGGGACACCTGAGCCAGGGCAGAAGAAAACCTGGAACCAGCCCCAACCTTCTGGCAGCTAGCACAAGGGGCCATTCTGCTTGTATGTGACTTCTGAGCGGGAAGGCACCCACATCTTGGCCCATACAGTCATCCTGTGTAAGACCCTGCCTTCAGGGTCTCTGATTTGGAACTGGGTACTCTTGCCGTGGTGGGCCTCAGCTCCAGGCCCTCATTGCAGGCATTGCATCCCTGTTCTTCCCCCAGAAGTGCCTAGGCCTCTACCCTTCCTCCTAGGATTGTGTCAGTTCTCACTCACCAGTGGCCTAAGATGCCTAGACCATCTCAGTTCCTAGCCTGAGATTGCTCTTCTCTGTGTTTCAGGAGAAGAAAGAGCGCCGGGCTGAAAACCTGAGACGCCGTCTAGAAAATGAGCGCAAGGCTGAGATTGTCCAAGTGGTGAGTACCCACCCAAGGGATGCAGGCTGTGGCATGGTGAAAGAGGCCGTTAAGGTGCTTGGGCCCCCTGTATTACATGGTTCATTGTCCTGCTGCAGTTCTGGGCCCTTGCCCCCCTCCCGTCTCCTTTTCCTCAAAGATAAGCAGAGGGTTCTCATCCACACTGATGCCTCCTATTTCCTCCTCAGATCCGCAATCCTGCCAAGCTCAAGAAAGCAAAGAAGAAGCAGTTGCGTTCTATTGAAAAACGAGACACCCTGGCCTTGCTCCAGAAACAGCCACCCCAGAGGCCTGTAGCCAAGGTCTGAGTTCAGGACAGTCCATAGGCCTCAGCAAACAAGGCACTTCTCAGGCCACTGACTGACACCTCTCCTGGAGCCAGCACACCAACGCTGTCACATTAAGACGGAGACTCCAGCCCAGAGGGAACTGACGACTATGCTGGGACTCAAGAGAGATTTAACTGTCCCCATCTCCTTTCCCGCCTGTTCCAAAGTGCCTTATAGTCATAAACTGTTGCTGGGTGGTTGCAGCAATGCACACCTTTTATCCCCGTGCTCAGGAGACAGAGACAGGCAGCTCTCAGAGTTCGAGGCCAGTCTTGTCTATAGAGTACAGGATAGCCAGGGCTACACAGAGAAGTCGTATCTAAAAAAAAAAAAAATCAAAACAACAAAAGAGGTCTTCAGCTGTGAATTCTTGTTTCCCAGTGAGCTAATAAATCCCTGACTTGGGGTCCTGGGTGTTACCCACGCCTGAAGGTCTGCTGTCAGAAGTCAGTACCTCCATTTTTTCAGTGACATCTTGGCCACTTGTGGATTCTACTGATTTGGTCCCCTCAGTCAACTGAAGCTAGCCTTTCCCTAGTTTAGCACTAAAAGATTAAAGTAGGGTGTTACAGGGAGCTGAGTTTCTCTCCAGCACCCCTTTGCCACACTGGACTGTAGAAGCCTCGAGGCTTGAGTCATACCTACCTGCTCTATTGCAGAGGTGTTTATTGGTATCTGCATAAGTACAGCTCTGGGCTCCCCGAAGGACAGAAGCCCCTGCCCCACTTGGCTTTCATTATCATAATAAACCATTGAAATAATGGTGTGACAGGTACACTGAGTAAAGCAGGAGGGACTTGGTGACATTTTACTCTCCAGTTTGAGAAGCGCCTGCCACAGGCTTGAGGCCTGCTCAACACAACTGACAACCAGCCTGGCCTTGCGTGGTTCAGGAGATCCTGAGACTACCCCATCCCTGTTCCATATTTACCAATTTCTGACATCAGCTCCCCTTCCCCTAGAAGGTAAAGAGGAATCAGCCAGCTTCCCTGCAGTCTATGATGGGGAGGACATGAAATGTGTGATAGAAGGTCCATGACTGGCACAGGTGCCCCTCCTACCTGTAGGTTGGAAGTGATGGCTGCCAGGCCCTCTCCCTGCCAGGCAGCTAATAAGGGTAGGTTGTTCTCTCTGCCTAGAATTGATCCAGTGCTGCTGAAAGCCAGCAGCAGCAGCCCTAAAACTGGGCAGTGAAAATCCCTAGTGGGAGTTGACACATCCATATCACCATATATAACAATAACAAGCTGACTAGCAAGGTGTGGTTAAAGCACCTGTCTCAGGCCAAATGGGGGATTAAAAATGATGGCAGTTGGCTGGTCTCAACCCTTTTCCTCTCACTGACCCCCATAAATACTGATTGGCCGACTCCCTTTGTCCCATTCACAAAGCAGGGAGTTATGAGATGCAGGCTGTGAGCTTAACCTGTGTGATTCCCAAGTGCCTTGGGCGAGCTGCCAGGAAGGTAATAGAAATACAAAATTTTACCCGACCCTTATCAGTTACCCTAGCAAGATCCCTAGGCAATTAAGTACTTTTGCTCTTAAATGTGTAGAAACCTGGAGGCCAGCAGTCAAGAGCCAGGTAACTCCTCGATGGCTACTTTTGCATCTTGTTGCTCTCCCAGGTCCATACTGCAAGATTAAAGTGTTTTAAAAGGACTGCTTCAATTCACCTTGCTCCGGGAGATTGAGTCACTCAGGACACTTCCATAAGCTGGTTGCCTGGACCCTCCCCAAGACTTGGGCCTGGCATTGGCTATGTACATTTTTAACTGGGTTTCAAGAGAGAGAGACCCAGGATATGTTGGCATGTCATCTGGGCTGTGCCGGTCTAATCCAAAGTACAGCTCAATGAGCCCTGTTTCTCCAGGGACCGCTCAGACCCTCTGTGGGACCTCTGCACTGCCACGCCTCATCCAGCCGATCAAGCGGGTTGGACGCAGTTGGGGAATTCGGTCAGCCAGCAGGAGGGTAGAGGCTGGGGTGGCGGTGGAGGAGGCGCGGCGACGGCGATTGCGGAGCCCACCACTCTGGTCGCTGTCTTCTACCAGCACGCTTTCAAGCACCGCGCGTAGCGAGCGCCGCAGTTTGTACAACATGTCGGGGCATGTGAACACATAGAGCAGTGGGTTGACCACGCTGTTGAAGAAGGCCAGGCTGGTGACAAAGGGCAGCCCACGTGACGCGAGCTGCCGTAGCGTGGTGACAGAATGGGCACGCGCCTCCAGCAGACTGAAGATGTGGTAGGGCCCCCAGCAGAGCACGAAGGCAACCACGATGGCCGCCACCAGGCGCACAAAGCGGCCTGTCCTCTGGCGACCACGGTGGTGCAGTCGCAGGCTCACGGCTACGTGGCTCGAGGCAATTATGGCCAGAGGTACCATGAAGGCCAGCAGGAATTTGCTGACCGCCAGGGCCTTCTGGCGGTAGTCGCACGTGGTGTCGCGGTCAGGCCCTGGATTCCAGAGCAGCAAGTTGTAGTAGCACATGATGCGGCCATCAAGCCGCGGGATGGTGTCTCTGAACACGAAATATGGTATTGTGTTGAGCACCGCCAGAGCCCAGAGCATCAGGCAGACTCTGTGCGCGACCGCCACCGTGCGGTGGTTCTGTGCCCACACTGGCCTCACCACCTGCAGGCAGCGGTCCAGGCTAATGGCACTGAGCAGGAAGCCGCTGGCAAACATGTTGAGGAAGAAGACCGAGGAATGTAGCTTGCAGAAGGTAGTGCCCAGCTCCCACGAGTGGCCCACTGCCAGGAAGTAGGTGAAGAAAGGCAGGGAGGCGGCGGCTAACAAGTCGGATAGCGCCAGGTGCAGCACCCAGGTGGTGACCACTGTCTGGCGCATGCGACAGCCCACCACAAACAGGATGAGTCCGTTTTCCACCAGGCCCAGCAGCGAGGCCAGCCCGTGCAACAGCACCGACACGTGGTCGATGTAGCGGAGGCTAGAGTTGCTGTGGTTTGGAAGCTGGACCATCTCCTCCAAGAGTGGACAGAGCGGCTTCAGTGTGACGTTGGCCATGGCAAGGTGGAAGAAAGGAGGGCTGAGCCTGTCACCCAGGAACCAGAAGAAGCCTGCAGCCTGGGCAAGAGATGAACCTATCTCAGAGTTGCCAGTATTGCCTGGTAATAGGGTGGACACTAGGAATCTGTGAGGATGAGGGACGGGAGTAGTACAGTTTGGGGCAAGCCAAGTGTAGTCTTCCTGAGCCTAACAGTCTCTAGTTTGTAGGGCTACTGGAACAAAACGAGAACAATTTAAAAAGGGCATGGGTAGAGGGGGGAAATGTAAGTGCTTGCTAGAGAAAATATAAGTGTGTGCTATGCAAGCGTGAGGAGCTGAGTTTGACCCCAGAACCCAGGGATAAAGTAGGGTATGGTACACGTGCTTGTAATCTCAGTGCTGGAGAAAGACAGGTGGATCCTGAGGGCCCACCGGCCACCCAACCTAAACTACTCAGTGAAACAGGTCCCAGAGACCTTAACGTAAAAAGACAAGGTAGGGGACCAGAGGGATGGCTCCACAGCAAAGCATATACTGCTTTTCAGGAGACCAGTGTTTGACTTCCACTACCCATATGGGGCAGCTCACAACTGCCTATATAATTCAGTTCCAGTGGATCCAACCCCTCTGGCTTCTGCAGACACCTGCATTCGCATCCGTACCCACAAACACACATACACACACACTTTACAATAAAATCTTTTTAATGTGGACAGATCCTAAGCAACATGACTCAAGGTTGATATCTGATGTATACACACACATACATAAGCCTGCATTCATGTGTACATACACACATACACAATTTAAAATAATAAAAATAAGTCATTTTTTAAGGTGACTGCTTTTAAGGTTGATTTTTGGCTTACACACACATACACACACATACATACACATACATGCACAAGAGAACTGACATAAAGCAGGCACTGTATCAATTCCATTTTGATTACTATTAAGCACTTGTCCAAGATCACAAAGGTCAGGCCATGCAGGACCTATTTTCCCAGTCTCCAAAACACAGAAAGGTAGCCCCTCCAATGAGACGGGAGGTTTGTACCACCCAGCCCCACAGGCCTTACCTCTCTGCAGTTCCTCCTAGAGAGCAGTTGTCAGCCTCAGTGACTGATCGGGTGTGCTGATTGGTTGAGACCAGGGGAGCTGGCCCTTCCTCTGATAGAAGGAGAGGAGATAAGATAAGAGGACAAGCGTGAGACCTGGCTGGAGGAACTATCACACAGGAATCTGGGGAAGGCAGTGACAGTCCTACCTTTCCCAGGAAACCCATACCCATTTACTCACCCACACACTGGGCCAATAGGCACATTAAGCAACAACTAAGGAGCTCTGGACAAGCCAGGTTCTCAGCCTCATGGAGAACCCCAGGACCCGGTAACGAAGCTGGGACCAGGGAGGGCTAAGGGAATCACATTGTATACTCTGCCGCAGAGAGGAAATGAAAGCAGGGTGTGCCAGGCACCCACAACCCTCCAGGTACTGTGGTAGATCCTGTAATAGATGTTATTTCTTGTGACTCTGGAAGAAATGTGCCAAGACTCTCTCCATCCCATTCATTGTACAGTTGAAAAAACTGAGACACAAGAGTCTAAAGTGCTTGTTGAGCCACGCAACACAGACATGTGGAAGAGGGATTGTTCAGTCCTCAGGCTACTGTCTATCTAGCTTTGAAAGTGGGATGATAGAAGAAGAGAAGGAACTGAGCAGTGGTGGCGCATGCCTTTAATCCCAGCATGTAGGAGACAGAGGCAAGCGGATTTCTGAGTTCGAGGCCAGCCTGGTCTACAGAGTGAGTTCCAGGACAGCCAGGGCTACACAAAGAAACCCTGTCTCAAAAACACCAAAAAAAGAAAGAAAGAGAGAGAGAGAGAGAGACAGAGACAGAGAGAGAGACAGAGAGAAAGAGAGAGAGAGAGAGAGAGAGAGAGAGAGAGAGAGAGAGAGAGAGAGAGAGAGAGAGAAATGGAGAAGAGCAGGAAATAGGAGCTTGCCAGAGACCTCAGAACCCCTCTTTCTAACAGAACTCCTCTTTCAAATTCTATTGGCCAGAATGGAAAAATCTACACCCTTCCAGAAGCCACTGATCTTCCTAGGGTGGAGCTCTGGGACCCCAACCTAGAAGATCCCTGACAGAATACCTATTGGAGCTAGGTCAAAGGGAGCAGGCACATCTGACATCTTTGAGCTCTATGAATTCTTACTGATCCTACTTTTTAAGCTTTAGCGTCTGCAGAGCAGTCCTACTCACATTAATCCAATGAAAGGTAGCTTTTTAGAAGAGAAAATTGAGGTTCAGAAGGGCAGAGAAGCTGGGACAGTGCTGTGGAGGGAGACTGAGGTTTTCCAGGATCCCAGCAGACAGATGTGAGCTATTCTCTTTCTGCTGTGAGACATCCCTTCAAGCTGCACTGTCAGTGTCATGGGATGCTCAGAAGACAGCGCTCCTGCACTCTTCAGAACCACCCATTCTGATCCCTCAGGCTGTCTGAAGACAGTTTCAAGACCCGGGATCTTGGGGCACCCAAGCAGCTAGGATCCTGTTCTACTGGGAACCCCAGCTTTTCAACACCCTGAGCATGAACTCAACTTCCAGCTGGGTGAACTTGTCAGTTTCTCTAAGCTCACCAAGTGATCCTGTCCCCTCTCCTGAGATAGCATGGTGGCCATGATCAGACAGCTCACACATTGTGTCTACCATCTAGATAACACCCAGGAAAGCACAATCCTTCCTTCTGCGCATCAGGCCCCACCAGGCTCTTAAGCTCATCCAGCCCCTTATCACTCCAGCTAGGAGTAGCCCTCTCTCTAATCCTGAGAGTGCACCAAGGCTGCCCAGCCCCTGGAAGGCTGCCTCCTTACCGAGCCACACAGTGAACACAGTGAGCACAGGGTTGAGTCGTGAAGGCTGGCAGCTTCTGAAAGCAGCAGGACTGAGCACCAGGCGAGTGGCAGGAGGAGAGTGAGCTGAAGGAGGAAATAGCTGTCAGCCCCAAGAGTAGGGGCGGGGACACTATGTTCAAAGTCTTTCATCTCCATCCAGGCCACCAGCCCCTGGAAGCTCCTCTTCGTGGAGGAGCCTCTGGAACCCAGAGGACAGTGTTTTAAGTCCTTTACTGCCAATCCCCAGACACCACGATTCTCCAAGGAGAAGCACTCCAGCTCTTCTGAGGCAGCATGGGCCCCTGTCCCCAGAGAACTAGAGGAAACGTAGGGGCCGTGGGAAGAGCACAGAGACCCTTGGTCAGGAGGTCAGTCATTTCTCCTGTGTGCTGCACCGGTGACCAGGAAACAGGTCTTCTCATAGCAAGTGGGAAGGATGAATTGAGGCAGGTCAGGGGAGCATCTGGCACGTAGTAGGTGTTCACAAAGACAGCTTCTTTCCCATCCACAGAAAAGTGGGCAAAGCAGGTAGCTGCTTCACAATAAGGGAAATAGAGCCCAAGTCCAGGGGAGGAGAAGGTCGAGTCTTAGAAGTTTGCATTTTAGCCAGGCATGGCGCTGCACATCTTTAATCCCAGCACTAGGGAAGCAGAGGCAGGTGGACCTCTGTGAATTCAAGGCCAGCCTGGTCTGCAAAATAAGTTACAGGACAGCAAGGACTGTTACACAGAGAAACCCTGTCGTGAAAAAACAACAACAAAAGGTTTACATTTTCTTATTGTCTTGACTTGTGTGAGTGTGTATGCACACATAGGTGCATACATGTGTGTATGCACTCATAGGTGCAGACATGCAGGTGCAGATGAGCATGCATGTGGAGGCCAGAGGACACCTCAGCTGTTGTTCTTCAGGGGTCAGCCACCTTGTGGTGCATGTGTGTATGTGCAATATATGTGTGTGCGTGCATGCACTGTAGTACACATGTGTTTGTGTATGGCGACCAGAGATCAACATCACGTGTCTTCCTCGTCATCCTCCACCTTATCTTTTTTTTTCCAGATTTATTTACTATATTTTATGCTGCGTGCAGGCATCTTGCCTGCATGTGTGTCTGTGCACAATGTGTGTGCAGTGCCCATGGAGGCCAGAAGAGGGCATAGGACCCACTGGAGCTGGAGTTACCAGCAATTGTGAACTGTGATGTGAGTGCTGGAAATTGAATCCTAATCATCTGGAAGACCAATCAATGCCCTTAACCACTGAGCCATCACTCCACCATATATATGTATGCCTGTGCTCATGTGTGTAATATGCTATATATTTATATAAATATAAAAATCAATAGCATCAGTGCTATGCCAGCATGAGTGTTCCTCACAGTGCCTTAAGACACAGGTTAGCAAAGACCTTGGTTGTCCAGACTCTTAGCCACATAAAAGGTCTGTCTCCCTTGCCCTGGTCCATGATACATGCAGCCCTTCCTAAAAGTACATAGTCCTACATATTCTTGGGATAACATTCATCCATACCTGAATCTAGACTCTACCTATAGGCTCATGGTTTGCTTTCCAGCTGGTTGTGCAGTTTTGGGAGGCTGTGGAACCTCGCAGGCAGAAGTATGACAGTAGGAGTGAGACTTTATGGTTAGACCTATCCCTTAGTTCCTAGCTAATACTTTGATTCCTTTTTCAATGTGATGTGGGAGGAGGCTTAGAACCCACCTGTAGCTCCAGCTCCAGGGAATCCAATGCCCTCTTTTGGACTCCATGGGCAACTCTCACATACACACTCAAACACACACTCACACAACTAAAAATTAAAACGAACTTTCACAAGGTCTAACTTCTGTTCAGTCCCAGCCTTACGGAGGTTGGTGTGCAGCCTGCTCACTGAATTAAGAAAGAGTCCCTTCTTTCCCTGACAGACTTATCTTAGCACCAAGGCAGGAGGCTGTACAGACTTCCCTCAGGCTCTCAGCCCACCCCTGAGTCCTCCCCAGCACGCCTTTGTGCAGAGAACATCCTGCTCGGCTTCTATGGCAACCATGTTAAGGGGCTCTCATCCAGATAAAATCCTTCCTCTTCTGCCTTTTCTCAGTTCTAATCCTGTCATTACTCTCACGTCCCAGCCCTCCCTGAGGATCTCTTATTGCTAAATAAAAGTTTCAAAGCCCTAGCAAAGTTACAAAAACAAACCAAAGAAAGGATTCCCTGAAGCAAAGCTCCAAGGCATTTTTGTGAAGAAGTGAAGGGCACATACCCTCTTCCCCTTGTCCCAGAGGGGCTTGTGGGATCCTGGTTGACCACGTGTGGTGAAAAACAGCTTCCCTCAGCATCTACTGAGCCAAACTCCTCTGTAGATGAGGTGACAGAGGTGTGAGAAAGGATGTCAGCAGGATGTGGCTCATGCCTCTTACTCTAGAGTCCCAAAATCTGACTCAACACTGCCCACTTCAAGAAGAAGGGTGCCAGAGCAATGGGGGTCCTGGGGAGCAGGGTCGCTGGTTAGGAGTGACAGGCAGAAACCATGACTGGTCAGCAGTCCTGTTTAGCCTTAAAGTAGGAGGAGAAAGACCAGTCAAAAGGAGACCAGGAGGCCATCAAAGCTGTCAGCCCTCCCTGAGATCAAATGTGAAAAGACAGTGACTGAGGCCTTAGGAGGGAGCTAGCATAGCATTGACCAAAGCTCCTCAGGCTGGGGAGAAGACCCACTCTGTAAAGTGTTTTGCTATGCAAGCGTGGGGACCTGAGTGTGGATTCCTAGAATCCACATGGCCAGTCAGACACAGCAGCACACACTTGTAAGCCCAGTGCTGGCGACAGACAGGTCCCTGGAGCTCACTAACTAAATTGGTGAGCTCCAAGTTCATTTGAGAGGCCCTGTCTCAGAAGATAAAGATGGTATGTATTGGCTTCTATGTGGCTATTAGCTGTTATGCCAATGATAACCAAGATAAAATCCATAGAACCACAGAGGATAGGTATAGAGTAGGGGACTAGAGGGAACTGATAGCTTTTGTTAGAAAAAGAAAAAGAGGACTGGAAAGATGGTTCAGCAGTTAAGAGCACTGACTGCTCTTCCAAAGGTCCTGAGTTCAAATCCCAGCAACCACATGGTGGCTCACAACCATCTGATGCCCTCTTCTGGTGTGTCTGAAGACAGCTATAGTGCACTTACATATAATAATAAATAAATCTTTTTTTTAAAAAGGAAAAGAAAAGATGGTTGTGGATGGATGTGAGGAGCTGGAATGGAAGGCTCAAGTGCAAGGGGGGGAGAAGAAGTTGGGGAGGGAATATGGGGAGAGACAGCTAAAATTAAGGGCCATTTGAGGGAGTAGTATGGAAATCTAACACAGTAGAAACCTCCTGATATATACATATATGAAATTGCCAAATAAATGAAATTGCCAAATAATGGGGGAGATAATTCCAACTGGCCATCACTTGTCACCAAGTACCAGGATTGGGTTACATCTAACTGAGTTGTTAGCCAAAAGGGCCCCATAGATCACTCTTCAAAACTGACACAATTCATTGAACATGGAGATGTCAAGCTGGTGTCTACATAGAGCCTTCACCCCTGTGTTCCAGCATCTTTGGTACAGTAAGGTACTCAGCACGCTATCAAAAGAAAATCACAAATACCAACCCAGCCACAAATCCTTTATCTACACTGGTGTGCTGCCTGCAAGCTAGACCTGTGCAATGGCAGCACAAAGCTTGTAGGAGTAACCAACCAATAACTGATTTAAGACCCACTCCGAGAGATGAAACCCATACCTGACACTGCTTGGGTGGCCAAGAACCTAGGGACATGAGGTAAAACCAAATACTGCTGTTCTAAAAAGAGGGTGTGGCAATAAGTAATGTCTAATAACATTTCATCTATTCTCACGGATCAGTGCCTTGCTCAGGCATCATCACAGAACCTTCTTCCTGCAACAGATAGGAACAAATACAGAGATCCACAACCAGACACTACACAGAGAGTGAGAGACCTAGGAACTCTCAGCCCAAAATGAATGTCTCTACCAAATGCTTCCCCTCAGAGCTCAGGGAACCTGGAAGAAGAGGAAGCAGAAAGAGTGTAAGAGCCAGAGAGTGTGGAGAACGTCAGAACAGGCCCTCTGAGTCAACTTAGCAAAACTCATATGAACTCACAGAGACTGAAGCAGCAAGCCTGGGGCCTGGATGGATCTGCAGCAGGTCCTCTGTGTATATGTTACAGCTACTTCCAGTGTAGTGTTTGTATGGGATTCCAGAATGTGTGAATGAATAGGTCTATGATTTTTTTTAATTTGTCTATTTTATTGCATATGGACGATTTGTCTGCATGCACATATATATCTATTTACACACAAGAAGAGGTTATCTGACCCCATGGGGTCTCTGATTCTTGTGTCTTCTCTTGGGCTCTTTTCCTTCTGTTGGTTTGTCTTGTCCAACTTTGATGTGATAGACTTTGTTTTCTCTTATTATATTTTGTTATATTTTTTGAATGAATGAATTAGTGAAAACCTAGCCACTATGATAAAGGTATATCATTTATGCCTTCTGGGAGAGGAAAAAATCAGCTTTCTCCAAAGGAGTGACACTGAATATATCAAGCACTTAAGGACAGGACAGGTCTCATGTTCAGGAATAGTTAAGTGACATATAGTGAACTCCACAGGCAGTGTGTGTGTGTGTGTGTATGTGTGTGTATGTGTGTGCTGTTATTGGCTACAGTTTGGTGGGTTTGAGTGGTTTTTGGTTTTGTTTTCTTGGTTTGAGGGGATTTTGTTGCATTGGTTTTAAGTTTTTTTTTTTTCTTGAGAAAGAACTTAAAGTTGGGTGAGTAGGGACAGGAAAAGGATTAGGAAGGACTTAGAGGAAGGAAAAATAGATTTAATTTTATATGTTATAATATATATATTATAAAATTACATATAAATAAAATATATTTAAATTTTAAAACTTTTAAATAATAAAGATATAATAAACAATAAATAAATAAAATTTACTTTTTAGTTAGAAGAAGAGAAAGGAGGAGGAGGAGGAGGAGGAGGAGGAAGTGGAGGCCTTGTGAGAGGGTTCTGCAAGCATGAGGACCTAGTGTGAACCCACAGCACCACGTGGTTCTAAGCCAAGTGTGACTGCGCATGCCCGTAACCCTAGCTCTAGGAGACAGAGACAAATCCCTAGAGCTCTTGGGCCAACCAGCCTAAGCCGAACCTTTGAGCTTCTAATCCAGTCCCAGCCTGGCCCAGAGGGAGGCCATGAAGGCTAGCCACTGTGGTTGTCTCTTGGTGTCGTCAAGATGCAGCACATCCATGGGATTCAGCCTGCCTGGTGGCATAACACCTACAGCTATAGCTGCCCTGAAAGAATGACACATCAACTGAAAAGAGTCATTCGAATCAGAGACCTCTGAGGGTGAGGGGCAAGGGTTGGGGTTGCAAAGCCATGTTAGCCTAGATTCCCTATGCAGCTAGAAGACAGGGAGGAAGAGGACTTCAGACCCAACACATGCCCAGTTCCGTGTCTGTGATCCCTGACATCTGGAGAGAAACGTTGCCCACGCTCCCACCCACTACCTTGCACACTCCACAGCCTGAATCCAGCACTTCTTCACGGCGTCAAGATCAGTGCTACAGGAATAACAGGAGCAGATCCTACAGGGCCCTTCACTTCTTCTGCCATGTAGAATCAGAGCCTGTGGTTTCCTAGCACATGGATCCTGGAGAACTGTGTGTGAGGTGTGGTCTGGATGCCTAGTAGGAACATCCAAGGCCCCTCAGAATCCAGCACTGTGTCCCCCATTAAAAGAGAAATGACCCCATAGACTCAAGTGTTTGAATGCTTGACCCATAGGGAGTATGACACTAGTAGTAGGTATGGCCTTGTTGGAGGAAATGTGTCACTGTGGGGGTGGGCTTTGAGGTCTCCTATGCTCAAGCTACACCCAGTGTGGCACACAGTCTCCTTCTGCTGACTTTGGATCAAGATGTAGAACTCTCAGCTCCTTCTCCAGCATCGTGTCTGCCTGCATGCCACTATGTCCTACCATGGCAATAATGGACTAGACCTCTGAAACTGTAAGCCAGTACCAATTAAATGTTTCTTTTATGAAAATTACCCAGGTCATGGTGTCCCTTCACAGCAACAGAACCCTAACTAAGACGACCCAGTCCCTGCATCCTGTTCCCCACACTCAACTACCCTACCCTTCTCCCAGCTTCCTGTCTTTGTCTGGACCTGGAATGTCCACCTATGCCTTTACCTCCTGAAAATACTCACTGTGGGGAAAAAAGACTGGTGCAGCCTCCCAGCTGCATTAGAAAGCAGGTCTTTTGAGTTCCTTTCTGGCCACTTTTAAAGAAGTCAACCAAAGAGGAAGTGAGGTGAAATCAGGAAACCCTAAATCTTCTAGGCCCAGCTCAGTGGCCCCTGGAGGTGCCTCACAGAGGAGTGGCCGGGTGGGATTCTACATGACATCTTGCAGAAGACTGACAGGGCCCACCCAGAAGCCACCATCACCCATAGAAAGAGACCACCTCCTCACACAGCCAGCAGGCCCACACATTCCTCCATCCTCTCCGCTCCTCCTTATCATCAGTCAGCGTTCATCATCACCCCTGCCTGCTCTGCACACACCAGGTCATGCCCATGACCTTGCTCATAATGTCTGTCTCCCGCCCTGGACTATTAGTTCTGCCCCCCCCCTACCTTTGGTGCACTCCTAATCACCCTTCAAAGCCCTGTGCAAAAGTTGCTTCCTCAGGGACATCTCTGCTCACCCCACCTCTTCTCTGCCCTCCCAGTTTTCACTTGACTCATTGCCACCCTTGTTCTCCATGGCCACTCTTTGCTCCCCACCCTCACGATGAACAGTATGAGAGGCTGTTCATATGTTTACTCTGAGGCTCCAAAGCTGAGCAGGGGGCATGGGAGAGCCCCAAGACGGGTCTGCACAACTGGTGCTGGAATCAGTGTGCAGACCCAAAAGCTCCACTAGACCTCACAGAGGTCAACGCTTCCTCCATCTAGTGGGCCTGCGCCCAGCCCAGAGTCTGCTACAGCTCTCCCTGTGACTAGTGATGGGCACAGTCTTGGAAACAAAAACAATAGAGGGACAGCAAGGAGGATGAGTTAGGGTTTCAGATTGGCTCAGTTGGTAGAGCACTTGCCTAACATGCCTGAGGTCCCAGGTTCCATCCCTAGCGCTGCACACATCCAGCAAGGCTTTGTGTCCTGGCATTCCAGCACTTGGGAGGTAGAGGCAGGGGGAATCATTCTTAACTGCATAGGGAGTTTAAGGCCAGCCTTAAGGAAAGAGAAGAAATAGAAGGAGAAGGAGGAGAAAAGAAAAAGCAGCCACGCCGGGCAGTGGTGGCGCACGCCTGTAATCCCAGCACTTGGAAGGTAGAGGCAGGTGGATTTCTGAGTTCAAGGCCAACCTGGTCTACAAAGTGAGTTCCAGGACAGCCAGGGCTACACGGAGAGACCCTTACTCAAAAAACAAAGAGAAAGGAAGGAAGGAAGGAAGGAAGGAAGGAAGGAAGGAAGGAAGGAAGGAAGGAAGGAAGGAAGGAAGGAAAGGAAGGAAGGAAGGAAGGAAGGAAGGAAGAGAAAGAGCAGCCAGACCTGGACTTACCCTCTACCTATGTTCTGTCCACATACAATTTAATCCTCACCATAAGAACAGCCATATATTAGTTCCCTGGTGATATAATAACAAGTTCTCACACACTCAGGAGCTTTTAACCATAGATGTTATTTATTCTCATGTAATCTGGAAGCCAGAGAAGTCTGAAGTCAAGTGGTCAGCAGAGCCACATGCTGCCATAGAATGGCATTCATCCAGACATTCAGCCACCCAGACGTGTCCCATCCTCCTTTTGCCCCTAGAATACACTGAGTTAGCAGAGAAGATGAAGGGCATGGATAAGTGATGCTCTAATCTCACTGCATCCCAGCTGTGTTAATTTGTTATGTTGAGACAGGATCTCATGTACCCCAGGTTGGCCTCAAACTGACTCTGTAGCCAAGGGTGACCCTGAGCTTCTGCTCCTCCCCCCTCCACTTCACAAATGCTGGGGCTATAGGCATCCTCTTAGCCTGCCTTATTCGTAGTCTCACTTTGCAGATTAGGAAAGTGAGAGATGGCTCAGTGGTTAGAACAAGCATTGATTTTTGAGAAGACACTAGCTTGAGACTCAGCATTCATGTCAGGTGCCTTACTGCCACCTGTAACTCCACCTTCTGGGATCTGACACCCTCTGTTGGGTCTGCATACACTGCACTCACCTTCACAAATTCAGACACAAGCACATACCTATGCACATAATTAAAAAAGAAAAAAGAATGAAGTACATTCCTGGGTCTGGACTTTGAGCTCCTTGAATTCCAGAACCATGGAGGCATGGCTAGCCTGGTCTACAATGGCCAGTTCCTGACCAGCCAGGGCTACATAATGATACCTTGTCTCAGAGAGAGAGAGACAGGGAGAGGGAGAGGGACAGAGAAAGGGGAGGGAAAGGGGAGGGGGAGGGAGGGAAAAGAAGAGGAGGAAAAAGAGGAGGAGGAAGAGGAGGAGGAGGAGGAGGAGGAGGAGGAAGAAGAAGAAGAAGAAGAAGAAGAAGAAGAAGAAGAAGAAGAAGAAGAAGAAGAAGAAGAAGAAGAAGAAGAAGAAGAAGAAGAAGTAGCAGCCAGGTGTGGTGGTACAGGCCTTTAACCCCAGCACTTGGGAGACAAAGGCAGGCAGATCTCTGTGGTTTTGAAGTCAAACTGGTCTACATAGTGAGTTCCAGGACAGCTAGAGCTACATAGTGAGATCTTGACTTGAATAAACCAGTAAGTAAAAAGAAAAAATCAGCTGGACATGGTGGCGCACACCTTTAATCCCAGCACTTAGGAGGCAGAGGCAGGCGGATTTCTGAGTTCAAGGGCAGCCTGGTCTACAAAATGAGTTCCAGGACAGCCAGGGCTACACAGAGAAACCCTGTCTCGGGAAAAAAAAAAAAAAAAAAAAAAAGGAAAAGAAAAGAAAGAAAAGAAAAGAAAAGAAAAGAAAAGAAAAGAAAAGAAAAGAAAAGAAAAGAAAGAAAAACTCCAGGTTAAGATGTCTGCTGCCAAGCCTGGTAACCTGAGTTCCATTCTTAGGCTCCTCATGGTAGAAGAAGAGAATGGATACCCCAAAAGTTGTTCTCTGACCTCTGTATATGTGACCGGGCACATGTGTGCATGCACACACAAAAATATAATTAATTAATTAATTAATTAACTAATTAACATAGGAAGACATATGTAGTGACAGACCCCTGTAGTCTCAGTACTTGGAGGCAGCAGGAGGGACCATCACAAATTAGAGACTAACCTGGGCTATGCAGCCAGTTCCAATCAAGTCAAGGGTATAGAGTGAGATTCTGTTTCAAAAAAACAAAAGCACATAAATATAAGAAAATACTTAATTTAATAAATGCATTAAATATAAACAAATATTGAATATTAATATTTATAATATAAATATTTAATGAGACCTGGGCACTTTGGCTCATATCTATAAGGCTGTGATAGAAAAAGCCTGGGTTCAAGCCTGTCGTCTATAACTGAATAAGGAAAAAATTCTGCTTAGCAACCAAAACCCTATAAATTCAGAATGGTCACTATCTCCACTTGCAGAGGAGAAAAGCAAGTCACAAAACAGACAAGACACTTTGACAGTGCCCAGTTGGTGAGTTGAGTGGTTGGATCCTGCCCAGGACATCTCTGGTACCCAGGAGCGCTCACAAGGCTGTGGAACTGTAACCAGGATGGTTTGGTGCACTTTTCTCAAAGGCATCTGCGTGAGTTTGCTTTTCACACAGTGATAAAGCATCTGAGAAAGTCAACTCACGAGGTTAGGCATTTTACCTCACTGTTTCGGAGCTACCAACCCTTGGCTCATCGCTGCATTGCTTTGCGAGCACTGGGAGGCAGATCGTGATGACAGAGCAAAACTGCTCACCTCACGAAGCAGAGAAGCCGAGAGAGTGCAGAGAGACTGGAGTCCCAGTGTCCCTTTCCAGGTCAGGTCTTGAGTGTCTGTCATAACTTGCTTCTACTACACCCTGCCTCCCAAGAGTTCTAGTACCTCCCATCAGCTCTGCCACGGGCTGGCAACCCAGCTTTTGGCGCTCGCTCGACCCCTGAAAGACTTTTAAGATCCAAACAAACAACATAACTGGGCAGTGAACAAGCTGCCGCCTCCTTCTGCTACCTTTTTTCCCAGGGCCCACAGTTAGAAAACAACTCTGTTATCGCTTAATTCCACCCCAATCGTCACTATTCTCAGTCTTTTTTTTTTTTTTTTTTTTTGGTCTACAGTCCAGGGAAAAGCAGTCATGTGACCTTCCTCTCATCACTTGCTCAGGCCCTGCAGTGAAAGCCAGACAAAAATCCAGGCTTCTCTGCTCCTTAATTGCTGCCCTCGCTGTCTAACAGTGGGAAGAGTGCTCACCACACAACAGGAAGGTAGGAACACTGGGGTCAGAGAACACTATCCACCAATTCCCCCTATACACACAGACACACTCACTTAAAACAAAAATGTCCCAGGAGGGACAGGGTGTGTGCACAGTCTCTAAACATCTACTTCTAAGATTCTTGACAACGACATACAGCCCTGTATGTCTGTAACTTTCTGTAGAGAAACCTAGCAGCCACTATTAAAACCCAGTGACCTGGCCAGTGACCCTTGTAAAGCAGGGAACTGGGACACACAAATGGTGTTTGGTGTTTTATTACAGCAGCCAGGCTGACTACAACGGCCAGAAATGTGTAATCTAGTTCCCGGATCTAATAAGAAAAAAACACCAGGCAAATCCACACAGCAAAGTAGCAGGTCCAAAGACCAAGTGTGTAAATGACAAGGAAGACAGGTGGACTGTTCCCACCAGAGAAGGCACTCCTGATCCTGGATGGCATCCCAGACTAGGACACGCTTGTCTTCTGCTATAAAAGCATTGTGGGGTGGGGGTGGGGAAGCGGGAGGAGCGTCCAAGACAGGGTTTCTTTGTGTAGTTTGTACTATTCTGCAACTCACTGTGTAGTCCACACTGGCCTCAAACTGAGAGATCCATCTCTGCCTCTCTGCCTATCCTCTGCCTCTCTGCCTCTCCTCTGCCTCTCTGCCTCTCCTCTGCTTCTCCTCTGCCTCTCTGCCTCTCCTCTGCCTCTCTGCCTCTCCTCTGCCTCTCCGCCTCTGCCTCCGCCTCCCAAGTGCTGGAATTAAAGGCATGTGCCACCACTGCTATAAAAGGCTTTATCTTTAGGACTGGGGGAGAGGGCTCAGTCATCAGTTAAATAACTTGCCTGGCAAGAACAAGGATCTGAGTTCAACCCCGAGTTAAAAATCCAGGCCTGGCGGTGAACATTTGTGATCCTAGTACTGGGGAGACAGAGACAAGCAGGTTCTATAGCCCAGCCTGAATGATGAACAGGGTGAGTTCTAGGCTAGAGAGACACTGTTTCTCAAAAAACAGGGTAGATGGCTCCCGAGAATGATGCCCAAGATTGATCTCTGGCCTCCGTGTGTACCAGGGCCTCCTGAAGGGTAGACAAGCACCATGAACTGCATTCCCAGTAGGAGCCCTGACTCAGGTTTTGTGTTATTGTTGTTGTTGTTGTTTGGTTTGGTTTGGTGGGTTTTTTTTAAATTTATGTATGAGTACACTGTAGCTGTCTTCAGACACACCAGAAGAGGGCATCAGATCCCATTACAGATGGTTGTGAACCACCATGTGGTTGCTGGGAATTGAACTAGGGTCCTCTGGAAGAGCAGTCAGTGCTCTTAACGGCTGAGCCATCTCTCCAGCCCTGCTTGGTAGGCTTTTTTTTTTTTTTGAGACAGGACTTCTCTATATATCCCTGGTTATTCCAGAACTCACTATGTAAACCAGGCTAGCCTTAAACTCACAGAGATTCACTTGCCTCTGCCTCTGTAACGCTGAGATTAAAAGTGTGTAGCACCATGCTCACTTGCCTGCAAGCCATTACTCTTGAAATCAGCTTTCCTTCCCATGCACTTGTATGTGACAGTGTATATACACATAGAGAGAGAGACACACACACAAATCTTTATCAACACAGATGTTACATGATACATGATAAAATTTGTAGATTAAATGAGTGTCAACCAGTGTTGATTTCCTGATTTTGATCAGCTTACCATAGATACATCCTTTTTCTAAAAAAATGTATATTCGAGTAATTAGAGGCATTTTGCACAGTCTGAAGAATGATCTGAGATAGCTGTTTTGAACGAGTGAGTTTAAGTGTACAGCAAAAGTAAAAGATAAATAATATGGAGCAGAGCAATGGCCGCAGCAGACAGATAGCAAACACCACCACACCAGGCGCTCAGAGCATCCAACAGAGAGGACCAGAGTAGCCCAAATGAGAACCAGAGCAAACAGCAACATCACCAGTATCATCATCTTCCGGCAGGAAATGCGGGGGGGGGGGGGCGGGGGGGGGACCCCCGCTGAGGCAGGCAGCCAGAGTTCCCAACTGAAAGAGTACCAGGAAGAGTACAGAAACCCCACTGGTTGAAACTTCCAAAGAATCACAGAGCAACCATACCTACCATCAAAGCCAGCATGGACGGATATCCAGCAGAAACCAAGTGGGGAACCCTGTTGAACAGTCAGTCATGTTAGAGCCTGCCTCTCTGTGTGCATTAGGACCCACAGCCTCTCTTTCTCTCTCACGGCAGGCATTTTTATATTGTAGGATAAGAAATGGTAGCCTCAGCTGGAAATAATTTATGGTCTAGTGAGTCACCAGGGTGCTCTGTTTTTATTCCTGGACCTTTTGATGTTTTCCTTTCTCCTGGTTAGAGTTGGAGGACCAGCCTAACCCAGGTCAGGGAATTTTGGAGGACACTTGACATAAACATGTTTGGGTCCGAGATGGGAAGAGGAAGCCATCCCCACTTCCAGAGCCAGTTTCTCAGTGAACAACTCACCAACATAATTAATGTACGTGACAAGAGATAAGGAAGAATCCATTTGCACAGCTCAACTACCACAGAAGAATATGTGCTATATACACACAAATATACGCACACAGATACTTGGAGAAAGCAGGGGATAAAAAAACTGCAAGCAAATTCTTTTCTGTGAGCTTGAAAAGCTTGTGTTTGTTGTTTGTCTGGTTTTGTTTTGTTTTGTTTTGTTTTGTTTTGTTTTGACAGAGTTTCTCTCTGTAGCCCTGGCTGTCCCAGAGCTCATAGAGTTAAAGGCCTGCGCCATGACTGCCTGGCTGCCTTATATCATTTTAAAGAGACCAGTTTAAGGCTGAGGATACAGCTCAGTGGCAGTGTTTGCCTAGTACCACAACAGTAAAATAAAGCATCATTCCTGTAGAAGAACCCACATCCTGGCAGCTTTTCCTCTTCATCTTCTCCCCATCCCCACCTTTCTCTACCAAGCCCTTAAGGTGTATTGTTGTGTTGTGTGGTTTGTTTAGTTGTTGTTATTGTTCAGTTGTTGTTGTTTGAACACAGAGTATTACATAACCCAGGCTGGCCTCAAACTTGCTATATTACAAGATGACCTTGAAATCCTGATCCTCCTGCTTCCACCTTCAAAAGAGTGTTGAGGTCACAGTCACCACCTCCAGTGTATATGGCGCTGGGGACTGGATCGGGGCTAATGCATGCTAATCAAGCACTCAACTGCGCTGCCTCTCCAGCCCTAAGGCCCCACTCTTCTCTTCTTTTTTACTTTTTTTTTTTTTGTTTGTTTTTGTTTTTGTTTTTTGTCTTTTTCGAGACAGGGTTTCTCCGTGTAGCCCTGGCTGGCCTGGAACTCACTCTGTAGACCAGGCTGGCCTCGAACTCAGAAATCCGCCTGCCTCTGCCTCCCAAGTGCTGGGATTAAAGGCGTGCGCCACCACGCCCGGCCCACTCTTCTTTTCTAACTTGGAATGTTTCTTTTTCCTTAAGACAATTTTAAGATTTGTTTGTTTGTTTGTTTGTTTAATGTGTATGAGTGTTTTGCCTACATCTATGCATGTGTACTGCAAACATGCTTGGTACTCATGGAGTTCAGAAAAGATTTTTGGATCCACTGGAATTGGAGTTTTGGATGGCTGTGCACCATGTGGGTCCTGGGAACTAAACCCAGGTCTTCTGCAAGAGTAACAAGTGCTCTCAACCACAGAGCCATCTCTTCTGTCCAAGACCCTATTCTTGAAGTCAACTTTCCTTCCGAAATACTTCCAGGAGCTCCATCCTACCCCATCCCACTCCAGGTGGGTACCTCTCCTTACTCTGCTCAAACAGCCACCAGTGCCATGAATTAAGTCAGTGCCACATACAATTCAGCACACCCATTATGGGTCTCTTTCAATCTTCTTGCTCACCCTGCCAGATAAGCACAACTTTTCAACTCTAGTTTTCAAAGGAGAAACCTGAGGCTTGGGGGCGGGGGGGGGGGGGGGCGGGGGGGGGCGGAATGGCGCAGCCAGGTCACAAGTGGGAAGCCATAGCAGCTAGTCTGCAGTCAGCATGTAACTACATGCTCTCTGAAGTACAAGAGAACCACAGGTTACCAGGCCCATGTTACCAGGCTTCGCTGAGCTCAGACTCGCTGGGCTGTGGGAGAATTAGTACCTGGAAGGGAGGATAATAGCTTCCCTCTGAGGATGGGGGAAATGAGGAGCTGGCACAGGCTTGGTCCATTCTTGTGTGTTCATAGATGTTATCTCTTACAATTGCTGAACAGAAAACCAAGAAGACATTAGGTGATTGGCACCCCCTTCACCACTTTCCCCGTAGCTAATGCCTTCTAATAGTCTCAGGCATGTTTCGCTGTCAATAACCTGGTAGATACATCTCCTAAGCTTTCCCGGTATCTATCTAGGATGCCATGTTTATTCCATTATCTATTCTTATTTTATATTATTTCATTTATTATGCTTAAGCACTGCTTATCAAAAATGCTTGGGACTAAAGGTGTTTTATATTTGTGTGTGCATGTGTGTTCTGTGAGCACCCATGCATGAGGAGAGGCCAGAGCAGGATGTCTGGTACCCCACTGCCTTAGTTTGTTTTCCAATACTGTGATAAACAGCATGACCAAAAGCAAACTGGGGAAGAAAAGATTAATTTCATTTTATATTTACAGGTAACAAATAGTGCATCACTGGGGGGAGTCAGGACAGGAGGAAACCACGGAGGAATGCTGCTTACTAGCTTGCTCCTCGTGACTCGCTCAGCTTACTTTTTTGTACAAACCAGGACCACCTGCCCATGCGTAGCACCACCCACAGGGCCTAGGCCCTCCTGGGTCAATCACCAATCAAGAAGACTCCCCTACAGGTCAATCTGATTTCTACAGGTCAACTGAGGTTTCTTCTCCCAGATGACTCTAACTTATGTCAAGCTGGCAAAAAATGAACCAGCACACCTGTTCATTACTGCGCCTGATTCCTTTGGGACGGGATCTCTCAGTGAATCTGGAGCTAGGCTAGCAGCCAGAAAGCCCCAGTAATCCTTTTATCTCTGATCCCAAGAGTCATGGTGTTACAAACACCTGGCTGTTTACATGGATGCTGGGAATTTGAACTCAGATCATCATACTTACATAACAAGCACTCTCTCCTCTCTCTCTCTCTCTCTCTCTCTCTCCCTCTCTTTCTCTCTCCCTCTCTCTCTCTCCCTCTCTCTTGCTCTCTTGCTCTCTCTCTCCCTCTCTTTCTCTCTCCCTCTCTCTTGCTCTCTTGCTCTCTCTCTCTCTCCCTCTCTCTCTCTCTCTCCCTCTCTCTCTCTCCCCCTCTCTCTCTCACTCTCTCTCTCTCTCTCTCTCCCTCTGTAGCCCAGGCTGCCTTCAAACTTATGATCCTCATGTCTCAGCCTCCCATGTGCTGGGATTGCAGGCATGTACCACCATGTGGACCCAGCAACTGGATTTTGATTTGTGCTGTATCATGTGTGTAATGTGTGACTCATCACAAGGTCAAGAACAGACTTCCACTTTTGCCATCATATTGGTGCTCAGAATATTTCAGACATTCGTGCATCTGGGATTTTGTGTTTTCTAGCAGAGGATGTGATCGCCAAGGATTAACTATGAGAACACTGAGAGGCGCTACCACCAGTCTCTGATTGCTTACCACCCACCACCCTCATTCTGCCAGCTCTGCCAGGAGCTGGGCTTGAGTGGGGGCAGGGAGTAACCTTGTATTCAGTTTCCAGGGTCCTGACAGGTAGAAGGAAACCCTGGAAGAAGGATACCTGGGCAGAAAGTTCCCACACCCATGTGAGACTGGGAAGCACCCAGTCAGTGGACTGAAGCATTCAGGAATGACTGCTGTCCTATAGCCTTCCTGCAGCCTCTTTGCTAGAAATCCCTGGGTAGTCCCAGCTGCCACAGAAAATTGGTGAGGGGTCAGGAGCAGCTTTCTAAAGATCCTTGATAGACCCAGGATGGAACGTGCCTTCTCCTGCCTCAGGGGAAGGAGTTTCTCCATAGCCCCTTGTAGGCTAAGCAGCTGCTCCCCCAGGTGGATCTCCTTTGCCCCTAGAGGCTACCACTTCCTGCCTGATGCATATAAAGATTTGGCCCCCCAAGTAGGATGATGGGGAAATCATAGAGACTGTTGTGGGTGTCTGTGCTGACAGACAGGGACCTCCATCATGGCCTGGGGTTGTTTTGTGGTCCTGCTTCTGCTGGCGGCAGCTCCCCTGAGATTGGGTCAGCGCCTGCATCTCGAGCCTGGCTTTGAATACAGCTATGACTGTGGGGTACGGGGCATGCAGCTGCTGGTGTTCCCTAGGCCAAACCAGACTGTCCAATTCAAGGTGCTGGGTGAGTGCTGGCAGACACCCTTCCCAATTTCCCATGCCTAGTCCCAAGCCCAGCCTGCTGCAAGGAGGGAGCTGCACCTCTTCCCGGGGGCAGGCGCTGGAGGAGAAGAGGCCAGTCACTCAAGAGGGCTGCAAGAACCAGCCTCTTGCCCATCACCACACAGAGACAGGACTCTCCTGTGCCCTGTGCACAACAATCACCTGTAGGAAAGACAGGCCCTGACTCCAAATGCTGGGCTCTCAACTTCCAGCTGCAAGCTTCGGGCCCACAAAACACCCTTGGGGGTGTGATTTAATGTAGAGAATAGGTGTGTGTGTGGGGGGGGGGGTTCTGTGTGATGATTTGAATCTCACTTTCAGAGCAGCATCTGCGAGGTGAGAAAGATGACCCCCTTCCCACACACACACTTGCCCTGTGCATGGAAAAAGAAGGGTGAGGGCAGCCCGGGGTGAGGTAGGATGGGGTGGGGTAGGGGTTCGGTGTTTGCTGTTCTGAAATAACAATGCAAGTGAGCAGGTGTCCCCAAATGAGACAGTTAAGATGACAAATAAGCTTCCTTCTTTCACTCTGCCCTCATTTCACTCCTATTGTGTTGGTCTGAGTCCTTGGGATTCCTAGATGCCTCAGCCAAGGTACGTGGTTAACTAAACTTAGGCTATAAGGTGTTCAGTCTGTGTCTGACACCCTGTGAACACTCCCTTATCCCAGCTACCAAGAGCCAACGACAGAAGTGAAAACCAAAACCAGAAAGGGAAAGACACTTGTCTAAGGCCACACAGCTGAGCTAGCAAGAAAAACTAGGTCTTGAAACAAGCCCGCCTCAAGAGCTTTTCAGAGGTTCCCAGCAGCCCTTTGCCCTCCAGCACCTGAGACTCCCTCCCCAATCTCCTCCCCCTACCCAGATGAATTTGGGAACCGGTTTGAGGTGAATAACTGCTCTATCTGCTACCACTGGGTGACCAGTGAGGCCCAGGAGCACACAGTATTCTCAGCTGATTACAAAGGCTGCCACGTTCTAGAGAAGGTAAGGAGAGTCACATGTGAGGACAGAGGGAGATTGTCCTAACTGCCCCTTATGACCAGAAAAGAATAGAGCCTATGAGGGGTGGGGAGTGGGTAGGTGACGGGTTAGATCCTGAGATACGCCACAAATCGGCTCCCTCTCCACCAGGGATGCTCAGTTTCCATTAACAGCAGCCAGCCTGGGTGGCAACCACTCCAGGACTGGGTGTAGTCAACAGCCAGGCACCATGCTCTGGCCTCCAGCCCAGCCCTCACGCTCACCTGAAGTGTCAGGTGGCCACACTCAGCTGCTCTCTATGGCTCTCTCATCTGCAGGATGGGCGGTTCCACCTGAGGGTGTTCATACAAGCCGTCCTACCCAATGGCCGTGTGGATATAGCACAAGATGTCACACTGATCTGTCCCAAACCAGACCACACCGTGACTCCGGACCCCTACCTGGCTCCACCCACCACACCTGAGCCTTTTACACCTCATGCTTTTGCCCTTCACCCCATCCCTGACCACACCTTGGCTGGGTCTGGCCACACTGGTCTCACTACGTTGTACCCAGAACAGAGCTTCATCCATCCAACTCCTGCTCCGCCATCCCTAGGACCTGGACCTGCTGGATCCACTGTACCTCACTCCCAATGGGGCACGCTGGAGCCCTGGGAATTGACTGAGCTGGATTCTGTAGGTATGTGGGCCTTCTCTGTGTACAGTCTGTGTCTTGGGACCTTTGAGCTCTAAACAGTCATTTCCTCACTGCTCTGTCACCAACCCTAGGTACCCATCTGCCCCAGGAGCGGTGCCAGGTAGCCTCCGGGCACATCCCATGCATGGTAAATGGAAGTTCCAAGGAAACCTGTCAGCAGGCTGGCTGCTGCTATGACAGTACCAAAGAAGAGCCCTGTTACTATGGCAACACAGGTATAACCTCTTATCCCAAGCACGCCCTTGGCATAGCAGGGGAAGTCTCCCTTCTATCTAGCTGAACTGCCTTGTATGCAGCCTAAGAGAACCCAGTTCCCAAGAAGATGCCACCGTCCTCAGATAGGAAGAGTGCCTGCCCCGGGGGCTGCTGGGTCCCTCCCCTTCTTACAGACCCTGACCTCACTCTGTAGCATTCAACCCTCTGTTCTGTCAGCTCCTAGGGCATTTGCTTAGGCCAACAATGGGAAGAACAATGTCCAGATCCCGTGACTCCCTAGTGGCTAAACATTGTCACCCGCAGAGCCCATCCCCTGTCCCTAAGGTAGAGAGACTTTGAATCCCAAAGGCCTGATCTACCTCTTGGACCTGCCTTTGTCCTAGTCACTCTCCAGTGTTTCAAAAGTGGCTACTTTACCTTGGTCATGTCACAAGAAACAGCCTTGACACATGGAGTCCTGCTAGACAATGTCCACCTGGCCTATGCCCCCAACGGATGCCCCCCTACCCAGAAGACAAGTGCTTTTGTGGTCTTCCATGTCCCTCTCACCCTCTGTGGAACAGCAATCCAGGTAGGAGTGGAACTTAGGCTGACAGTGAGCCCCACCTCGTGAGGGGCATCACCAGACAACTACCCCTTTATCCACTGGGGCATCATCATGGTCCAGGTAGGGGCAAGATGCATGCTGGGAGTGAGTCCCACCCCTAGGGAGCCTCACTCACTACCTCCTCAGGTGGTCGGCGAACAACTCATCTATGAGAACCAGCTGGTGTCTGACATTGATGTCCAAAAGGGGCCACAGGGTTCCATCACTCGGGACAGTGCCTTCCGGTGAGTAGTGGCTGGGTTACAGGCCTGGGTGTGGGGTGTGAGACTAGCGTCAGGGTCCAAACGTCTTTTGCTTTAGCACAAAGTACTTATGGCCCAGAGGTGGGGACACAATTCTGTAGCATGCTTTTAAGTTTTTGGACTTAAGTGCTTGAGGTGGCCAGTTTCAGCATGGCATGAAGGACTTTGGGGGAGGGGGATCAGAGAAGTACAGAGGGACAGCTGGAGTCTGTCCAGATTAGGCTAAAGGAGCGCGAGACAACAGAGTGAGGCCTTCACCACTGGTGCAGTTACTACAGCTGAAAAGCACACTATCAGTGGGCGTTGGGCATGGGACCCTGGAGACATGGTTTGGTGACTGCATGGCACTCAGGCTACTAAGGGAGACACTGGTAGGCTAGTTGCGAGGACAAGCAAGGCCCTGAGACACAGTCCTGTGGCCTCCACAATCCTCACTAGAGCCTCTCAATGAGGCAAAGAGATAAACGAGGCTTAGGCATTAAAGGCTCGTTCATGGCTCCCCAGCCCAGGTCTTCTCACCACACTTCAGAGACCTCAAGTGCCAGGACAGAGCCCTGTTGTCTTGATCCTGTGGTACCTGGCACCTAGAATAGGGACAGGTCTAGCTAATTCAAGCTGTCCTGGGCAGACTAGGTGGGCAGAAGAGCAGGAAGGGTGAACACCATGGGCCCGCTACACCCTATGGAGGAAGCTGTCTGGTGCATCCACTGTTGGGATGTTGGTGATTGCTCTGACTTATGGTCTCCCCCAACCTCTTGTGCTTGGACTTTTAGGCTTCATGTTCGCTGCATCTTCAATGCTAGCGATTTCCTGCCCATCCAGGCATCTATCTTCTCACCCCAACCACCTGCCCCTGTGACTCAATCTGGACCCCTGAGGCTGGAGCTGAGGATTGCCACGGGTACAGTCCCTGACTCCACCCCACCTGCTACTTTCCCTTCCTGCATCTAAAGCCTTACAGCCTGTCCCAGGCTCACAAGCCCCTCTCTCTGCAGATAAGACTTTCAGCTCCTACTATCAGGGGAGTGACTATCCCCTTGTGAGACTGCTCCGGGAACCAGTCTATGTAGAGGTCCGACTCCTGCAGAGAACTGATCCCAGTCTGGTTCTGGTGCTACACCAGTGCTGGGCCACGCCCACCACCAGCCCCTTTGAGCAGCCCCAATGGCCTATTCTGTCAGATGGGTGAGTGATAGCAGAGGACTGAGCTGCACCCAGGGAGGGGAGGATTTCCTGCCTGCCACGCCTCCTTAAAGAGGCTTCTGGACTTCTCTTCAATCCAGGTGTCCTTTCAAGGGTGACAACTACAGAACACAAGTAGTGGCCGCAGACAGGGAGGCGCTTCCCTTCTGGTCCCACTATCAGCGCTTCACCATCACCACCTTCATGCTCCTTGACTCCAGCTCCCAGAATGCCCTTAGGGGACAGGTTAGGAAGACCTTTTTTTTTTTTTTTTTTTGGCCCTCATGCCACCTGCTGAATGGTCATTAGCGGGTCACTACATCCTTCCTATACCCTACAAGCTAACACTTAAGATTCCAGTTTCTGGATTGGCTGTTATCAAGTGTCGGGGACAACAGCTCCAGAAGGAGGCAAGGACAATGACCCATATACAATTCAGGAGAGAAGGGAGAGGTAGCTGACAAGATGGCTCAGAAGGAAAAGGTAATTGCTGCCGAACCTGCTGACCTGAGTTCAATTTCTAGATAGTCGCATTGTGGACAGAGAGAACTGGCTCCCATGATTTGTCTCTGACGCTCACGCGTGTGCTGTACTGTTGCGGCATGCACATCCCCCTGTATACAGATGCAAAACAGTTAAAACTCAGAAGGAAACAGAGTGTGGCTACGATCAACCTAAATCTCGGCACCAGCTGCGGTGTCCCTGTGTGGTCTCACGTCTGATTCTAGAAATGATAATGTGTTCCTTGTTCTTCTGCTTTGGGTTTTTAGCATAGCAGCTTCTCCAGAAGATAAAAGTGAATATGTACTTAGGGTCTTTAAACCTCTTAGCCTTTTCTGTATGGCATACACACGGCACCATAGGAAACTCACTGGTATGGTCGGTCCAGCCTGTGATCGATAGTACAACATGTCCTATCAATCACCCATCGTTCACAGATGTTTAAATCCCTGCCCTTAGCCAATCAGGTGTGGCTGGTCCCACCGATAGGCAATGTCGAGAGCGGCATCACTCCCACCTTGCTTGTATGCTGCCTCCCAAGCCAAGACAGCTATTGATGCTGCCTCTGGTCCCCTCCCCTGAGCTGTTTCTGGAAGCAGCGGTACCTTGTCCTCTTCTTTGCCTCCAGGTATCGTCTGTAGGGGTGAAGAGAGGACAGCTGATATCTGTTGTCTGGCATTGTGGCCAAAACCCATCTCTTCTGCTAGCTGCCTTCCAACAGTTCTGCTCCTGAGGGCAGAAGGCAGAGGACTGTAGTTCCCTTGAATGCCACAGTTCCTGCCTGTGGGGAGTGTCTTCTACTGCAGGTCTGGGTGCTCAGGAAGCAGAAGGTCTTAACTCCAAACTGAGAACATTACAGTTTCCATCCCCGCCAGTATAGGGCAGCTGTGGTCGCAGCCTCTGCTCACCCACCTCTCTCCCTGCACTAACACAGCTCTGCACCTGACTCTTTCAAGCCTGCCACTGTGCTGCCAGCATAGCTGCACAAACCTAGGCCACCCCTTGACTGTGTTTCTTTCTACCAGGTCTATTTCTTCTGTAGTGCCTCTGCCTGCCACCCTCTGGGGTCTGATACATGCTCTACTACGTGTGACTCTGGGATAGCAAGTGAGTCTGGGGTATTTGTCTTTTGATGCATCGTTACCCTGAAGCTGACTCTCAGGCCACTAGGGGTTGGAGGCCAGACAGTTTTTCTCCTGGGCAGGGCGTCGACGATCCTCTGGTCACCACAACATCACTCTCCGGGCCCTGGATATTGTAAGCTCTCCAGGGGCAGTGGGCTTTGAGGATGCTGCTAAACTTGAGCCCTCAGGTACCAGGGTGTGGGGGTGCCCCTAAGCGTCATGACCCTTTCTGTGACACTGCTGATAAAATGGGGAGGTGAGGTGTAACTCCACTAAATGAGGAACTAAGTAAAAATAGCCCAGCCCGTCATCCGAAGACAGACAGCTCCAAGCGATCCGCCTCTCCCTTCTCTGACAGGTTCCAGCAGGAACTCCAGCTCAAGAATGCTGCTCCTGCTGCTGGCCATCACCCTAGCCCTGGCGGCCGGGATCTTTGTGGGTCTGATCTGGGCCTGGGCCCAGAAGCTCTGGGAAGGCATCAGATATTAAATGGACTCAATAAACCATTGTTTGAAAACTCCTGAAAGCCGATGTGAGGAAGTTATTTATGAAACCTGATGTATGTCTTTTCCAAGGGTGTGGATGTTTGAGGGGGAACAGGGTCTTCTTACTCTACAGCTAAAGCTGGTTTTGAACTCGGCGATTCTTCTGCCTCAGAGTGCTGGGAATACAGGAGTGAAGCCACATGAGAAACTTATTCTTTGGAGTCAGTAGTGTCCTTTCAGAATTATAACCCCTACAGTCACGTTATCCAGAACATTTCAGCAGAGAGCTTTCCACCTTTATGGCAGTGTCTCTGTAAAATTACAACAGAGGTCGGATGCTCCTGTCACTCATGCCAGAGCCACTGTAACAGTGAAATGTAGCCAGGCGTGGTGGCGCACGCATTTAGTCCCAGCACTTGGGAGGCAGAGGCAGGCAGATTTCTGAGTTCGAGGCCAGCTTGGTCTACAGAGAGTTCCAGGACAGCCAGGAACAGTGAAATGTAGTGCCACAGGTGTGTGCAAACTTGTGCCAAGTGTATACTAGTAGAGTATGCACATACAAGTGCACCCTCAGTACAGAATACTTGATTATAACCAAGGACCCATAACGGCTCGCATGCAGATTTCCTAGACTACATTTTTCTTTTTTTCAGAGATTTATTTTATATATGTGAGTACACTGTAGCTGTCTTCAGACACACCAGAAGAGGGCATCAGATCCCATTACAGATGGTTGTGAGCCACTATGTAGTTGCTGGGAATTGAACTCAAAACCTCTGGAAGAGTAGTCAGTGCTCTCAACCACTGAGTCATCTCTCCAGCCCCCATTCTATATTTTTAGCAACTATTTTTAATCTTTTTAACTTGTTTTTCTTTTTTAACTGTACATGTGGAGGTCAGAGGACAGCTTTGTGGAGTCGTTCTCTCCTTCCCCCTTGACACACAGACTCTGGTGACTGAACTCAGGTCATCTGCATAGCAAGTGTCTATGTGATGAAGTCACCTCATGGCCTTTGCCATTAATTTATAGTGTAACTCCTGCTTACAACAATTGACTAAAGCTGGACACTTATGCCAGTAGGCTACTTAAGTGTAGCTTCCCACTCTCAGGTTTACTACATTACTAACTGAATCAATAGGCCACAGGGAAGCTGAGCACAGCAGCCCAGACCTTTAATCCCAGCACTTGCAGGGACAGAAGCAGGCGGATCTGAGTTTGAGGCCAGCTTGGTCTACTTATGAGTTCCTGTACAGCCAAGGCTCATAGACCCTGTCTCAAAAAACTAAAAAGACTATGTGGAACAACTGACAAAATGTTTTATTCCTAGGGGAGAGGTGCACGTGTGTGGGTGTCAGAAGACACACTATGGGGTCAGTTCTCTCCTTTTTCCTTTAAATAAGCTCTTTTGTGGGGCGAGGGGAGGCTGAGCCCCACTAATCCACATAATGACATCTAATGCCATCCTCAAAGCAACTCAGTGTTTAACATATGCCATGGTCTGGCATTACTCTTTCCCAGGGCAGAGTCTGGGGAGAATGCCACTAAGCAAGGGAAGGTAGTCTTTCAGGCATAACAGAGGTAAAAACAGAGGTGGTCTTTCAGCAAAAACAGAGGTAGGAAACAGAACCAGGCAGTCAGCAAACAGCAGCAGTTGGGAGTTGATGACCTGACAGGAGCTTATCTAGATGTGTGTATCCTCGGAGCACCTGCAAAGCTGCCTTCCTGACTAGAGGAAGCCAGAAGTCCCATGGACAGAATCATCAAACCTGAACTAACTCCTCAGTTCCACTGAATCCACCAAAGGAGAACCAAAGGACGAGGGATGCACACAGCTGACTCCCAGCCTCCCAAAGCCAACCCATGCAACAACCTTCTGGCAGCATAGGGTAGCAACTAGCTGGCCTTGATCTTGTCTGCCACTTGGCAATAGCCACCATCTCACAGATCAGGACCAGGCTATGTTCTAGAATATTCTGCTGATTGATGTAGGCTGGGAAGGAGGCAGGTTCAGAAAAGGGTACAGGAAGAGTCTGGAAAGGCTAGCGGCATCTCTGGGCCTCTGGCAGGACATGAGCTTAGCTGCCACAAGCCAGTAACCCTCATTTGACACAAGGCCCCTTCACCCTAGTTCAGGCCTACTCCATCTGTCCAGCTTATGGATAAACATGGACTCCAATATCTGACTCAGCATCTTTGCTTCTCCCTGGGCTTTGTGGCACTTCCCTCGGTCTGTTTTATCTTGTTAAATGAGCCTAGTGTCTAATCCATAGAAATACCAATTTAAACCAGTTGATTAAAGATATCTAGACTCGTGTGTGATAACAGCCAGAGCTTTCTGGATGTTAAGCCACAGACTGGAATTTCTCTTCACATTCCAAGCCTATTGCTTACCTAGTTTTTTTATTTTGCTTTTAGTTTTGTCTGGGTATGAGGTCAAGTCCACAACCAAGACGCAGGACTGGGAAGACTCCATCTTTTTTTTTTTTTTTCTTAGAAGAGGCAGCACACCACCAAGGCAGGATACCCAACCAGGGCAGGCAGAGATCCAGATACTAACCATAAAGCAAACATCTTCTTGAGTCTGCCTCCCAGCTGTGGCTGTGACATCGCAACACAGGCTAATTGTAGGATCTGTTCGTGGCAGGAGAATCAGCATGGGTGGGTTAGAAGGCCGATTCCATCGACTCTTCTGAGCTGGAACAAGGATTGGCATCCACACCACTTAAACAGAGCATTACCCACCCGGCAGGAGCCACCCGGAGTCCCTTCCAAGTTAAAAGCCAAGCCATAAATGCCTTGTACCATTCTTCTGTTTGCTTTTCTATTTACCACTGTGTATGTATGCCTGGAGGGTAAGGCCTGGGCGTGGCATGGCGTACATGTGGAGGAGAGCATAACTGTGGTCGGGTCTCTCCTACCTTCATATGCACTCTGAGGATCAGATCCAGGTTGTCAGCTTGCAGATCCAACACCCCCTGAGCCATCTTGCTGATCCCTCTTAACGTTTTTATTTTTTTGAGTTAATCAAACTTTCCTCTTCCCTTTCCTCCCCTAACCCCTCCCATATAAAGTCTTATTCTTTCAAATTCTTTGTCATTACCTGTGTGTATGTGTGTGTAGCCTAACTAGTCTATATGTTATGTATAATGTGTCTGTTTGGAGAGCTGACAATCACTTGACTAAGCCAGCATCACCCCTACCTACATTCTAAATATTTATCCTTATACTTTTTTTTTTTTTTGGACACAGGATCTGATATAACCTGATGGCCTTGAACTTCTGAGCCTCCTGCTGGGATTACAGCCATGGCCTGATTTCACTCAGTACTGGGTACAGGTAGAGAAAGCACTGTCAGCTGAGTGAGCTATGTTCCCAGCCCCAGTGCCTCACTCTCTATCACTTTAAGCATCTGCGCTGTATAACTTTCTGTTGAACTAGGACACATCTGATCTGTTAGAGGAAACCAAGCCTATCACTTCAGGTACCAAGTGTGAATGCAGTTATGTAAGTGTGGACCTCTTTGTGCATTGCTTTCTCAGAAGAAATTCTTAGATAGAACTCCTGGGTCACACAGTAGCCACATCCCTTCTGACTATGGGCTGAGATCTGCCTTCTCTGACCCTCCAGATGGTTCTAGATCTTTGCCCATCTGAGCACCAGAGGCAGCCACTAGTCTTAAAGTGATTCTGTTATTAGAAGCTTTGCATCTTCATAGCTGCTGGCATCTTATAACCTGCTGTATCCCATCTCCATTTGTCTTCCTTGTCCATAGAGCATTTGGAAACCCCAGAGGGGTTGCCAGCAAGTGGCCACGGGGTTCCTTCATGCTTCATTTCCCTCTCACATTTTTACCTTTGAATATGGCAAAGACCTTCTCCTATACAACCATAACCATAACCATGCCCATTTGCCCTTTGTGGCTGTTATTTTACCAATGCAATGGTTGCTTACTTTCAAGTTACACACGATTTTTGTTAGGAACTTTGTAATGATTGAAATGGTATACAGGTTCTGCCAATACCTCTGTACCAAAAGGTTTTGTGGACAAAAACCCATATAGTAAACACCAACAAAGCTCTCTGCAAAACTAGCTTTCCTACACTCTCAATGGTGGAAGACATATTCCTAGATACCAAAATCTCACATGAATTGAGCTCAGAAAAAAAAACAGCTCCCCACCGGGCGTGGTGGCCTATGCCTTTAATCCCAGCACTCAGGAGGCAGAGGCAGGCGGATTTCTGAGTTTGAGGCCAGCCTGGTCTACAAAGTGAGTTCCAGGACAGCCAGGGCTATACAGAGAAACCCTGTCTCGAAAAACCAAAAAAAAAAAAAAAAAGGAAAGAAAAAGAAAAGAGTTCCCCCCTTCTTCCTTCCTCTCATTTCCACCTTCCAGCCTGGGCCTGTAACAAGGTAAATCAGAGCTGATGGGGAGGAAGGCAGGCCACCAATCCTGAGGGAGACACAGGGCTGCTTGTAGTCCATCAGATTTCCTCTTCCTGCCTTTCAGCCACAGCTACAGGAGACCCAAGGGTTCCCTGCCTCTCCACTCTCCCCAACAAGGCACTGAGAACCAATTATTTCCATGTGCTTCCTGTGAGTGAGGGCTGACCTCAGCTCAGAGGCTCCTCAGGTAAAGGAATTTGCTGCCAAGACAGCTGACCTGAGTTTGGTCTCTGGGCCCCACATGGTGGAAGAGAACCAAACCCCGCAAGCTGTGTTCTGAGTTCCACACGCGCCATGGTGAAAGGGCACATACCACACATATATAAGATAAAAATAAATGATACTTTATTGCAGAGTTCACTGCTACAGCTTAAGGTATGTGGCTTCTATCCAGGCATTCCTGCAGGCACATTTAATGCAAAAGGCCTTTTCTGTTCCAATAATGGGCAGCAATACCAGACCAGTCTTTAAAAGTAAACAACAAAAATGCCAAATTTTATTTTTATATCCTTTAAGTCACTGTTGAACTAACGTGGGGGGTGGTGGGGAGAAAGTCACACAGATGTGATGAAAATAAAAACAAAACCTCTGGGAAGTAAAAACAGCTTCTAATTTGGGAACTCTGGGGGTTGGGGTGGGGGCCTTCTTCAGAATGCTGACAATGTTGACATTCCGCCTGGATGAGAACGGGGAGCCTGCCAAAGGCAGAAGTCTAGATGTAGGCCTCTGAGAGGGGAGCCTGCAGAGACTCAATCCACAGACTTAGGGCAAGAGGACAGACCAGAGCACCAATGTAGGCGGTGAGGAATTGCCTGTCAGGTGCTGGTGTGGACTAGAGAGAATTCTGCTGTAACAATGAGAACTGTAATCTCTCTTTCCAATGTGTGCCATCCAAATCCTTAGCGTGGGGCTAGGCGGGCAGAGGAATCCTTCAAGCTTCAGTCCTGCCTGGATCCTGCTTCATCTTGCCTCCCTGGCTGGACTGATGAGCTGTTGGTTTTGTGCAGCTTGCTTTTTGCTTTTGCAAGACAGGACTCTCTATGTAGTCCTAGTTGTCCTGGATCTCACTCTGTAGACCAGGCTGGCCTTGAACTCAGATCTGCCTACCACTGAGTGCTGGCATTTAAGGTGTGCACCACTACACTCAGCTGGATTGATTAAGTTTTAACATCGGGCTTAAAGATGGAGAAGTCAGCCAGAGAATGGTGGTGCAGGCCTTTAATCCCAGCACTTGGTAGGCAGAGGCAGGCAGAGGCAGGCAGATTTCTGAGATTGAGGCCAGCCTGGACTACAGAGTTCCAGGACAACCAGTGCTATATAGAGAATCCCTGCCCTGTTGCGAAAAACCAAGAAAAAAAAAAAGATGGAGAAGTTAGGTCAAACCTTAACACCATTAGGGTCAAGCACTAAGGGCCACCTTAACTGTTACCAACAGCCATACCAAAGCAGGGACAGTCACTGGTTACTGAGGGCCACCCTGTGCTCCTTGCAATAGCTTACTACCAGCTCTCTTAGCACTACCAGGTAGGCACCACAAACAGGTAGAGACAGACACAAGACTCATTGTAAAAAGGTATAGTTAGGAGTTAAACTGAGGCTTGATGCCAAAGTCCATACTAACTATGACCCTACACTCCCAAGACCCATGAAGGAGGTCATTAGCTATCCATTGCTGTCTCAGCTTTGTCTCTGAAACTATGCTTTAAAATCACAGGCAAAGGCCAAGTCTTAGGCTTCTCTGACATTCACCTGCAGAAAGGAATTAGCACCGCCTGCTGGCTAGAGGCATGCTTTGCAGCTCAGCCAAGGTACTAGGTTGGTTGGGAGCTAGTGTTAATTTCCCTGCACCTAGGTGACCTTGTAGTTGGCACTCCAAGTTCAAGCGCAAGTTCAAGCTGTCAGTTCAACAGCTAAGGGACATAGTTTTGAACATCCAGAGGTTCAAATGTTCATCGGGTACAGTAAGCACTGACCCACTTCATAGCAAACACATTCTCTTTGGCACCAGACCCTGTGATGCTCCTAGACCCTACCTACTAGGATTGTGTGGCCTACAAATGAGTCCAGGAAGATGGAGCCCTTTAGGATCCATCAAGCCCCAAATGAAAGCTTGCTTTTATTGTGTCACCTTCCATCACAGTAGCTGCAACTACTAGCAAGAAACCTTCAAGATTAGGCTGACTGGGAATGCTCCCTCATACAAGGGGTGGGTGGAGGGGTCACTCAGCGGACTTCCAGACATCCGTTCCTGTACTTCCTGCCCTAACTGCATGCACTCTCTCACTGTCCTGTGAGGTGGTACTATACAAACTATGCCCTATAAGGAGGGGTGGCTATGTGTTTACATCTCTGGTGTATGTCAGGGCTCCCCTGTGCACATGCCACACACTTCACACACAACTTCAGGCTGACCAGAAAGGCTTTCCCACATCTTGTCTTTCACTATCTTTTTAGGTGGATCATAAAACTGCACATTAACATCTAACAACCACTCAATGGCTTTGTACTGGCCAGCTTTGGGGACCAGTTTATGCCCAGGATGTCCCAGGCCATGCCCTCAACCTCCCCTCTCCCTTCACTGGCACTGCACTAGCACCTGCAGACACCTGCAGACATCAGCCCATCTCTTACTTAGTTGTTGAAACGGATTTCACATTTACCCTGTTACCGAAGAACTGTAAGACACAATTTTTTAAAGACCACACTTCACTGGGCAATGGTGGCACATGCCTTTAATCCCAGCACTCAGGAGACAGAGTGAGTTCTAGGACAGCCAGGGCTATAAAGAGAAACCCAGCCTTCAAAGAAAAAGGAAATAAAACTGCTTGAGGGCATGTTCAACTAGAGCAATCCCACGAGAAGCCACAGCTTCTTCAGTCCAGAATGGATGTCAGTGTGAGGAACTTGTGAGAACGCACTCCAGCACTGACTGCCTCACCGCTCCAGCTTCTATGGTCACCTACCACAACTCAGCAACCCACTGAGCGTCATGGCCCAGGATGCCCACCGACCCTGGCATGCTCACTGCTGCTTACAACAGTCTAGAGCAAGCTCCATCACAGTGAACATGATCACTCAGTCATCTCTTGGCCCTTTGTAATCCTGTGTATTCGTACGGGGAATACAGATACGTACATATGCATGTAGAGGGCAGAGGCTTGATTACTTTGGATATCATCCTTAGGAGTTGTTTTGAAACAGGGTTTTAGTCTAGGGCCCACTAGTTAGGTCAGTTCAATTTGTGTGTGAACTCCTGGGCTCCTTGTGTCTCTGCCTCCCCAGCACTGAGAGGAAGGGCTCACCATGCTTGGCTTTTCTACATTAGGTGCTGGGGATTAAATTCAGCTCATGGTGACCTAGAAAGCACTTTACTAACGGAGCTGTCTCCCCAGCCCCTGTAGGTTTACCGGATACACTTCTAGGGAGCAGTGGGCTACATAGTAATCACAGATAGGGTAAATTCCAATCTCCTTGCCCACAGGACAGCCTGACAGAACATACCCAGTTGTTCTGTTGTGTTATCAGGACCCCCTAGCTTCCCCATAGCCTTTTAGGCGATAGCTCACTTCTCAGGTCTTCCTTCCCAAGAGTTTCTCTGTGAACTCACCAACCCTCCCCCTGTCCCCCCCCCCCCTCCTCCCTCATCTTGCCACACTCCTAACCTCAAAGCAGGCTCCAAATGCCAACATTCCATTGGGGTGGCCCTACTCCGGCCCTAAGGATCCCCAAGGCACAGCTAATGGTTCCTTACCCTTGGACAGCAGCAGGACCTCCTGCTGCCCATACCTCACTTACCTCAACCTCAGAGCCTTCCTTCCTTCTACCTACAATTCTCCCCTCCTTTAGTACCAGGTAACTTCTAAATGTCAAGCAGCCACAGGAGCCCACATTAATCCCCTCCTGTTTTTATCATCTAATGTTTTATTTACTGTGCTCTAGTCTAGCTGTCTGCCCTGGGAACAGCTCTACTTCAACAGATTAGCTGCCAGTCAAGCCAGCCAGGAATCAGTGTGTATCATCGCCCCTGAAGTATTATCCCTAGCAATCGACTCACAGCAACCCACCAGCAGGCTAAGACTAATCTTCTAGCGCCTCGCTACCTTTCCGGCTTGTAAGAGAGGCCAAGTCAGGGAGCAAGCACAGCACAAGTGACAGAGGCCCTGGAAACAAGGTCAAGGCTTCCGGAGCATGGAGGCCTCTGACAGACGGCTTTCAGGCTTTCCCTCATTTCTGCTGCAGGGGAGGCTTCCTGGTCACTCGTGTCCCATTTCTGCTGTCCCACACTGGGCTCCCTCTCCCATGACCTTCCCCAGTCAGGGTTTCTGGCAGACAGACACAAGAAGCTGACTGTTTACTGTGTAGCTTTTTTTTTTAATGAAACTAGATCGCTGCTTACAAAACCCTGCAAGAGTCCTCCTGCCCCTCCCCTTCACAGCTCCCTTGGCTCCTCCTCCCTGTCTCAGAAGAGCTGAAACAGAGCAGGCATGGAACAGCTGCCACCACTGGGGGAGGTGCTGGACTCCGACTCTGAGCACTTTACAGGGTGACCGTTCCCTGGGGCCCAAAGGCTGCATGGATAGCAATGTTCTATGTGCCCTGGCTCAGACCATCATCCAGACCAAAATGAAATGATGTGAATGTCCCCCCCCAACCAGACCTCCCTCTCCTCCTAAAGTCCCACCCCCACCCCCACCCTCTAACTCTAACCCACTACTGAGATGAGGCCCAGAACTGTGAGAAGGCATAGGGCCTACAGACTGTAGAATTTGAGGCTCCTGTCCATGCCAGTTGAAGCGATGAACTTGGCATGGTGTCCAAAGGCCACTCCAGTGGTCAGGCCACTGTGCTCTGAGGAGAGAAGAAAGGGAAGTGTGAGAAAGCTGTTCCTTCTTCAGGCTCAACAATGATTTTGTTTTGAGTGGCATGCTCCTGGCACAAACTCAGATGGTAAGGGTCAGAGTGCACTATATCCCCCAATGGCAGATTCTGCGCACTGCTTATCCTTAGCCAGCACTCAGAACCTGGCAGGAAGCAGCACTCTTTGTTGGTGAATGAACATCGGGATACTAATCCCGCTCTCACCTGAGCTTTTTGGGCAAGAGTACTTCAGTCCGGCAGGAAATCTTGGTATGTATGTTTAGCTTTAGCTCACTGCTTGGACCTAGAATAGTCCATTAGCCTGTTCTAGCTCACAGGTGTCAAAGTTCAGGGCACACAGCATAGAGCTAGATCCAGAGTAAACAAAGCTGAGCTATCGTCTTCACAGGACTCAGGTAGCTGGAGACCATGGGCAAGTTCCTTCCAGACACAGGATAACACCTGGAGCTCCCTAGCTCCCCAGAGAAAAGCCCTCTTGCACTCCCAACTGGCCCAAACTCAAGGTGATCCTCTGGCTTCAGCTATTAAGTGTTGAATTACAGGTATGAGCTACCACCTGCAGCAACATCCCCACCCTAAAGATGAAGCTAAAGCAACCCAGGGTCACAGCATGGCTCCAAGGTGAGAAATACTCTTGCTCAGCACTGTGCCAACCTCAGACGTTGCCCTTAAGTACTTGTGTTGGGGCCTGAACACCTGCTACTGTGGGAAAAGTCCTGAATTCCATCTCCATATAGAGCAAAACAAACGTACTAAACTACCTTCCATCTGCTCTCCCCAACCTGATTTACAAGCTTCACGACTCACCCATGATAGACCCCAATAAAAAGTTCACAAAAAGTAATATTCACATTCAGACCAAATATACCGTAAGACACTTCTAACCTATGCACTTTCATATAAACCCTCATAATCCCCACTAAGTATCTTCATTTATTCCAATTTTCCGGGAACATCAGAGAGATCACAGTTTGGTCCTCTCAACACACAACTTGGGAAAGGTCAGCTAGTAACAGTATTCACAGCCAAACACACAAGTACTTTTCCTAGGCTACAATGCTCTACTGCCCCTAGCCATAAGTAAAAGCTGCCGGGTGGGGTGGGAGTGAGGGCTCAGTGACAGAATCCTTGGCTATGTTCTATTCCCATGACAGCAAAAAGAGAGAAAAGACAGGCTTATGTAAGCCAAGCCCAGAGCTTTATCCCCACTTCTCTCCAGAACAGACACCCAAGGCCCTGGGAAGCCACAAGCAGCCTCTACCTGTAAAGTGAAGAATCTCTGTCCATTGTTTGCAGATGTAGATCTGGACATCTGTACCCCCAAGCGCCAGGTAGGTACCGCTCTGGTCAAAGATTAGTGACTTCACCTGCCAAACCCCAAAGAAAGGCAATTACACAAATGACCAGAAGACACAAAACAGCTGGGAACCAACAGAAGCAGCTTACATAAGCGCAGAAACTCTCACTGTGCAAGGAGAAGCAACTGAGACTGGGGAGGAGCACACCTCAAAGGAGAAGCAACTGAGACTGGGGAGGAGCACACCTCAAAGTTGTTGTCCAGCTGCAATGTCTTGAAGTTCTTCAACTTGCGTAAGTCCCAGAGCTTGACTGAGGAATCATCAGCTGCTGTGGCCAGGTAGTACCCATTCTCAGAGAAGGCGATGCTGGTAATGGGGCCAGAATGGCCAGGGAAGTTGGCCACATTGGTACGCTCCTACAGGTAGGGGTTGGGCAATGAAATAACATTCACTGGTTAAGTGAGGAAAAACCACAGGGCTTGCCAAACTCCTATTCTGAGATGTCCCACACACTCACAGTTCCTTGATCACACTCATGCCACACAAACAGAGCCAGCATCTCTTCTGCCAAGCCCTGAGACTCCCCAGAGCCTGTCACCACAGCTCACTAGTTCCTCCTCTGGGCCCCAGATGAGGCCTGCATGTCCTCCTACCTTCAAGTCCCAGATCTTGATCTGGGAGTCCATGGTTCCTGTTCCAAAGATGAGCCCATCAGGGTGGAACTGTGCACAGGTAAGAGCTGAGGAAAGAGGAGAGGCATCTGTAGTCAGAGGTCTGCAGGAAGGTGAGAGCTCTTCATTCCTCACTGTGCCCAGTACAAATACTATACTGGTGCCAATGGTAAACAAGGTCTTGAGAACACATAAGCAAATGACTACATGAAACGTACTGACAAACTACAAACAAAGGAGCTCAGTGCCTCGATGGCCACTTACAGCAGCCGGAGGTCTCATCTGTCACCTTAGTGAGCACACGCCCTGTCTGGATGTCAGAGAAGGCCCAGTACTGGAAATGAGACAGAAAAGCCAATGAGAAAGTGGGTCTGGTGGCCTTCAAGACAGACCCTGCTTCAGTACCCACTTGCAGAGTTAGTTCCCAGAGAAGAAACATTTCCAAAACTCTGGGAACCCGGTTGCCCCCAGAAAGACGGCCCCTCCTCCCAGGATGAGAAAGCAGCCCCCTCAGGGCGCCCTGGCTGTGACTGCACCTGATCATCAGAGGAGCTCAGGAGATAGTCTCCAGTAGCATGGAGGCTGAGGCCTGTCACTGCACTCTCATGGGCCCGAACAACCTGTACGCAGGAAGTGTTCGGGACTGACCAAATCCTGATAGTAGCATCAGGGGACGCAGAAAACACCAGTTCCTGAAAGGAAAGCGAGCAAGAATCAGAGTCCAAGAGGTGAGATGCATTATAACACTTTTTTCCAGAGTGATGAGGACAGCTACAACTGCCTGCAACTACGATCCCAGTCCCACCTGTAACCATCTATCTAAACAACCAAGCCAAGAAAGAACGTGCTGCTAGGCCAAGCGAGATTTTCACTACTTACAGGACAAAGAACAACTGAATCAGAGAGCTATCAGACTGGGTGATATGGCTAGTGCAACTGAGGGATCAGGGTCATGTACCACCTGCAGCCAAAGATGACTGTACTAGATGGCCAAGATCAGAGCAGCACTGAGCCTATGTTCCTTCCACTTAGACCTCAAAGGCAAGTTGATTATCTTAGGATAGTAACAGCTAAAAGATAAAAGCAACTATCCTCTTTCATTTACACATTTTCATAAAAGTCAAATGTAGCCCTAATATTAAATAAGCAGGAAAGTAGTGCTTTCAAGTATAATTAAGTTTTTCAGTTTGTCACAGTTGTGGTTTGAGTAAGAATGGACACCACGGGCTCACACTTAGTTACCAAAAGTGGCACTATTTGAAAGGATTAGAAGGTATGCCCTTTTCAGAAGAAGTACGTCACCTATGTTTGTCTGTGTGCACACATGTATCTATCTGTCTATCTGTCTCCTTTCAGATAAGGATACAGCTCTCAGCTACTGTTCCAGTGCCATGCTTGCCACCATACTCCCTGCCATGATAATGGACTCACCCAATTAAATGGTTTCTCTTATAAAAGTTGCCATGGTCATGGTGTCTCTTTGCAGCAACAGAACACTGACCAAAACATATATACTCCTCTATTTATGAGTTTCCTAACTCCTAAAGAGATAGACTAACTGGGAGGCACTGCTCCAGCACCAGAGGCAGCAGCATACCAAGCCACAGTATTCTTGGCTCAAATCTTATGAAGCCATTAATCTCATCTACTAAGCTACCTTTATCCTCTAAGCCAAGGGTTCTCATCTATTTGAACTCCCACAACTTTCAATAGTCAACATTAAGTTTTTAGGCTAACCCCGTAAGGTCACGGGAGTAGGCACCTGGCAGTCAGACTACATGGAGCTGGGCCATCTGTACTGTACCTATAAACACTCGAGGGTGCTTGTTGGTGCCATTTACTTTCTCCCTGGTTTGAGAACCACTGTTATGGGGGTGATCATGGAGACCATCAATGCCTGTTTCACCAAAACACTAGGGGTTGGGCAATTAGTTCCGAGACTCAAAACCACTGGAACTGGACTTAGAAAAAGACAAGGGTGACTTCGAGAGTGCCTTACCTGAGAAGGATGAAACACCACACTGGTGACCTTCTTGGTATGGCCTTTGAGAGTGGCCAATATTTGCTCAGTACTCTTATCAAAGACAACAACATTTTTATCTGCCCCACCTGGAGAAGATCCAAAGAAGACAAAAATGAGCCAGGCTTTTAAGTACCCTGGACTACAGAAGGTCTTTCTGTCCTTAAATCCATGCAGAGAATCAAGGGCCTGTCCCTTCCCTGGGTCCTGCCATCCCTCATTTTGACTGTCAGGTCAGGCCTAGACTCACCAGTGAGAATCTTGTTGGTGTCTGAGGGACACAGGTCCAGAGCGAGAATCCCAGGAATGCTAGCACTGTGTAGACCCTTTGCAGAAAGAGCCACATGAAACCCAATCACAGCCCAATCCAAGCCTCACAGCTCCTCCACTCCCCTTGCCCACACCCCCCATATTCCTCTCCAGCCAGGAAACGAGAGTGAATCCTATCCCTTATCCATCCAGCTTGGCTGGCTGCCTGGATGCACCAATTCCCCCACTGCATGGCAGGACAGAAGAGCAGCCAAGTCGAGACAACGTGCCAGAGACCTGAGAAGCATTTCCCATGACTCCTCCGTCCATCTTGTCCTAGAAACAGTAGGGCCCCTCCAGCCACTTACCACATGGGATGCCACCTGCCGGTACTTGCTGAGCTCTTCAGGTTTCACCAGCTCCTCGGGGACAGTCTTTCCTCTCTAAGAAAACAAAACAAAACAAAAAACCCCAAAGAACAGCAATGAAAGCGGGCTTCAACTAGACCTTTCTCCAAAAACGCAAGTGTTCACAGCAGGCAACAACTCACCTTCTTACGCTCCGTGGTTAGCACAGTAGCCTTGTCTTGAAGCTGTGGAGAACATAAATAATTTTGTGAGAAAAATAATTTTGTAAGAACAAAGCATACTGGGTGCTAGTCACATCTGGTATTATAAGCATCATCAAAAAATGCTATCTGCCAAGCTATGGGATAACAGCTGACACATTTCCATCCTGATCTTATAAGGTCATATATCTATGACCTTATGGTACAGCTGAGAAAAATGAAAGTTAAAAGAACTCCCTTGCCAGAATGGGTAGGGACGGGAACTAAGCTGTGGTGCTGGTCGAGGCTATAAGCCTGAGCGCTCAGATGAGCTGCTCATATTCCGCTGGACTCACAAATGAAGACTACATTCAACAGAACCCTGAGTTACAGTCTGGAAGCCTGCTCTGCCTCTTCTCAGCTGTCTTGACTTGCCACTTCTGACTCCTCATCTGAAGATAACTCTTATTCTAAGGCAAAACCTTCAAAATCTGTAACAAAATGGCTTAATATCAACAAAGATCGTAATCACCGCAAGAGCTAAAAACTGCCCTAATCAGTAATGAAATCTTTCCCACAACAAGCCTGTGAAGTACACACACCTCATTCTACTCAGAAGCCAGGGAAATGAGACATAGAAAGCCAGACTAAAGTAAGCTTCATCAGAAAGCTCTCGATTGGCAGTGCAGGCTCCCACATTGCCCATCGTGAGAGATTCTTAAGGGCCCCCAATGCCTGTGGTACTAATGGGGGGACTGCAGTCCCATCAGAGGTGCACATGACTCACCTTCTGGATAATCTCAGGGGTCATTCCCACCAGCTCACCCAAATCCATGGGCTCTCCTGCACCCTGCAGAAAAGAAAGGGAGAGTGGGAGGGGCTCACAACACCAAAAACTTCTGTGAAGGGACAGCTACTGGGGCCCGGAAGGGAACACTTACCACAACACTGGGCTGTGAGCTTGGCACAGCCTGAGGTACAATAAGCCCAGCCTGTGGTTTCAGAGTAGCCAGAGCTGAGAGAAAAGATGATGTTAGAAAAGGGACATTACAAAGCAGGGCCAGAAGATGGGGAGCAGCAGGGAATACAAGAGACCTTCTCGAGCAGCAGTGACCTCTTTGGTGAGCCGGGCAATGACTCGGCAGGCAGCATCGTGTTGGTACAGAGCATGGGACAGCTCCTGGCGGGTTGTCTGCAGTTGCTGGCGAAGAGTGAAGCTGTGCAGCATGACTGCATCCTGGGAGAGGGTAGGCCACTGTGAGGACTGGGGGAGAGCCGGAGAATTCGGCCAACCCTAGAGAAGAGGACACCACCTCCTATTCTACACTGAAACCAACCTGAACTATTCAGAGACCCAAGCCAACTCTGAGTGACCCTGAATGCCCTGTACGGCATTCAGGCTCCTACCCACACTATACTCTGGACAAACACAGAGTGGGATAGCTCCTTCCCACCCCCACCTTTGCTATTCACCAGCACATCACGGGTATTAATGTCATCACCTCTCTGAAAGGCAATAACTACACTGCTGTGGTTATTTACTGGCTACCCTCAGCAAATGCAGAGCCCAGTAATGAAAAAGTCCCTGATGTCACAAAGCAAATATGTCCATTGTATTCTACTTCTTACAGAATCCAGATAGACAGGACTAATGAGTGTCCTAAGTCATAAAGGCTGACTCTGGAGAAAACTTTGGAATCTAGGTCTGCAAGAGTTCCAGCAACCAGGCTCCTCTTGTATTGGCATCTTGTTCCTCACAAATGAAATAAGTAAGGCTGGCACAAAATGAGGGGCTGCTCAGTGGCCCAGGGACTACATTACCCCTGTGTTCATCACCCCAAGAGTCAGGCCTGGTGGTTGGCACTTATAATCCTAGCACTAGAAGGCTGAGGCAAAAGGACCACAAGTTGCAGAGCAGTGGAGGCCACAAAGCAACGTCCTATCTCAAGGCAATAAGAGGGCCTGCAGAGAGTTGAGAGAGTCCAGGAATTAAGAGCACTTGCTGTTCTTCCAGAGGTCCCAGGTTTGATTCCCCAGGCCCACATGGTGGTTCACAACTGTTTATAACTACAGTTCCAAGGGATCATACACCCTCTCCCACCTCCAAGCACCAGGCACATAAGTAATGCACGGTCATACGTGTAAGCCAAAGACCCAGACACGGTCATACGTGTAAGCCAAAGACCCAGACACGGTCATACATGTAAGCCAAAGACCCAGACACAGAAGAGAGAGGGGAGGGGAGGGGAGAGGAGGGAGGAGGGAGGCCCCATCTTTTCAATCCCCAGGTCCTAGCCCAGAGGTGCATTCTTTTCACAGAACTCACCCACTCATCCTGCAAGGCTTTCAGAATGGCTGGGATGCTGGTGGCGGAGGGAGGCTTGGGTCGGATTGGGTGAGCAACTGCCAAGAGAGGCAGCAAAGTAGGTATGAAGAACTAGAACCCAGGGAACTCTCCCCCACCACCCCCACCCCCAGCCACCATCTTCTCCACCAGATTGGCTCCACCCCCCACCGGTGAAGGCTGAGCTGAGCTGGCCTTGGACTTGAGGCTACTGGGCAGGCACCTTTGATGTCGATGAGCTGCTCCTCTGAGAGAGGCTGGTTGTTGATAGGATCTGTGCCATTCTCTGCAATGTACTTCTCAATGAGTCGCCGCTCATACACATGATTAGAGACAGGGGACACGCACGGGTGCTCTGGCACTTCATTGGAGACTATAGAGAAAGACAGGTAGTGAGAGTGAGCACAGGAGAAAAGGAGACGTGGGCAGAGGAGATTCTTCATTGTGTCAGCCCCAACAAGACCATGTCCTCCTAGTCAGCTATCAGGAAGCAAGGTCTGTGACAGCAAGCCTGCCCGTACTTGGTCCTACAATGCTCGCCAACTACTTAGCTAAATTCTCTGGTCTGCTGATAATAAAAGTCAATAAATAATAACTGCCCAGATCCTATGTGCCAGTACTGTACAGAGTGGTCAGTAAGTCCTGCCCATCTCATTTTTGAACCGAGATGGACAGAGAAGCACACAGAGCACAACTCAAACCTGTCATCCAGTGGGAGCCCTAGACAGATCAACAGGAGAAATTCCGAAGCAACGTGACAAGTACTGATAAAATGAAAACAAGCAAACAAAGAGCTCTGCTACTACATGCCAAGCAAGATTCTATTCTAAGCGCTTGACAGAATAGTCTGTGTACCCTTGAAGATGGCCGTTACAGCTGTCACTGACCTCCAGGACAATGCAGATACTAAGCTGACACTTGATAAACATCATAACAGGGTAAATGAGTGCAAAAGTCCCGGGGCCCAGAAAAGAATATTCCAAAGTACGAAGCCTTGAGCATGCTTAACTACCAAAATAAAAAATAAAGAAATGAAGGCCCCAAAAGCAGGCTTAAAACCAAGGTCTCTCTGACCTTCTCAGACTTGTTTCTCTACCTTCCCCTAAACAGGGTCAACTGGTTCACTTTAGCAGACAAGTGGAAGCTACCTCCACATCAGACTCTTCTGAAAGCTGCTCTAAGATAGCGACTTGTCACATCACAAAACAGCTCTTATTCACCACACAATTCTATTCAGCCTCCCATAGGTTGTGAGTCACCATCCTAAGGTTCAAGCTCCTATTCTTCTCCGTGGCTTCTCTTAGAATCACCTATTTTTGCAGGACTCCCATGCATGTGTTATTAAGTATGGATTTGTGCCATATTTAAAACCCGTATCTTGTACACGGCCTTCCTGTCCTATTCTGTTGGTTTATCACACTACTCGACGACTAAAGCTTTCTGGGAGCTTTCCCTCTTCTACCAGAGGAAGGATAGCCCTGGGCACGTAAGAGTGTGGTCTCAAAGATGGAAAGAAAACAAATCGTTTGTAAATACTTTGCAAACTGCAATTTCTCTAGTATGAGATTTCCTTTTCTGCTTGTCATTTCCCTCCTCCTTTTCCTTCTTTGAACTAATGGCAACGTTCTGAGAGGGAAATAGAGAAGGCGAGGAATCTAGTAACGTGGTAAACAATATGGGAGAACACCCGCAATGCCGTAATACAACACCCCAAGACAGGACAGCATAGTGCACGGGAAAACCATGGATCCAGGCTCAAAGAGCCAAGCTCCACTGCTTAGCTTCCTCGCACACCCCTAGGTAAACCCATTCTTCAAGACTTCCGACACCCTCTGTAACTCACGGATCTTTATTTCCCTTCAGACAATTCTTGTAAGCATAAAATGAGATCACCGTTTGGAAATGCATCGTAAATCAATACAGGTTTTCTAAACATTCGCTGTTTTCATTAGTCATACTGCGCGAGGCTAGAAGCCAGACACCTGGCTTCCAGCCCTGTCTCGAAGTCACTGCGTGATCTCTGCAAATCGGAAAGTCCGATTCCTAAGCGAGGTTTCCCAAGCAATGCCCACTGCAATGCTTTCAATTTTGCAGATGGGGAAACTGAGGCCCAAACCCGCTAGAGCCCAGATCACAATTGGAGGCGGATCCTGGGCATGTCCTCGGGTTTTTTGACACCAAGAGCTGTTTTTCACTGCACCAGCTCCTCCCCCCCACTTCTGCTCAGGCCTGTCTCAGCTCTGTAAAACGACGCCGGTTTCAAAAGACCCCTGAGACAGTCATTCTTCCCAGCTACGTGAATTGCGCAGCCCTGCGCAAATGCACCCTGCACGCAGGGCCGGGAGCTCCAGGGCCCGAGCCACAGGGGCCACACACGCTCCCGCCTCCCGCCGCAGCCAGCACTCACTCGAGCAGATCAGGGACATGGCGCCGTCGTAGCGCTGCTGCCAGTCGCCTCACAGAGGGTTCCCGGTTCTCTGCAGCCTCCGCGGGCCACTTCCGGTCCCCCGCCGCTTCCGGAGCGCTCGGACGCGGGTAGACAGCTGCCCAGCGTGGCGATGCTCGCACAACTGCTTCACGTGGGGAGGTGGCCGGTGGCGCGCCTCAGCCTTCTGCAGCTAACGGAAACTGCCCTTTCCCAGCATGCAACCGAGCAGGAAAAGGCCCGCCTCGAAACACTCGGCTGTTTCCGCATTGGCTCGGCTTCTTCCGGCGAGCGCTCCAAGAGGCCTGAGGCGGGAAGGAGAGAAGAAACTACATTTCCCATGAGGCTGCGGGGACCGCCAAGGCTCTTTTTTTTTTTTTTTTTTTTAGATGGAGCTGCTGTCACCTAGGGAACACTAGTCTTTGAAATGGTCGTGTGCAAGACAGATTTTTCAGGAGCTTGTAAAAGTGCAGATTCCTAGAGTCTGCCTTAGAGAGTCTGTAGGCATGATTCGGAGACCTGTGTTCCTTGGCCGGCTTTTGAGAAACAATGTGACCCTGTAAATAAAGCACAAATGAGTAAAGAAACTAACACTGCCTAAATTCTTGCTCTGGAAATATGGGCAAGCCAATGACTTCGTTGCCTGCTACGTTTTAAATATAGTCTGTTTTGTAAACTCAAGGGAATTTAGTTCCCAGCGTCTTATGTGTACGTTTAAAAGAATGGAAATTTGATGGGTGTGTTTGCAGAAGTCTTTAAACACAGGCACTGGGCTTCAGAGGCAGGCAGATCTCGGAGTACAAGTCCAACCTGGTTATATAGTGAGCTCCAATCCAGGGCAGTCAGAGCTGTGTAGAGAGAACATGTCTCAATAAGCAACCAAACAGTAAGAGTGGAAAGTTAGCACGACTATGGTGTTTTTCTGTGGTTTTGTTTTTGTTTTTTTGAGACTGGGTTTGTGTGTGTGTGTGTGTGTGTGTGTGTGTGTGTGTGTGTGTAGCCCTGGCTGTCCTGGAACTCAGTCTGCAGATAAGGCTGGCCTCAAACTCAAAGATCTTCCTGTCTCTGCCTTTTGAGTGCTGAAATCAAAGGTGTGTGTCATTACTATCTAGCTTAACTGTGGAATGTAGAGGTGGGATCTTTAGAATAAGACATTACAAGAATCCTGGTGGAGTTCATATAGGGAAAGAAAGAGTGAACAGGCACAAATGAACCAGTTGACTTCCATGGCAATGTGACACCAGCAAGGAAGAGGCCCTAGACATTGCCCACGTCATTCTCTTTGAACCTTGTGCTTCTAGAAATTTGAGCAAGGAGAACCCTCTTTTCTTTAAAGTAGCCTACCTCAGGTGTTTTGTTATAATAACAGTTCCCTGCCTCCTGCCAACTTCTTTTGTTTTCTCTACTAAAGACCGGACCAGATCGGCTACCAAGCCTGATACCCGAGTTCAGTCCCCAAGACACCCCCCCCACACACACACACACACAAGCACACACAGTAAAATAAATAAATAGGCTAGGCCTGGTGGCACATTGAGAGTAAGTAAATAAACTAAAATGGTATCAGTCATAATGGAGTTCTATGGTAGCAAATTAAAACTAGCTTTCTAACCTTCTAAGAAATCAGGACAGACAGAGGCAATGGCCACATGTCCTAGCCCTGCCAATCACAGCAAGCATGGTAACTATGTTCTGCCTGCCTTGGTCCTTATGAAAAGTACACTGGAGAAATCTGACCTATCAACCAGTCAGATCTCTGCACTTCCCTCTTTGTCTCCTAGCCTCCCAAGGAAAACATGCTCAGGCCTTCTCTTTTGTTTTATTTCTGCTTCCTGTCTAGGGAATGACTCCCCTCCGAGGCATCAAGACACACTTTGGCTCATGGAATGAGGTGTTGCCCAATTCTACAATCACAAAATATAGCCAACATAAATCTTTAATGTGATCTAATTGGTCTAAGAGACAGAAATGAGATGAAGAAAGAAACGCTGACATAGGCTGGGCAGTGGTGGCGCACGCCTTTAATCCCAGCACTTGGGAGGCAGAGGCAGGAGGATTTCTGAGTTCGAGGCCAGCCTGGTCTATAGAGTGAGTTCTAGGACAGCCAGGGCTACACAGAGAAACCCTGTCTTGAAAAAAACAAAAAAACAAAAACCAACTGCTGACATAGATTACAGTCTGTGGAATGATGGGCACATAAACAAGAAGAAAGTTCCAGATGGGTAGGTGCTCTAAATAAAAGATAAATTAGAGCGGGTTGAGAAGGTGGTACTGGGGTTGGAGGGGTGACTACTTTAGCAGGGTATGAAAAAGGTATGCATGCCCACTGGGGAGATGATGTTTGTTTTTAGCACGTAAATTTTATTTTAGTGTGTATGTGGATGCATGTGCCACAGCCCATGATTATGTGTCAAAGGAGAACCTCAGAGAATTGGCTCACTCCCATCACGTTGGTCTTGGGATCGAAGTCAGGTTCTCTGACTTGACCGGAAGTTCCTTTCCTCAGTGAGCTATTTCACCAAACCAAAGGGTGGCAACATTTTTGCTGAGACCTAAATAAAGGACACGTGTCAGTCCTGAGACCACAGATACCTGATGAGCCAACCTCCTCCACAGTCTCACCTCACCTCCCTCTTAGCCACATTGGCCCTTCATTGGCCCCTGGAGACCTTCGGTTGGTGCTCAAAATGTTTATGTGGCAGCCTTGCACCAACTCCTTCCCACTTCCCCTACCTAACCAAACCCTCCAGGGCAAACCAAAGCCTCATCTTCAGTATTGCCTTCTCTATGGGTCCTCTCTTGACCTCTGGCAGGCTTTTTGGTTGTTGTTGTTTGTTTGTTTGTTTAATTATCCAGCCCATTTTGTTGTTTTAATTAATTTTTTTTAGAATGTCCCCTTCGATATCTGAGTCCTCCTCGATAGATTGTACTACTCTCTGCTAGTTCTTAAGAGTCCAAGATGTGACCCCAGTGCCTGGCACTTAGCAGGGACATTGTCACTATTGTTTATTGAATGGCAGGCTGCCTGACAGGCCTGGCATCTCAAGTATTTAGATGTATGGTAGGAAATAAATGAGTCTAGGTGGGGCCCCTGAATGCAAGGTGATTAGACTAGATTGGTCTGCCAACAAAGCAGCATTTGATTGAGTTTTGAGCTGATAACCATACTTCCAGAAATTTCCTCTGGAAGAGGTGTACTATGGAGTTCGGAATAGAATAGTATTGTGTACCTATGTCCTCTGAATTAAAACATTCCCTCAAGAAGGAGCCAGGAGGAGGGAGGCCTTTAAGACTCAAGAACTAGTGACAGTTACCAGGCTCAGTAAATTCAGAATGTTACAAGATTTTTCAAAGCCTCTCCTCACTCTTAAAAACGGCAGGCGGATTTCTGAGTTCGAGGCCAGCCTGGTCTACAGAGTGAGTTCCAGGACAACCAGGACTGCACAGAGAAACCTGTCTTGAAAAACCAAAACCAAAACAAAAACAAAAACCCCACAAAACCCAAAAAAAGACAAAAAAGCAGTAAATCATTGGGGGAGAGAAAGGACTCTTAGTGGAACACCCTGCAAGTTGATCGGGGAGCCCCAGAGAAACAGCTTTTGTGGATTCTCCCTAATGCTGGGGTGGGCTTTTTAGTCATGCAGTTGACTTTGAGTCACCCATAGGCCATGACACCGATAAACTCACTACTTCACCAAGCTAGGCTTGGGTGGAGTTGTTTCTTTGACTCTCTCCCCAGGGAAAGCCACACAACAAGTGGAATAAAAGAAATGAGGCCTGACATGTTAGAAACTTGGCCCTCTCAACAGTGTTGAGAGAGGAGACCTGTAGGAAATGACTGGATGGTAAGGGTTCTGACCGCATAGATAGCGAAATTAACAGGTTAGTATTAAAGGAGCGGTTTTGTTATATAAATTTGTTCTGTAGAGTTGGGGACAGGGCTCAGTGGCAGAGTGTCTGCCTAGTTAATGCAAGCTGCTGGGCTCCATCTCTAGCACCACAAAAATAAAAATAAAAATAGGGACAGCCAGATGGTTCAGCAGGGCAATACATCCGCTATTCAAGCCTGGTGACCAAGTGACCACATAAGGGGAGCTTAAACTCCAAAAAGTTGGCCTCTGGCCTCCAATATGCTCATAGTGGTTATGTACACACACAACACACATGCACACCCGCGCGCGCACACACACATACGCACATGCATGTGCACACACACGTGCACACTTTACTGTCAGGCATATTGCTTGGAGTTACTCGTGATTCTCTGTTGTGTTATATGTTGTAGCACTCTGCAGATGCTGGAGTCATTCCTGGGCTTTCTAGCCTCTGAAAACGTGAGCTAAATAAAACCTTCACTGTTTTATAAATAGCCTCTGGTGTTAGCATTCCTTCTAGGCTCTGCCCCATAGTTACCTGGCAACAGTAGGTACATCTGACTCACAATAGAAGGGGCTGTTTTCCCCCTCCTCACTCTTATATCTTTTGATCCTCTTACTCTCTTATTCCCTGCCCCTTCCCCCCTCTCTCCACTTGTTCCTGGCTGGCTTCTCTCTGTCTCTGTCTCTCTGTCTCTCTGTCTCTTTCTCTCTGTCTTTTTCTGTCTCTACTCCCTCCTCAACTCCCCTTTTCATGCCCTAAATAAACTCTTCCATACTATCGCTGGTACCTCAGGGGGAAGGGATGCCTCAGCATGGGCCCGCAGAGGCACCTCCTCCCACCTCACCCCTACCAAACATGCTGGCTCTTTTTCCTTTTTTTTTTTTTTTTAATAAAACACAACATCTAGTATTCTGCTACAGCAACAGAAAGCAGACTGTTACACCTGTTGATTAATTATTGGTACCATGTGCCTCAGAGATATTGTATTACAAATTGGTGATATCACATGAGCAACATCAGAACTGTGTTTATGTTATACTAGGGAGATTATAGCTGTGATGTAAATGGGGGAATTTCCAGAAATCAGGGAAAAGGGAGCCTCTTGAAGCCTTTTCAGTTTCAAAGGCCAGCTCCTCCAAGAATGGAAAGGATTCAGGTTGTAAAGGAAAGAAAAACTTTTTACCCTAGTAAGTCCTAATAATTGAATCTATTAAATAAAATTATGATAATTAAATAGAAGTAAACCATTTTAAATTTTGTGTGTGTGTGTGTGTGTGTGTGTGTGTGTGTATGCCATATTCCAACAAAAATGTAACAGAGAACCGGGCAGTGGTGGCACATGCCTTTAATCTTAGCACTTGGGAGGCAGAGGTAGGCAGATTTCTGAGTTCGAGGCCAGCCTGGTCTACAGAGTGAGTTCCATCCAGGACACTCAGAGCTATACAGAGAAACCCTGTAAAAAAAAAAAAAAAGTAACAGAAAAGGGCCAGGTGAATGAGGATTTGATAGCATCCTGGTAGGGAGTGAGGGCTTGATGCTTCTGGGTATGGAGAGGTGACAAGAGATGAAGAAGAGGAAAAAAAATGAACCCGGGCTAAATTATAAGGAAAGGGGAGGCACTGAGGTTCAACTCCTGTACACACACACACACACACACACACACACACACACACACAGTCTCTCAGATAATAAACGTTCTCTGAGGATGCGTCAAAAGTGTAAGTAATTGTGGACAGAGTATATAGCTTGGCTCATAAAGGACTTACCTAGTGTGCATGAAGTCCCAGGTTCCACCTCAGCACTGAGAGGGCATGGCAGTAAACACCTGTAACCTCATCGCTCCGGAGAGAAGCAAGATGGGTTCAAGGCCATCCTCAGCTTCACTGTGAGTCTAAGCTAGCCTGGACACTAAGAGAGCCTATCTTAATAAAGGAGAGGAGGAGGGAGAGGGAGAGGGAAAGGGAGAAAGTTAAATTAGCAATGAATGTATCTTCTTTCCTGTGAGGGAACCTTCTCAGGCTGATTGGATTTCCAGGCAAGGGACTCATGACAACAGGATTCCTTTATGGGGGTGGGGAAGGGGTGACTATCAATTAGGGTACTTCAGAGAAAGCCCACATACACTTGGGGATGGGTAAAGGTGACAAGAGACAGGAGGGCCTGGAGGCCAAAGAGACATTGGTTCTGAGCCTGCTTTTGTAGTCTATAGTTCAGTGTGCCATACTGATTCATTAGTTACTGTGGGGTTTTGGCCAACTTGACAGAAGTTAGGGTCATCTGGGAAGAGGGAAAATGCCTCCATCAGACTTTCCTGCAGGCAAGTCTGTGGGACATTTTATTAACTTATGATAGAGGTAGGAGGGACCAGCTCACCTCAGACATTGCCATGAGCAGGTAGTCCAGGTGTGTGTAAAACCCAGGCTGAGGGAGCCATGGGAGTGAGCCAGGAAGCAGTATCTCCCCAGGGCCTTGGCTTTGGTTCCTGCCTCCATGTTCCTGCGTTGGGTTCCTGTCCTGACTTCCCTCAGTGATGGACTGTGATTAGGGCATGGAAGTAAACTCTTCCCCAAGCTGCTGCTTTTGGCCATGGTGTTTGACACAATAGAAAGCAAACTAGAACATATGCCAAAGTGCCACACCTTGGTGAGTCATTTTCCTGAATCCTAACAAGGTTTGGTTTGAGAATAAACAAAAGAACCATGGAGGAAAAAGTTATGTTCATAAGATGTTGTGAGTACCTGAAAGGAGCGTTCTATGCCTTGTTCCCCCAACCAGAACCTCTAAAGCCAGAGCTGCTGCTGCTTAGGAAATATGGGGACACATTGCCCCAAATCCCCGAAGAATCTCTGTTTCTCACGAGATTCGTTAACCAGGAGTGTAGCCTGAGAGCAGAGGATTAAGTAAGGTATCAGGGTTTCTTAAACAGCTGACAGAGAGGATTAGATGACCTTGTTCCCTTTCCCTGTGCCAGTGGGAGGAATGAACAGTTCCACACTGTCACTCACAAACGTTTGAGGGGTTCGTTTATTTTCTTTTTTTTAGAGATTTTAAAATGTATATACATTCATCTACCTACCTACCTACCTTCCTACCTATCTATCGCTTTTTGTACATTGGTGTTTTGCCTGCACGTGTGTCTATTGTACATTGGTGTTTTGCCTGCACGTGTGTCTATTGTACATTGGTGTTTGTTTGGCCTGCACGTGTGTCTATTGTACATTGGTGTTTGGCCTGCACGTGTGTCTGGTGTCTGTTGTACAGAGGGTGTCAGATCCTCTGAAACTGAAGCTACAGACAGTTGTTTGTAGCTGGTCTTTGCTACTTTGTGAGTTCTTCTTTCCCCCACCCTTTATCCCCCTCCCTCACTTCCCCACCTAACACTAGAAAGGAAAGAAACAATGACAGAGGAGAGAGAGGAATTAGGACAATCACTGAATCTAATTTCTTTCCTTTTGTTTCTTTTTTGACCATGGGTACTAACAAACCACAAACAGCCTCCCTAAATGGCCAATAACCACCACCACCTATCAAATGGCCAATAACCACCACCACCTATCAAATGGCCAATAACCACCACCACCTATCAGAGGGCTCTAGCATTTATACATCCTCTGCAAAGTTCACAGAATTCCAAATGTCACACAATTGCAGAAACTATCTGCAGTTCCCAAAACCATGCTTCTAATAGAGCATGAGGCAAATCATTGTCAGCTGCTGCGGACAGTCTGAAGCAGCCTCACATACCTATCCTTGGGATTAAAACAAAAGCACATTCTTATAATATTTCTTTGTTGTTGTTTTTTTTAAGATTTATTTATTTATTATATATAAGTACACTGTAGCTGTCCTACTCCAGAAGAGGGCATCAGATTTCATTACGGATGGTTGTGAGCCACCATGTGGTTGCTGGGATTTGAACTTGGGACCGTCAGAAGAGCAGTCGGCGCTCTTAACCACTAAGCCATCTCGCCAGCCCCTATTTCTTTGTTTTTGTTTTTGTTTTTTTTTTGTTTTTTTAAAAAGATTTATTTATTATATCTAAGTACACTGTAGCTGTCTTCAGACACACCAGAAGAGGGCATCAGATTTCATTACGGGTGGTTGCTGGGATTTGAACTCAGGACCTTTGGAAGAACAGTCAGTGCTCTTAACCTCTGGGCCATCTCTCCAGCCCCTATTTCTTTGTTTTTAAAGAAACCAAAATTCCAAAATTGTCACTACAGTTTTCTCTTCTGTTTTGAGTCATTAATTGTGCTGTGGGTAGCAGGAAATTATAAACACAGACATTTTCAATGGAATAAACACTTTTTGGGTCAGTGGCGAAGGTTTGTTTTTTTTGTTTTTGTTTTGTTTTGTGTTTGTTTTTTTAAGATTTATTTATTTTATATATGTGAGTACACTGTATCTGTTTTCAGATACCAAAAGAGGGCATCAGAACCCATTACAGATGGTTGTGAGCCACCTTGAACTCAGGACCTCTGAAAGAGCAGTCAGTACTCTTAACCACTAAGTCATCTCTCCAGCCCAGTGGGCAAGATTTTCAGGAGACCTCTTCTGCTCTATTCTAATCTTTATCAGTTTTGATGATATCCACAGCTTTTCATTTCCTGTGGAAATATAAACAAGTCCAAGTCCCTAATGCAAAAGTTTCACTGGCTTCTATTAGTAGCTTTATAGTATATAGGCTGATTTTTTTCCCCTATATCCCAGTGTCTCTCTGCTGCTGTTGTTCCCTAACTGAAACAGCTCCTTTTTTTTTTTTTTTTTTTTTTTTTTTGCTGCTACAGGGCTCCAAGCCAGGCTCCCAAGGTCATTTCCCCACCATAAGAAATTATCTTGAATATCTCTTTTGGATCTATACCCCTATAATGGTTTGTATATGCTTGGCCCAGGGACTGGCACTATTAGAATGTGTGGCCTTGTTGGAGGAAGTGTGTCACTGTGGGGGTGGGCTTGGAGACCCTCCTCCTAGCTGCCTGAGGATGCTCAGTCTGTCCCTGGCTTCCTTCAGCTGAAGATGTAGAACTCTCAGCTCCTCCTGCACCATGCCTGCCTGGATGCTGCCATGCTTCCACCTTAATGACAATGGACTGAACCTCTGAATCTGTAAGCCAGCCCCAATTAAATTTTGTCATTTATTTATAAGACTTGCTTTGGTCATGGTGTCTGTTCATAATAGTAAAATCCTAACTAAGACAACTCCTGAGTCCAATGGCAGCCCTAGCTTCATTGCATATCCACCCCAGGAAGCCTAGTCATTCTTTCTGTTTGAGATTTAGGAAAACCACTGCCCCTAGAAATGGCTCAGTCACGTTTCTTGTTCAAAGCACTGTATTTCTTGCAGTTAACACTCTGGGAATTTTGAGATCTGAGGCTTTTGGTTTGGTCACAGTCTCTCTGCAAATGACCATATTTCCCACAATTGAAACACTGGCCCTTTTTATTCCAAGACCTCCAGCTATAGCTTGACCTATGATATTAGCATGGTACATGTTAAACCAGTATCTGTCATATCCCTTATCCATAGGTGTTGCTTGGGCCTATAATGGTTCAATAACTTCTTTACAATCAATATTTGCATTTTCTTTTTTTCCCTTTTTTAAAGATTTTATTTATTTTATATATATGTGATGAGTACACTGTAGCTGTCTTCAGACACACCAGAAGAGGGCATCAGATCCCATTACAGAAGGTTGTGAGCCACCATGTGGTTGCTGGGAATTGAACTCAGGACCTCTGGAAGAGCAGTCAGTGCTCTTAACCTCTGAGCCATTTCTCCAGCCCCAGTATTTGCATTTTCAAATGCCAAGGTTTCTATCAACACTTGTCTTGTATCAGGGTCTGATACAGTTTTGTTCACTGCTGAGACTAATCTTTGTGGAAAAAAAAAATCAATGACAGCTTCTCCTGAGCCTTGTATAATCTTTATAAATGAGATGGACTTTCCCTCCAGACTCCTCAACTTTGTCATAAGCTCTTAAAGTCATTAAGCAACATTCTTCTATAGTAGCATCATCAAATTGAATCTGCTCTTGTATGTCACAGTACCATCCTTCACCTAGAAACTGGTTTTTTACTATATTCATTCCCCTTGCTCTGTTTCACTATCCAATATTCTTCCCTCTGACATGTTAACCATTGCAACTGAGGACTAACCGCTAGTACAGCAGTCAACAATCCCTTCCAGTCTTGGGGAATAATTCAATTTTGAGTAAACTAGTTATTTAGAATTTATTTCATATAAGGCGAGTGCATCCCATATGAAAGCATAGCCTCTTTAAAATGTGTTAGATCTGTCATTTCTATAGGATGCCATCCTATCTCATCATAACCTGTTTCACACATTAGCAGGCATATGCTGCATGACTACTAGGAAAGCTGATGCTGAACTTCTAACCAAAGCCCACCTCTAACTCTGGCATTGCAGCTGGTTTGAGATTAATCCTTTCTTTTTTCTTTCTTTCTTTCTTTTTTTTTTTTTTTTTTTTTTTGTTTTGGTTTTTGAGACAGGGTTTTTCTGTGTAGTCCTCTAGTCCTGGCTGTCCTGGAACTCACTCTGTAAAGGCTGGCCTTGAACTCAGAAATCAGCCTGCCTCTGCCTCCCAAATGCTGGGATCAAAGGTGTGTGCCACCAAAGCCCAGCAACCCTCTTTCAAGACAGGTTGTTTCATCAGATTGTCATCCCACTTTTTCAGCTTTACTCTGACCTGACCCTACTCTGGTACAGTTTCTTTCCCTCTTCCCTCCTGTGGGATGCTCCCACTCTCAGGATCAGTCACCAGGACTGAGACTTTGCTTTCTCTTTTCCAGTGCTCCTCAGTTCCCAAGTGCATCCACCTCCACTTGCAGCCTCTGCAGCTGCCCAGTCAACTCTGAAACGCTTTCAGAAACAAGTGAGCTACAGTAAAGATTTATTTATTATTATAAAAATATTTATTTTTAAAGATTTATTTATTATTATAAAAAAAGATTTTAAAAAAAGATTTATTTATTATTATAAATAAGTACACTGTAGCTGTCTTCAGACACTCCAGATGAGGGCATCAGATCTCATTACAGATGGTTGTGAGCCACCATGTGGTTGTTGGGATTTGAACTCTGGTCCTCTGGAAGAGCAGTCAGTGTTCTTAACTGCTGAGCCATCTCTCCAGCCCCCAAGATCTCATTTTTATCCTTAACTTTCAAGCCCCACGTTGTGTACCACTTGTAACTCATCTTTGCTACTTTGTGAGTTCTCCCTCTTCCTCACTTTACCTCCACTTTACCTCCTAACAGAAGATAGGAGAGAAACAAAGATAGGGAGAGAAAAATTAGAAAACTCCCTGAATCTAATTTCTTTCCTTTTGTGTCTTCTTTGGCACTACTAACAAACCACAACCAAACTCCCTAAATGACCAATAACCACTACTGCCAATCAGGAAGCTCTAGCATTTATTTTTATTTTTTATTCTCTCTCTTTCCTTTCTCTTTCTTTCTTTCTTTCTTTCTTTCTTTCTTTCTTTCTTTCTTTCTTTCTTTCAAGATTTTACTTATCTATTATATGTAAGTACACTGTAGCTGTCTTCAGACACTCCAGAAGAGGGCATTAGATCTCAATACAGATGGTTGTAAGCCACCGTGTGGTTGCTGGGATTTGAACTCAGGACCTTTGGAAGAGCAGTCAGTGTTAACTGCTGAGCCATCTCTCCAGCCTGAGCGCTAGCATTTATATACCCTCTGCAAAGTTCACAGAATTCCAAATGTCACACAATTGCAGAAACTATCTGCAGCAGGCAAAGCCATGCCTCACATCCCTACCCCTGGGATTAAGACAAAAGCACATTCTTCTAATAATTTTATGTTTTCCTTTCAAAAATAGTTTCATTCATTCTTATGAGTACACTGTAGCTGTCTGTCTTCATGCACACCAGGAGAGGGCATCAGATCCCATTACAGATGGTTGTGAGCCACCATGTGGATACTGGGAATTGAGCTCGGGACCTCTGGAAGAGCAGTCACTGCTCTTAACCACTAAGCCATCTCTCCAATTCCATCTTTTAGGGACTTGACTCAGGTAAAACTTGATCCTTTCAACACAGAAAAGAAAGTAAGGCTAGCTGGGCGGTAATAGTAGTATACACTTTTAATCCCAGCACTCCAGAAGCAGAGGCAGGCAGATCTCTCTGAGTTCAGGGATAGCCTGGTCTTCAGAGCTAGTCCCAGTACAGCTAAGGCTACACAAAGAAACTTTGTCTCAAGTCCCCTACCAGTCAAAAGAACCAGAGTTGAAGTTTATTAAAGATAAGTTGATACATATTTTTAGGAACATGATTTAACAGAGGGGGTGGGGGAGAGAGACAGAGACCAGGAAAAGAGTAAGACATAACCAAGTGTTTATATAGGATTCTGAAGAGGGAGTCACAAATAAGTGTCACACCATTAGCCCATATAAAACATCCTGGCAGCTCTCAAGTTATGCCTTAAAAGGGTTGTTAAGAATTGGTTTTTTTATCCTTTTCTCTCTTTCTGATTAGTGATATTATAGGATGGCTCCAGAAGTGACTGGGTTAGGAATATAATCTAGTAAAATATAACTATGAGCCACTAGGATTGCACCCTTTAGGGGAGGGCTAGGACAGGTCTTTCTTACTGTAAATGTAAGTTTCTAGTGAAGTTCTTAGAAACTTGTAGGTTTACAGCTGGGAAGAGAGAAACACCTAAAGTAGTTTTTGATTCTCAGTTGATGGGAGGTTTTAACAAGACTCCTAAGGGAAGTCCTCCTTTCCCTTCCAATGTTCCCATACATTTCTAATATGTGTGCCTATGTTAATTTCCCAAAAGGCACTTGCAAACTAAAACTAAGTCTAGAAAGAAACCAAAAACACCACTCCCACCCCCACCACCCCTGAGATCTTTTCCACTAAGGCACGCCTGACAACCCGGATTCAATCTCCGGGATCCACACAGCAGGAGAGAACTGACTTCCATAGGAGTATTGTATTGTGCCTGCACACCCGAACGCATGCATAGAATACATAACTACACGTAATTTTAAAATTTATGGGTTGGTGAGATGGTTCAGCGGTGAAGAGCACTAACTGCTCCTCCAGAGGTCCTGAGTTCAATTCCTAGCAACCACATGGTGGTTCACAACCCCCTGTAATGGAATCTGATGCCCTCTTCTGGTGTGTCTGAAGACAGCTACAGTGTATTCATATAAATAAACCTTTAAACAATTTTTACATCTCTGCCTACCTCATCCACAAAGCTACCTCAGTGTTCTAAGGTTTAAAACAAACAAACAAACAAAATAACCCCAGGGCACCTGGGTTGCTTTCCTTTCCCTAACAATTGTAAGCAAAGCTTTGGTGGTCACCCACACATTTTGGGTGAGGTTTTGCTCTCTTCCAGAGCATATGAGTTTCTCCAAGGCCGTACACCGTTCATGTGCCCACTAACACCTTGTGCCTTTCCCCCCTGATGTGCCATTTTTAGCGTGAAAGGTTTCTCAGCCCTCCAAGTGCTCGCCAGCGCCCCGCCTTAGGAACTGCACTTCCCGGGAGGAAACTGCCGCCCTAAATGCGTTGTAGACTCGGATCTGCACCGAATCCCGCATCGAGCACCAACTCTACCCACGCCACAGCCTCGACAGTTCTTTCTTTCCCCTTTCCTGCCAAAGGCTTCGCTTCCGTTCCAACTCCAATTTCCGGCGCCATTCTTCTCTTGGAAATATTTGGGAGGGAAAAAACACGTACAAACCATAATGGAGCGAGCAGAGCGCATGCGTCCACGATGCCTGCCAGAAAGACCTGCCAGTCTCCTCCGTCGACCGCCCCGCGCATGCGCAGACTATAAACCAACACCCCGGGAGTTGAGGCGCCGGTTTGGTGGCGCGTTTTCTAGCGAAGTCCCACGTGAAGGATAGCGGTGACCGGAGCAGGGTGAGTGAGGGCCGAGACCAGGGCTGTAGATGCAGCTTAAAGGACAGATTTGCAGGAGGTAACAGGGCGGAGCCGCAAGGCCTTGCGAGCCCTAGTGGGGAGGGGTCGAACGTGGAACGTGGGGCTTAACAAGTATGGGACCCAGATCCTCGTTGCTATGCAACCAGGGGCGTTGTTACTAGGTAACCCTGGAGGAGAGTGTTTCCCGGGATGAGTGGGTTCGAGCGCTGAGGTCTAGCCCTCCGGAGGGAGCAGCTGCCAGATTTGGGGGATGAGGCCAGTGCCGAACTGCACACCTCCCCCAGCCCCATGGTCCAGCCTCCTGCCGCCTCAGTTGGAGCCCCCCTCAGGGTATCCTGACCTCATGGGCCTCGCGACGCCACTATGGAGTGCTTGGCAGGGGATGTGCTGTTCGAAATAGCACATGCCACTGACCCTATTGCCTGGAGTCTGGGCCTTGGGAAGGGAGCGGCAAGGCTGCACACCCCCCCCCCCCCCCTTTGCAAACACCCTGCCCCACAAACAGTTGCTGGGTAGCAGCTGTCAGGGGTTTAGCGAGGGCTGCCTCCGACCTGCCAGAACGCTGACTTCATTCTCCTTAGTGGTGACTTCGCCACGTTTAGGACCTTCTATCTCAGCTGTGCTTCTCATGTGGCTGTCGTATATTTGGACTGACTATTCAAATAACCTCCTCCCCTTCCCTCCCCCCCCCCCCCCCGCCACCTCTCCATGTCTTTATGTCCTACACTTGTGGCTTCTTGGCAGGGCTTCTGATACTCATTTAGCAAGCACTTAGTCATTCTATGCTAGGTGCTGGGGATTCCAAGAAAAGTTAATGTCAAGTTAGTCTGAGAGTCACTGGGAGGCTGTGGGACAAACTTTGAACACAGTGCTTGCACAAATTATCTAACTTCTTGAAGTAACTCTTAACCCAGTTTCAACAGAACTTACATTTGAGGAGATTGAATTTCAGATAGGTTAAGTAACAGGTGTAAAGGTAGTGGCGGCTAACTTGTGATAGATCTGAACCTGTGTCCTTTGTACAGAGAGCTCTTAGGAGGCTTTGCTTAAAGTAGACTTTTCTCTGCGTTGCTGATCTTTGCAACCACTGTTTGATTATGCCTCAGGAATCCTGGGGAGCTTTAAAAACAAAACAAAAAGGCTGAGCTCCTCCCTGGGAGGGTCTGAGTGGGTTGCCTGGGTGGGGCAAACACCCTTGTTTAACAGGCTAGTCAGGCAGGTCAGATGGGCAATCCAGAGTGAGGATTGCAGATCCACAGGACTGCAGTGAGTAGTGAAGGAACCGTGGGGGCCAGCAGAGGGCACCAAGTTAGTTCTTGCCCCTGTAGTGATTTATAGCGAGAAAGGAAAAAGAAGAGGAAGGAGCACTGACTGGAGGTAGTGTGGACAGCCCCACCCCGCCCTGGCAGAGCAAACCACAGCTGAACATAGAGTGACGTCTCACCACCATAGTAAGTAAAGCAGTTCCCCAGCTGAGACTGTCCCTACTAAGCTGAATTGCAGCTGTCTGAACAGGAGTGGCCAGTCTCAGTGCTATCTCTGGCTGTCCCTTCTTACTCTCTTGGTGTGTAACCTGTAAACTCTCAGCGGGTGGGTCATCTTCCAGTATGAAGGCTTTTCTTGGGAGGTTTGGGTGTCTTCGGCTTTACGCTCGATGGTAGGTAATGGAACGGTATGTTCCCATAGGCAGAGAGCAGGTCTTACCAAGGCAGTGTGGACGTGTGGGACAAGCAAAAGGGCAAGCCTGAGCTGCTGGACTTGGGGACACGGTCCCTATTTCTGTTCTCAGCAAAATGGGGTGTCATGATAACTATAGGGCTGGTGAGATGCTCCATGGGGGGAAGGGACCTGCCACTAAGCCTAATGAACTGAGTCCGATCCCTGGGACCCACATGGTGGAAGGAGAGAACCAATTTGTTTAAGTTGGTCTTTGGCTTCCACACATGCAAACATACACACTTGTATACACACACTGTTCTTTTGTAACTAAGTGGTAAAGTGCTTGCCTACCTGTTAGCTCTGAGTTTGATTTCCAGCTACACACACACACACACACACACACACAGATTGTCATAAAAATTAAATGAAGTAGACAACACTTAGTAAATTACGAATCACTATTAAAATTTGATAACTTATACACATTTCCATGTGTGGAGTACCTCCTGTTTGAGGAAACAAAAACGTTTCAGACATGTTCCCATCTTTCAGAGGCCAACGCTGTTTGTCTTTTAATGGCCATAGCATCTTTCTGTATTAATAATATTTTGATGAGTGCTAGTATGTATGTCCTTAATTGGTAGTATTTGCTTTTATATACAAAGCCCTGGGTCCAGTTCCTAGTGCAACACACAGGTAACACACACGTGGCACATACCTGTAAACTCAATACTTGGTGGAAGAAGGAAGATCAGGAGTTGAGAGTCATCAGCAGCATGAGGAGTTCGGGCTAGCCTGGGCTACATCAGGCCCTGACTTAAAGAGCAAAACTGCAAAGTTCTTGATGAGACATGAGGAAGCATGATGATGGTGGGTCAGATTCATATTGCCTGAGCCTCACTTAAAAAAGGAAAGGAAAGGAAAGGAAAGGAAGAGGAACTGATGAAGAAAGTAGCTTGCCAGTTTTCTTCACACCCAGTGTTCTCCAGAATCCTGTGAGATTCTGGCACACTTCAGCTCACCTAGAAGAGCAGTGCTGTCCTCAAGGTGGAGGGGTTAAGTTCAAGGTTCCCTAGACTGGGGCAGGTGGCTGCTTTAAGTTGAAACTGGCCCAGAGAACAGGCTGCTGTGGGAGTTGCAGCTCATGTCACCCTGACCTTCTAGTAGGGAAGAGACGACACCTGATTCCTCCTGTTGGAGGTCCTTGGATATAGGATCCAACCCAAGATAGCAGGCCTGTTCTTTAGGGCCCCAATCATGATTGTGACCCAGATACCTTAGGAACCAACCCATGTTTTCCGCAGCTCCTACCAGTGGCAGGCAGGAACCATCTGGCTCTTGATTTGTGCCAAAGAGAAGAAGATTCTTTCAGCTTGAGGCTTTTTCACTTGAATTGTGTGTCCTGCAACTCCATTTGACCTTGGGGGGCGGGGTGTGTCAGGCAGCTGTTTCTGGTCCAGAAGCTACCCCAATGAAGTATTTTTAGAGTCTTTTTTTTTTTTGCGCCTTCTCTGCCCAAATGGTGGAACATCTTTCTATTCCCTCTCTGCTATCCAGATGACTCTAGATTTGCAGCCAATTCCCCCCAGTACTCTGGTAACCACACATACTTCAAACCCTGGCTTCTCCACCACCTTAGAGCCTCGGCTCAGCCTCGGCTCAGAAGCTCTGACTCACAGGACCTCTCTGGAGCTGCAGGTGTCCTTTTGAGGCCAAGGTAGAATGGGATTTACTAGAGTCCTTTGACGTTTCTCAGCAGAGTGGCAAAGAAGAAGTGGGCCTGCAAACATTCTTCTTACCTACTCCTTACCTGCTTCAATAGGTTGGTGCTTGCTGACTCCTCACTCACGTGTGGCATCATGTTGTGGATGAGATCAGAGCACAGAGCACAAGGTGCTTGGGCAAGTTTTCGCCATAATTCCCAGAGATGGTTGGTGAATGCCAAGTGTGTTCGAGCTTATGGATAATCTGTTATGTGACTTTATAAGTAACTTCTAAACTTGAACACAGTTCAGCAAAGAGGTTGTGGACCAAGAAGGAGTGCTCAGTAGATCTATCTGAACTCATAGCTTGATTTTCCCACACACTGCCTATCTTTCCTTGATTTCATCATTGGGATGACGGTGCCTACTCAATGATAAGTATCTGTCAGACTGAGAAAAGTAGTGCATGCAAGACCAGTGTCTTGCTTTTTATTCCTGATAATCTTTCGTTAAGGGCTGGCTGTTCCTGAACCCTTTGCTTATTTTGGCAATACGAAGTTGAAGTCATTCTGCATCAGTGGTGTGATAGATCGTGGTGTGATACCAGCAGTTTGCTTGCGCACACACACACACACCAGCAGCTGGTTTTCATCTACCCTTCCTTGCTCGGATCTCATATATCTCTTATAATTTAATGCATGGGAACGTTGCCTTTGTCAAAATCATCAGCATTTTGCATGGCTTCCTGCATCATCTCCAGAGGATAAAGGGGGAAAGCAGCCCTTTCAAATATACCGTCCATGTCAATATTTCCATTTTTAAGAAAGCCCTGTAGATAGCTAAAGGATTGGAGAGAGAGAGAGAGAGTAGTTGCCAGGGGAACCAGTCATGTCAACTCTTTTGTTGGTACCTCTCAGGAGAACAGGTGACTACTGATTGAGTTGATTCCAATGGCTAGAGATTTTGTTGATCACACTTATATAATATAATGAAACTTCTAGGAAAATACAGATAAGACCAGATTTAGAGAGCTTCCAGATCGCTAACATATGTTGGAGACCTTCCGAGGGTGATGTACCTAGGTAGGGCATGGTAGCTCTGCACTCCTTCTTCCAGACCTTGTGCTACCATCTTTACAGCTGGTGTTCATCAGTATCCTTTAAGTATTTGTGCTTATCCAGTGAACCTAAGCGCTTCTCTGAACCCTTGACTCTCTTCAGCCAGTTAATTGAACCTGACAGAGAGGTCGAGGAACCTTGACTTAGAGTCAGACAGAGCACAGATAAAATAAGCTAGCATCTAAAGTTGTAGACATAAGTCCTGCCTCTCATTGCCCGAAAGCAAACACTTGGGAGAGAAGAATTGGTGGGAAAGAAATCAGATTCATTCAGGGCCTGCCTCTGAGAAAACAGGGGTGTTGGCCTCAAGTCTCCATCTTATGGAATGTAGTTATATAAAGAGGTTTGTAGAGAGGAAGGTATAGGGTGGGGGTGCTACATGCTGAGTGGGGTCTTCTCACCTGGGGCATGCAGCCCCCCCTTTTTTTTCTTTCTGGCCAAAATGCCATGATAGACCTTGACTCCAACCTCCTGGGGCTAGTTCCTATAGTTCTTAGATGGATATTACTTGTGAGTAAGTTAGACTCTGGAGCCATTTATATGTTTTGTATTAGTTGGAGCACAGAATTAAGGAACAAAGAATAATATTACACATCCTGATATAACCCAAAATTCACCAGCTGTTATGGATTCTATACATATAAAGATTTTTTAAGCCAGTGATGGGGGCATATACCTCTAATCCCAGCACTAGGAGGCAGAGACAGGTGAATCTCTGAATTTGAGGCCAGCCTGATCTGTAGAGTGAGTTCCAGGACACTCAGAGATACACAGAGAAACCCTGCCTCAAAAAACAAAAAAAAAAAAAAGATTCTTTAGTGGTTGGTTTCTGTCTGTCTGTCTCTGTCTGTCCTTTTAAGGATTGAACCCATGGCCATGCACATGGTAGGCAAGGCATCTGTCACTTAGCTACCTGCCCCCAGCAACAGTTGACATTTAATCACTATAATACATCTTCTCTTCAGAGGTTAGCAGTGTATCAGTGGGTAAAAGAATGGGAAATCACCCTGGAAAGGATAACCCCCTAAAGAAGGGTCACATTAGTTAGGTGTGATCTGCCAAATCCCTGGTTGTAGGAATTAACTCAGTCATTAGCCATCCTTCCTCCTCAGAGGTTAGGGATGAGAATCTCAACCCTCTAAAGGCATGGCTGGTCCCCTTGGTAATTACCTCCCTAATCCTGTGGTTAGCTAGGGAGTGCTCTAAAAATGGTCTTATTATCATGGAAGGCATGTTGGAAAGGGCTGTCTTTCACCCTTCATCTCTGAAGATGTTGCAGAAGCCAGGCTAAAAGGCTAATTACTTTGACAAAGGAATCTTTATTCTTTTTGTGTATTATATGAAATGTGTGAGCTCTGAGCCAGGAAGGTAGACAAAAACCAAACTGCTGTATGTGTGTTTATATGTATGTCTGTATGTATATACTAGATCATGATCATTGACACAGAATGGCTTCAACTCCCACTCCCAAATAGGCCAAGGGACATGACTCAGTCTTCAGGTTGGTAGTGTCAGAAACTAGTTGAATTAGAAGATGTTCAGTGCAGAAGGGATTGCTTGCTTGCTGAGGATAAGAACAGAACAGAACACCTCGCACAGGTAGTCACTGCAATCTTATGTTGACTGTGGAGTAACAGTGGGGAAGAAACAGCGTTTGGCCTTAGAATGGATCTCAGCTTTAGAATTATTGAAGAGCTGGTCTCTATGACCAGGTCACACAGAGATAGTGCCATTAGAACCAGTGTGCTTAGATAGGGACACTGACATGCCACTCTCAGGTGATGTCATTGAGCAGCCCCAGTTGCGATCCACTGAATACTTTATCCTCCACCAAGGGTAGGGTTTGGAAGCAGAGGCTTGGGTTGAAATCCTTCTAAGCCCAGTGCCCTTGCACAAGTGCTTACCTGCAGTCTCTTTCTTCACACCTGTGCCCACAGGGGCCAGGGACAAAAACCACCTTGCATAATGGCCCCGCGGAGATACTGTTGCAAATGCAGTCATTCTTGTGTCTCTGTTAACCTGTAAATGCTCTATTTTATATTGGTGTACAAAGTGGTAATCCTACTTATTTGCTATTTTTAAGTGACTTTTCCCTATCATCTTTGGCTTAAGTACATTATGAGCTTCTGAGAATGAAGTCTTTAGAGATTTAAAAGTCATGTCTGTTCTTGGTGCCTACGCTGTAGAGACAGGCCTTCAGATGAAGAGTCTGCAGTGAGAGCTTGGCTACTTTAAGGCACAGGGGCCAGGCGGTGGTGGTGCACGCCTTTAATCCCAGCACTTGGGAGGCAGAGGCAGGTGGATTTCTGAGTTCGAGGCTAACCTGGTCTACAAAGTGAGTTCCAGGATAGCCAGGGCTATACAGAGAAACCCTGTCTCGAAAAACAAACAAACAAACAAACAAACAAACAAACGGCATAGGGTAGTACTTGCTGGTGTATTGATCTGGTAGAGAATACAAAAGAGGAAACTGTAAATCAGATGGTTGTGCCAGCATAGATTCCAAGTTGTGGTTCATCTTTTTTGGTAAACAGTGGATTTTAGGTTTGGCTGGGATGTCTGCCGTGGGCCAGGGGTGAAGAAGGGGAATAACAGATCAGTTGGGAGAGTAAAAATGTCCATTGGTTCTGGCTCACTGCTTACCCTATGGCCCTGTCTTGGCAGACACAAACATGGCAGGCGCACACAGCACTCCGTTATGGAGCAGACATCTGCTCAAAGCTGTCCTGATGGTCCTCGTGGCCCTTTTCCTCGTCCACTCCGCATCAGCCCAGTCTCATCGAGAGTTTGCCTCACCTGGTCAACAGAAGAAGGAGACCTCAGCTGATATTTTGACCCAGATTGGCCGATCTCTGAAGGAGATGTTGGATACCTGGCTAGGGCCAGAGACCATGCATGTGATTTCAGAGGTAAGAAAGGTTGTGCCTGTGGTGGCTGTGTGCAGAAAGAAAAGGAGAGACATTGTCAATGCCACCTCACCTCACCACCACATCTTTTGTCCTAGTTGCTACTGCCTAGAGAGAGCCCCACCTTCCACAAACACATCCTGGCACTTCTGCCTCTTGTAAGCTGATTGCCTGGTTCTTGCCGTCCAGGCTTTTTGCACCAACCCATCTTTCTCTAGGCTTGGTCCATTTGGCCAGAAAGGCTACAAAATGAGCTACCCTTATAAACTCATGTTGGTGGGTACCCATAACTTCCGACTTGACCTATCATCTTGAGCTGGCAGAGCTCAGAGATCTGAGTCCCAACTCTTCACCTGTGAAAGTGAGGTGGAGCTCATGAAGGGCCGATGGCAGGATCAGTTCTTCCACCCAGTGCCATTTCTAGTGTGGTGTCTCACCCTTCTGATAGTTCATACTGGACTGGAGAGATGGCTTAGTAGTTAAGAGCACTGACTGCTCTTCCAGAGGTCCTGAATTCAATTCCCAACAAGTACATGGTGGCTCACAACTTTCTGTAATGGGTTCTGGTGGCCTCTTCTGGTGTGTCTGAGAGTTCATACCAAAGTGCCAAGCCAGTGGTTTATAAGATCCGGAATATAGGGCTGGAAAAATGTCTTAGTGGGTCAAGTGTTTACTATGTAAGCATGCAGACACGAATTCAGATCTTCAGAACATACATAAAAACTGGGCATGGTGTATATGTCCGTAGCCTCTAGCAGTGGAAAGCGGGGTGAGAAGAGTTAGGCAGATAACAGGAGCTGGCTGGCTAGACTAGCAAGCAGAAACTAGAGCTCCAGGTTCAATAAGTGACCCTGGCTCAAGAAACAAGAGAGGCTGGATAGGTAGCTCAGCAGTTATAGAAGCTTGCTGCTCTCGCAGAGGACCAGAGTTTGGTTCCCGGCACCCACAGATGGTTCACAACCAATTGTAACTACAGCTCCAGGGGAATCCAGCATCCTCTCCTGGCTTCTTTGGTTGCACCCCACCCCAACACTTATTCATACACAAACACACATGGACACATAAATAAAAATGAACTTTTTTTTTTTAAAGCAAGTGGAGAATTGAGGAAGGGAGCCTAATGTCAGCTTCCAGGCTCCACATGGCCCTGTGTAGCTTCGTAGGCAGACACACAAATCCATAATGCAGTGTAGTTGTCCCAGCCCTGCATGAACATTCTTCCACATACCCTTATGATTCCCTTGGAGGCCTCCAGTTTCATAGGGCGGCTACCATAGGGAGATAGTGATTCACACACAAGTGCACATCCTGCTACCTCCAAAGCAGCTCAGCTGACCAACTGATGTCTGTCTTAGATGTCCTGGATTCTGGGTCAGTGAGGAAATATGTCAGAAGGGCCCCTTCACTGGACTCAGAGTCCATGGATCTTTTCACACAGACCCATTTCCACTGGGGAAGAAACAGGGCAGAGACTTCCCTGCAGGTGTGGTCCAGGCTGAGAGGGCCAGGCAGGAAGAGATGAGCCTCCTCCATGATGGCTTTGTCTTTTTCACAGACCCTGTTGCAGGTGATGTGGGCCATCTCATCAGCCATCTCTGTGGCCTGCTTTGCCCTGTCTGGGATTGCTGCCCAGTTGCTGAGTGCCCTGGGGCTGGATGGTGAGTAGCGGGAATGAGAGATAGCCAGCTGTGCCTGACCTTGCTGTTAGCGGAGGGGGGGCTATCTGCGTGGGGCTAGACAGATGTTTGCTGATGTCCTCAGAGGTACAGTAAAAGGGGAGGCTAGAGATTCTTACCACCTTACAGAGGTTTACTTGTGTTGGACATTGTGCAAAGATGTACTGTCTCCTCTTTGGTTAACCACAGCCTGTGGAGGCACACACACTGTTCTCATATAACAAATGAAGCTCCATTTCCAGTAGTCTTCCGGGAGTCCCAGTCGGGAAGATTGGGATTCAAACCTGTTTCCCAGGCCTGTAAGGATGGGCTATGCCTTTGTAATTATGGCTGTTGGGTCCCTTCTGCTTCACTCTTTCTTGCCCCTCTTTGCCCTCACCACATTGCTAGATTGCTGACTCTGTCCTTTTCCCTTTCAGGTGAACAACTCACCCAGGGCTTGAAGCTCAGCCCTAGCCAAGTCCAGACCCTTCTACTGTGGGGAGCAGCAGCACTGGTCATCTACTGGTTGCTGTCCCTGCTCCTAGGCTTGGTCTTGGCCTTGCTAGGGAGGATCCTGGGGGGTCTGAAACTTGTTCTTTTTGTCGCTGGCTTTGTGGCCCTGGTGAGGTCTGTGCCCGACCCATCTACCCGGGCCTTGATGCTCTTGGCCTTGTTAACTCTCTTTGCCTTGCTGAGCCGGCTCACTGGCTCCAGGAGCTCAGGGAGCCACCTGGAAGCCAAGGTGAGAGGGCTGGAGCGCCAGATAGAAGAGCTTAGAGGGAGGCAGAGGCGAGCAGCCAAGATGCCCAGGAGCATGGAAGAAGAGTGACAAGGGCGTCCCCAAGAGACACCCTCACCGTACCAAAGAGCTGAGCTGCTTCTGGGTCTCACGGACCTCCTTGCAGCCCCCTTGCCCTTTCCTTGCCTTGTGTCCGGAACCTTCACACCTTTACCCCTGCGCTAGCCCCTGGCTGAGAGGAGAGAACCTGTCCTCTGCCGGTGCTCAGTCAAGTGATGGCTCCCTGCCCTTCTGTGCTCCCAGCCTGCCTCCCCCAGGGCAGGTTGGAGCCCTCAGCCCTGGCTTCTGCTCTCAGCCAGCACCACTGCCCGCTGATCTCCGTGATGATTAACCTGCTGCTTCCTTACACAAGGCCTGCCCAGGCTGAAGCTCCTGTTTGACCACTCCCCCCCCCCCCCCCCAGCTCTTTTCTTCCTGCTCCCAGCCACACTACCATCCCAAGTCCCTTGCGGCCCTCTCTGTCTTCCTCATTGCACTGCAATGGGCAGGGGTAGGAGATTGGAGATAAGGATGAAGGGGGAGGAAAGGGTCCCTGGAGGCCTGTGCATCTATGCTCTGTTACAAGTGCCTTAGCAGGAGTCAGCAGCACCCTCCAGGTGCCCCTTGCCACACTGAATGTGGGAAAGTGTGCTGTGGCTACTTCGTGGTCAGAGTGAGCCCCTTGCAGAATCCCCACTCCAGCAAACAAAGCAACGGCCCTGCTGGGATTGTCGAATCTCCCTTGAGGGTTTCAGGGACCTTGAAAAGGGCAGGAGGACCTGCTGTCTTGCAGTTTTACCCCTGTCCACTCTCTGCCATCCAGAAGCAAGCGTTGGTCAGTGTTGTGTCCCAGTAGCTGGGAAGGGCACGGCTTTGCCCTGATCTGTTCTGCAGGGCTAGGAGTGAGCCTGCCACTAACCCCTCTCCACCACTTGCTCACTCTTGGCCTTGGCCTTGGCCTTTAGGTCCCTGGTGGAGGGAGATGACCCATGCCAGGTCCAGCACAAGATGTGAAGATTAAATGCCTATTCTTACTGAAGGTTTGATGTGGAATCATGGCTGCAGTGATATGTTTTTATCAGCGCTTGGTGGTTTTAAAGTGCATGCTATTTTATTATCTTCTTCTGAATAAAATGTATTTACTCAAAAGTCTCTGCTGACAAACTCTCTTCCTTCTGGACTTCTAGCAGAAATCTGTTGGGAGGAAGGGAGGGCTCAGGAAGGCAGGATGTACCTGGTACCTTTCCCCCTAGGACTCTGGAGGGAGGCATGCACTCTCTTGGAAAGCTTGCAGATCTGGCAGCTCTGTTGGGACTGAAGTTGCCCCTTCCTGCAGGGTGCTTATATTGCTAGCTTGGGGAACCTGGAAAAACTGGCTTCCCTCCCAGACTCAGGAATTTACTGAATAAGGTTCTCAATGTGGCTCCAGGTGGTTCTGCTCTTTTGTGTAAGGCCCGGGCACGTTTCTGTTTCTTTTTCCTCTTTAAGTTGCCATGGAGATGCCAAATCTGGACCTCTCCCAACACTACCTGAGGGCAAGGCTAGGTGGCACTGGGAGTCAGGACTCCCTCAGAAGGGTTGACCAGCCTACACCCTTCATCCTTAGGGACTCTTTCTGGGATAGGTTTGGGCATGAGACAAGCTGCCTCCACGGATGGCCTAAGGTGGTCTGGCCTGGTTTGGCCTCTCCTTTTCTGCCCCAGCAGCTCTGTTCTCTTATGTCCCTGAATTCTAGATGCCTTCACAGGTGAGATGCCTGTGGGGAGGGTATGAGGCAGAGGAAACGGGTTTTGTTTGTTTTTCTCCTTGATCATCGGCTTCCACGAGGAATCCCAGAACGCACCTTGTGCTTCCTGGCAGAGGACATCAATCTGCTTAGTCTCCAGGGACGCTGCCTTATTCCAATCCTAGGCACCCTAGGCACGGGGCCACGCTCTGGGTTTTGGGATCCGCAGGGCACTAGGACCCGGCGGGGCGAAGGGGACAGCCCATGTGCCTGCGTTCCCTCCCACCCCACTGCTCCTGCTCCATTGTCTGGGAACTGCAGCCGCGGGCCGGCGGCGCAGGGAACTAGCTGGCCACAGCGGCTGGCGCGGAGCGGGCGCGGGAGATGTGGGGACAGATTGCAGCCACCTGAGCCGCGCGCCGGTTACCCTCCTTTGGTGGGAAGGAGTGCGCCTCGATGACTGAACGCAAGGCTGCGGCCCCTCGGGGGCCCTACGGTGCCTGGTTCTGCCTCCTGGTGGCTCTCGCCCTGGAAGTCGTGAGAGGTCAGAGGGAAGGGAGGGGTGGGGAGGGGCGACCTGGCCCTGTCCGTCCGAGGCCACGCGCCATTGATGCCCCCAAGCCACTGGACTCTAGAACTAAACCTAGAGCGATGCCCTGGAGAGGTCTAACCTTGGGAAACCGGTTCCCAGCCAACAGCCCTTTGGCTTTCTTCTCTGTGCACCACCTAGATGCTCCTAAAGTCTTTTCACTCCCATCTTCACTAGCCCGGTCCCAACTCCTCTGCGAGCCCCTCTCCAGCCGCGACATCTAACCCGGCTGCCCTGCTTCCCCGTGCACCACCTCTTCCTAACCTGCAGTTCTAGTCCCCAGAAACCCGCTGGTTAGTCACAGGAATGCAAAACAGGCTCTTTGCCTGAGACCCGAGAGATATGCCTCTGCCCCCCCCCCTCTCTCCCTTTCCCCCTCTCTCTCTCCCCCTCTCTCTCCCTGTTCCAAGGAGATCTCCAACATTGGAGTCTTCTGGGAGAGTCCCAGCCTTGCCTTTCCGAGCCCTTGTGGGTGCACCCATCACTGAGTACGAAAGGGGCAGCAGCTACCGCGTGCCTGCCATAAGCTGGGGCTGAAAGGTGGAAGATGTTATGGGAATTGGGAGATGGCGAAGTAGTCTCTACCTTTCTGCCCCCATCAAGAGGGCTGGATTCTCCGTGATGGGAGACCATGGAAGTCCGTGGGAGTCAGGCTACTGAGCATCTTGTAATTATGGAAACATTGAATTAGAAGGTGGACCGGAGCCACCCTAAGGACCAACAACAGTCACTCACTTGTTACCCTTAGGGATACTGGTGCGCGGGCGCGCGCGCGGGGGGGGGGCACTCTAGAGAAAAGCCCCGCCGTCCCAGCTCAGCTGTGGGGCTGAGAGAGCTGGTTCTGGAACTTCTTTTAGGTACCTGCTCCAAACCCTGCAGAACCAGTGGGGGTCCTAATAACCCCTCCACAGTGAGGGAAGGAAAGCTTTTTCATTTGGCTCACTAACAATCTCACTTCCAGTATGATCTACACCAAGCTTCCAAAACCCTCCCCTGCTCACCGGGTTATGAAATACTCCCACCCCTTGTACCAGTGAGGAAGGAAACCCAGGCTCCAAGATGCTGGTGACTGGCCCATCTTTCATGGAGTAGAGCTAGGGCATAAAGTCAGATCTCTCCCCTTATCCCCCAAACCTCTTCAGGGAGAGTCATGGGAATTACAGAATGAGTAAGACAGAGCCTGGGGTTCACATAATACAGGAGAGGCAGCAGAGCCAAGCCCATGGACTGCACTTGGGGTTCCAGGTACTCTGGAGAAACGGGAGGATTGTTCCCCATCTTAGAAAAGCAGTAGCAGCAAGCAGAGCCGGAACAAGGTGTCCAGCAAGGGGCTGAATGACCACAGAAGGCTTCCTCGAGGAGGCAGGGTGTACTCTTGACCCTGAAGGAGGGTGGGGGCACAGTGTGAAGGCCACATGGCATGCTGGGGTTGCCCTGGATGGAACGGCTGGGTAGCTAGGTGGTGAGATCCTGACTGGCCTCTCAGGTCCACTGCAGGTTGGAGAACCCTCATACATCATTTTTTACATCCATTAAGTGGAATTTGTAGTAATAGAATTTAATCCAAAGAATTGTGTGGGAACTGAAAGACTTACTACATGTAAAATTGAATCTGTGTGGGGTTAAGTGCTTTAAAAATTGTTACTATTTGGGGATGATAGTACAAATCAATATAGCCATAGTGGACCTTTGTGCTTTTTATGAACAAATATTCCATCTCTTCTGGTTCGTGTTCCCACCCTTAGGGAGTGCCAGTTGCTGCATGGACCTATTTGGTACCCTCCCAAGTGTCATTGCTGAACCCCAATCCCTAGCTAGGACTAGGGCTTGGTCCCCAGAATGGGTCAAGTTTGGAAATTTGATGTGGGTGTGCCATGACAGTAATTGGACTTGGAAGGGGTGACCAGCCATGTCCATGAAAGGACACGGACACAGCAAAAACAGACTCCATTTCTACAAAGCTCAACTGGGAACCATCTTTTACTGAGTAGTTCCCAATGCAGGAGGAGCTGTGTCCTCCAAATGCCCTATCTGAGGCAGGGATATGTAGGGGAGATGTTGAAAAGGCTCTGCTGGAGGGAGAGATAAGTTCTGGGTAAGATAGAAGGAATAGCTGGGAAGTTTACATCCGATCCCTGACTCTCCAACTCTGACTGCTTTTAAGAGGCTCTCAGTACCTCAGTCACCTCGTCTGTGAAATGGGATGATTCCTCTACATCTGGGAGATGGTACATTTGTAGTCCACTTTGCCCTCTCCCCCCCAGCCCCACACTGAGAATGAAGCCCACCCAGTCCAACCTCTGTGAGTTCTGTAGCTATCTGACATCTCCTTTCCTTATTCCTCTTCAGTTAGCAGTAACCATGATACCCTGGACCCCATCTACCTGCCAGTGGCCCTGGAACTCCTAGATGCCCCTGAGCATTTTCGTGTGCAGCAGGTGGGCCATTACCCACCTGCCAACTCTTCCCTGGCCTCCCGCTCTGAGACTTTCCTGCTCATGCAGCCCTGGCCCAGGGCACAGCCGCTTCTCCGGGCCTCCTACCCACCCTTTGCCACTCAGCAGGTAAGGCTAGGGCCCGGGAACTCCCAGGCAAATCAGAGTCATGGGGTTCTGGGGCTCTTCTCATTCTCCTATCTAAGTACCAGCAAGGGATTGGGCACATTAGGGTGATGTGGCCATAGACACCTTTTCCCCATTCTCTACACCGAGATTAGAAGCCTGAAATCCCACCTTCCCAGACCTGGCTATGGTGTTATCTGCCTCTCCACTCGACCCTACAGATGAGCATGTTTGCCCTTTTCCAGGTGGTCCCTCCTAGGGTCACCGAGCCCCACCGGCGGCCTGTCCCTTGGGATGTGCGGGCTGTTTCCGTGGAAGCAGCGGTGACTCCAGCAGAACCCTATGCCCGTGTCCTCTTCCACCTCAAAGGGCAGGATTGGCCACCAGGACCTGGCAGCTTGCCCTGTGCCCGACTACATGCCACACACCCTGCAGGCACTGCCCACCGAGCCTGCCGCTTCCAGGTGAGTGGGTTGTTTCTGTTGCTGCACCATGCAGGTGTGGTGCCAGGGTCTAAAGGAAAGGACCCTACCACAGTCTGAGAGTCTAGGGCATCGCCACCTGGCTCTGTTTTGGTTCCCGATTGCCCTAGGAGAGGGCTCCTTGAGGATTTCAGTCCATGATGCATGGTTTTAGGGCACATAATTCCCACCTATAGGGAACTGGAGAAGAAAGAAATGAAGCAACTGTCAGAGTCGCTGTCACAGAGTCATTTACCTTTGTGTGTGGTGACGGAACTTTTGTGGGTTCTATTTTCATTATTGTGCAGTTGAGCCCAAATACCCACTGGAAAGAGCCGTTCCTTTTCTCTCCTCTCCTCTCCTCTCTTCTCCTCTCCTCTCCTCTCCTCTCCTCTCCTCTCCTCTCCTCTCCTCTCCTCTCCTCTCCTCTCCTCTCCTTTTCTTTTTTTTCTTTTTTCTTTCTTTTTAATCTTTCATTTATTTTATATGAGTACACTGTAGCTGCCTTCAGACAAACCAGAAGAGGGCATCAGATCCCATTACAGATGGTTGTGAGCCACCATGTGACTGCTGGGAATTGAACTCAGGACCTCTGGAAGAGCAGTCAGTGCTCTTAAACTGCTGAGCCATCTCTCCAGCCCCAAGAACTGTTTCTTGATATTCTGAGCTCTAGGCAAGTCCTGGGATGTGGTAAAGATTATCCCATTTTGCTCTGAGTCTGTTCAAGAAGAGTGACCTACAGAGTAGTCTGAGACCCAGATCTGGTGGGTCCCAGGAGACATCCTTGGTTCTGCCTTCCATAGGTTTTTCTGCTAATGGGAGCAAGTCTCCTTCCCACCCTTCTCAGGGCCAACCACAGCCTTTGCTCTCTTTTGTGTTTGCAGCCATCTCTGGGTGCCTGTGTGGTGGAACTGCAATTCCCCTCTCACTGGTTCTCCCAAAGTGCCACCACAAGGGCCGAACTGGCCTACACGCTGGAGCCTGCAGGCGAGGGCCCTGGGGGCTGTGGCCTTGGCACAGAGGAGGAACCCAGGGAGCAGGCTCTCCCAGTGGGTGGTGTGGAGCTGCACCCTGAGGACCCCCCACAGTACCAGGAGGTACCTCTGGATGAAGCAGTCACTTTGCGTGCACCTGATGTGCCAATGAGGCCTGGCCAGCTCTTCACTGCCACCCTTCTGCTTCGACACAACTTCACTGCGAGCCTTCTTACTCTGCGGTGCGTACCAGGCCCCTGTGGGTGGAAGAGGTAATAGGGGCTTAAGTGGGAAGACAGTGGGTTTCTAGTTTTCCTGTGGTCTTGCTGGAGCTCTGGGTCTCCACTAACAGTGAGTTCTGCATAAAAGTCCTAAGTAGTTTATTGCAAGATACTGTGCTGGGTACAATCCAGAAGTAGAAAGACTCCCTGGGACTTTATGTCCTGGGGTAGAGGAGGCAGGAGAGGCTTGGAGCCTGAGAAGTGTAGTGTCCAGTGCTGGGTTATGCTCAAACGATGTTAAGATGGGTATGGCTTGAGTTTCTCCTGCTTGGGCGGGGGCTTTGGACAAAGCCCACTCCTTCCCATCAAAGACACCCATTCTGTTACCTTTTCTATAGGAAACTACTCCCAAGCATCCTCTGTCATACCCAGTGAAGCTGGCAAGGATGTGTAGTGTAACTTCCCCTCTACATTTGTGGGTCTCTGGGAGTCTCACCCCACATGACTCCCTACCTACCCCTCAGGCCTACTCAGTCTCTGCCATCCACTGGCTCCACAGATCTTTCAGTACAAGTCCTGTGTCTCCACACTGGAGCTGTTGCACAGAAGTGTGCAAGGCCCCGCCCCCATCTGTACCAAGGACTGGAAGAGAAAGCATGAATTAGATCAGACAGCATGGGAGTGGGGTGCTCAGGTGAAGCTATGATAAACCCTGAGGACTTGGGCAGAGTAGGGGAAAATCATCTCCTACCTCCAAGAAATAGTATTTAGGAAGAAACTTAGACTAGGCTGTGGGTGTAGCCTGGGCAAAGGCCTGGGGACATGAATGTGAGTTGGGCTAGGGAAAGATGACTCTTGGTGTGGCCCAAACCCAGAATGTATAAAGAGATGTCACTGCACTTATTGAGGCTGAGTCAGGACCTGAAGGCTCTGGAACACCATACCTGGGCTTCAACTTGTGGGCAGTAGAGAGTTGTAAGTGGCTTTGGGGTAGGCAGAGAAATATGTGACCTGTCTCGAGTTGGGGTCCTTCTGGAAGGAATAAAAGGAGATTCTAGTTGGAACTGGGGAGACCAGACATGGGGGTGATATCTCTGGTTCCTCATCTGTCTTCCTAAAGCAATCGGCAGCTCAGTCTCCATCTTGACCAACAACCTGTACCCTCTTTGCAGGATTAAGGTGAAGAAAGGGCTGCAGGTGATAGCTGCCCGCCCAGCCCAGCCCACCCTCTGGACTGCTAAGTTAGACCGCTTCAAGGGCTCAAAGCACCACACCAGCCTGATCACCTGTCACCGTGCTGGGCCTGCAGGGCCAGATTCCAGGTGCCTAAAGAGTTCTAGCCCTGGAGTGTTGGGGAATAGGTTGGGCATCTGATGGGTCATTTGGGGACATAGATTAGTGGTTCTGAGGATGTTCAAAGGGGCCTGGAGGCCAAGTTGGGCTCTGTAGCCAGGATTCAAGCTTAGGCTCTGTCACTTTCCACTGTGATCTTGGGGGATTCACATCACTTCTGTGCCTTGGCCTTCTTGACAGTCAAATGGGGATAATTGTAAAGCCTGCTCATGAACGCAGTGGGTAGCTGGCGAACACTCAGCTCATCTCTCTTCTGCCAGCAGCCCCCTTGAACTGTCCGAGTTCCTGTGGGTGGACTTTGCAGTGGAGAACAGCACTGGTGGGGGTGTGGCAGTCACTCGCCCTGTCACGTGGCAGCTGGAGTACCCAGGTCAGGCCCCCGAAGCAGAGAAGGACAAAATGGTGTGGGAGATCCTGGTGTCTGAGCGGGACATCAGAGCCCTCATCCCTCTGGCCAAGGTAAGAGCCTACTCTTTGTGCTCAGCCCCACTAGAAGCCTGGTCCCAGGAACCCCAGGAGGTGAGAGCCCTGGAATTAAATGCCCCTTATACCCTCAGGCTGAGGAGCTGGTGAACACGGCTCCATTGACTGGAGTGCCCCAGCGTATTCCGGTGCGGCTCGTCACTGTGGACAGTGGGGGAGCCTTGGAGGAGGTGACAGAGCACATTGGCTGTGAGTCAGCCAATACACAGGTCCTGCAGGTGAGTGGCAGTGCTTGTCCCTATGAGTCTGCACAGCCGAACAAAATAACTTTGCTCCTTACTGCAGTACGTCTCCAAGGGAACAGCTTCTCAACCCCAGACCTCACGGGCAGGGACAGGATGTCAATCTCCCGGTGCCCCCACTTCCCCCAATCGTGGTCTCTAGAGTAGAGTGGGAACTGAAAGCTTAGCCCTAAGCTTTATTATTATCATTATTATTATTTTGATTTTTCAAGACAGGATTTCTCTGTGTAGCCCTGACTGTCCCTGAACTCACTCTGTAGACCAAGCTGGCCTTGAACTCAGAGAGATCCTCCTGCCTCTGCCTCTCAAGTGCTGGAATTAAAAGCCTGCACCACCACTGCCCAGACTTAAGCTTATTCTCACATTTATTGTCCAGTCGTCCATCTTGGCCCTGGCCAGGGAGCTAAGCTGGAAGACTGCGTGTGCTTTGGAGTCGGGGAGGTTTTGGGGGAGACCTGTGTTAGTTACTTTTCTCAATGCTGAGACAAAATGCCTGGCAAAAGCAGCTTAGGAAGGAAGGAAGGAAGGGGTGTTCTGTAGTTCTGGGGTACGTACGGTCCGTTACGGCCGGGGAGAAGAGTGGAGGAGCTGGAGGCTCCCTCTGCACCGGAGTCAGGAGGCAGAGAGATGAACCCTGGTGCTCACTGAGCTCAGTTGTGGAATTCCCTCACAGACACGTCTCCAGATTTGTCTCCTAGGGAGGTCTGGGTCTTGTCAAGCTGACACTATTAATCATCACAGCCCATCTTTGTTATTAGCTGTGTGCTCATGTGCAAGTGTCCTAACCACTCTGAGCCTCCAGTCTCTCCACTTCTAACATATTATTACGTTGCTGGAAGAATGAAAAGTACCTAAGACAGTGCCCAGTGAGAGCAAGAACTGAAGTATCGGCAGTTACTGCTGTTATAATATGATGAATCAATAATAATAAGCACTGTTGTAATGAACTGGGGGGAGGGAGTTAAGAGGATAGACACCTTCCTCTGTCTCGAGGTCCCAGTGAGGAAGCATTGGCCCAGATCCCAGGCAGTAGTGACAGCACCTTGGGGGCTTCTGGAGGGATAGGTGGGTCTGTCTAGCCCCTCTGCCATCAAGTACTTAGCTACAGCTACCGCTGGCTGTTAGGTGCCTCCAGCACCAATGTCTGAGATTGGCACCGAGGAGCTAAAGTTGTGAGTTCAACCCAGACCCTGCTAGGAGGACCCTGCTAGCATGTATGTTGCATGCAAATGGCCCAGCTCATCCCTTGGGGAACCTACAGTAACGCCCCTGGAGTGGATTTTGGTAGTACAGCAAAATACTTTAAGCTAAGAGCACCTCCCCCCACCCCGTCCAGACCACCACACAACATGTATTTATGATATCAGAGCTGAATTTGAATTTTGTAGCCCTGCTTATAGCTGGAGTAGGTGACGCTGTATCAGTGCCTATCATTTGTGTCTCCACACATCTCTGCCTTGCCATAGGTATCTGAGGCCTGTGATGCTGTGTTCGTGGCTGGCCAGGAGAGCCGGGGTGCCAAGGGGGTGAGGGTGGACTTCTGGTGGCGCCGACTTCGGGCCTCACTAAAGCTGACTGTATGGGCCCCACTCCTGCCCTTGCGCATTGAGCTGACTGACACCACTCTGGAACAAATCCGAGGCTGGAGGGTCCCAGGCTCAGCAGAAGGGTGAGTACAGACCCGCCTGCAGGAGCGCATAGGACACAGGGCTTAGTGAATTCCTTCTGGGACTAAAGGTACACAGCAGACACTTCCGTGGACCCGGGCTGGGGTCTGAGACACTGCTCGCTACTTGCAATGCCTTCTGCCCATCCAACCCGTATTAATTACTTTCCGTGTTGCCATGACAAAATATTTGACAAGAGAAAAAGAAGGAACACGGGGTTGATTTTGGCTCACAGTTCAAAGTATAATCCATTGTGATGGGCTAGTCATAGTGGCAGGGGTTGAGACAGCTGGACAGGCCACACTGCATTCAAGTCAGGAAGCAGGGAGGTAGATGGATGGATGGATGGATGGATGGATGGATGCTGGTGCTCATCCCAGTCTGAACTTCTTACTCAGTAGTGGGACCCCAGCTGATGAGATGCTACTGCCCATAGTTAGGGTGCATCTTCCCACCTCAGTCACCCTGATTAAAAAGCTACCTTGCTGTCATGCCCAGAGATTTGTCTCCTAGATGATTCTAGATTTTTGTCAAGTTGACAATATTAGCTATCACCCTACCTTTGACTGTCAGAACCCTGGCCACTGTAGTGTAACCTGGCAACCTCCATACTCCCTCTCCCCCTGAAAGTGTTCACTATTCAAAGCCTTGAATGGCTCCAAGCTCCATAGAAATCCATCACACTGGGTAGTGGGGAGGCTCATCTGAACCCGAGAGCAAGGATGAAGTGTACTGTGAGGAATGTAGCTCTTAGGCCCTGTAGAAACTGAGTTGTTACCCCACTGCCTTGTCACCGTCCCACTCCAGAGGTATACAGAAACAGCAGCAGTCAACTGATAGACTGGCACATTTCATTAGTCTGGACTAGGAGCCGGGCATCACTGACCTGAGCAGAAAGACTCAGCACCCAGAAAGAGTATTCAGAACAGAGTTTAAAGAACAAGAGGCATACACCAGTCTTGTTACTGTAGTAGCTATTTTATCATTTGTGCAAGCTGAGGCTGGAGCAAGGGCATTAGGCTTCCATCTAGAACCTCTAGATAGGTGGCTGGGCAGGGCCTGCCCGGAGTTTGGAGTCTGGGGGAAGGAGTGGTCTCCAGTGGGCGGGGCCCTCACTGACGCCCCTCCCCGCAGGCAGCTGGAGCCTGAGACTGCTGCTGAGGAGGTGGAGCGGCGCTCCCGTGGCTGCCGCCTGCAGTACCAGAGAGCTGGTGTGCGCTTCTTGGTGCCCTTTGCGGCTCACCCGCTGGACGGTGGCCGTCGCCTCACCCACCTACTCGGTCCTGACTGGTTGCTGGATGTGAGTCACCTCGTGGCAGCCCATGCCCATGTGCAAGATCCTCGCATAGCCTCCTTGGAAGGTGGCCGCATCCTAGTGGGACGGGAGCCTGGAGTCACCTCTATCGAGGTGAGCCGCCACAGGGGACGCCAAAGAGCAAGACTTTGTCCCCTTCCCACAGGGTACTGGTGTCCCCAGACTGTTCATGGTTAGGTGTGAAGGCTGCAGACGGGGCTTACTGTGACCAGGGAGAATAGGTGGGCAGTCGGAGCATAGGGGACTAAATGAGAATGGAGATAACTGTAGGAAATGCTATAGGTGTGAAGGGATAGGGTATAGTATAGGTGTGTGGGGACCAGGCCTCCAGAAAAAGGACACAGTCCTCTGGTATGGATTGGAGTGTGTGTTAGTGTAGAGATGGTGATGCCAAAACAGGGTCCTTTAGGGGAGACTGTGTGGGGGAGACCCCCTCACTTTCAGTCGCTTTCTACTCTTAGGTTCGTTCCCCGCTGTCTGACGCCATCCTGGGGGAGCAGGCACTGGCTGTGACAGACGACAAGGTCTCAGTGCTGGATCTGCGAGTACAGCCGGTGATGGGCATCTCACTGTCCTTGAGCCGGGGCATGTCCCACCCTGGAGAAGTCACAGCCACATGCTGGGCCCAGTCAGCTCTTCCAGCCCCAAAGCAGGTGATGGCCGGGGGTGAGAGAGCATGGTCAGATACCATAGGTGGGGGGTGATGGAGGAGAAGGATAGGAGGAAGTGGGCCCTGGTATGTGGACCGCTTGCTCTGGGGTTTTCCAAATAAGGACTACTTCCCTGTGAGGTAGTGAGTTCTCTGGCTGGAAGTGATGAAGCAGTGGCTGGCTGGAGTATGGCGTTGGGAGGTTCATTAGGTGTTCCTGAGGACTCAGACCCCTGGGCTGAGTGGCAGACAGGTGATTGACACGCGTCCCCTCTCTCCCTGTGTTTTGTCCATTCGCCTGTGTCTCTCTTCCCTCCGTGCTCTTTCTTCCGTGTGGCCTGTCACTGTGGGAGTGTTCTGTGTGTGCATGCGTGCGTGCCCTCGCGTGTCTCTGCTTGTGTCCGTGTGCCCTGCAGGAGGTGGCCCTCTCCCTGTGGCTGTCCTTCTCTGACCACACTTTGGCCCCAGCCGAGCTCTACGACCGCAATGACCTGGGGCTGTCGGTCTCAGCTGAGGAGCCCAGTGCTGTTCTGCCAGCCGAAGAGCAGGGAGCCCAGCTTGGTGTGGTGGTGAGTGGTGTGGGTGCCGAAGGGCTGCCCCTACACGTGGCTCTGCACCCACCCGAACCCTGCCGCCGGGGCCGCCATCGCGTTCCCCTGGCATCAGGCACCGCCTGGCTGGGGTTGCCCCCTTTGCCCACACCAGTTCCTGCCCTCCCATCCAGCCCTGTCCGGACCTCACCGTTCACAGAAGCCACGGTGGAGGGAAAGCGGCAGATAGCAGGTGATATGGGGGGCCATGTGGGTATTAGGGGCAAGTTTGAGCGGGCAGAGGAAGAAGCTGGGAAGGAAGAAAATGAGGCCAAAGAAGAGGAGGAAGATGAGGAAGAGATGGTGCCTGCCCCTCAGCGTGTCACCGACCTAGAGCTGGGGATGTATGCTCTTCTGGGCATCTTCTGTTTGGCCATCCTCATCTTCCTGGTCAATGGTGTGGTCTTTGTGTTGCGCTACCAGCGCAAAGAGCCTCCAGACAGCGCTACAGACCCTGCCTCCCCTCAGCCACATAACTGGGTCTGGCTGGGCACCAATCAGGAGGAACTGAGTCGGCAGCTGGACCGATGCTCTTCCTCGGGTCCACCCAAGGGGGAGGGGGGCTGCCCTTGTGAAAGTGGGGCAGGAGGGGATGCCTCAACCGTGGCCCCCAGTGCTTCAGAGAGCCCTGCTGGCTCCTCGAGCACCCTGGCCCGCAAAGAAGCCGGGGGACGTCGGAAGCGAGTCGAGTTTGTGACATTTGCACCAGCACCCCCAACCCAGCCGCCTGAGGAGCCTGTAGGGGCCCCCGCTGTACAGTCCATCCTGGTGGCAGGTGAGGAGGACATCCGCTGGGTGTGCGAGGACATGGGGCTGAAGGACCCAGAGGAGCTTCGAAACTACATGGAGAGGATCCGGGGCAGCTCCTGACCACTCCCTGACCTGCCAGGGGCAGCTTGGCCCACCAGCTCAGGCACTGGGACCAATGGGATCGCTGGCTAATCGTCTTGCCTGACCCTCATTCTCATCCTCTGGTGCTTGTTGATCTGAGTCCCCTGCTGGGTCCCCTCGGGGACCCCGTCCCAGGCCCCTTTCACCCCCACCCCTTGTCATGGACTATGGTCAAGAGGGAGGGCGCATGCCCCTTATTTATGGGAACCACTTCATTCTACTGTTGGGTACAGAATAAATGAGAAAAGAATGGGCATAGCTGGTACTGCTGTGACACTCTCTGTCAGGGTGGGTGGAGACCATTAGCCTCTGACCCTGCTGGACGAGCGCTGGGAGGCTGGGTCCTGGCGAGTCCTCTCATAGCGACCAGCAATCCAGAGAAACAGGACGGCTGTGACAGCCTCAATGCCGGCCAGCAGGAAGAAGTAACGGTCCATCTGACAGTTGTTGATGTTCCCTGGGGACGGGAGGGCTGGCATGTGGGTGGGGAGAGGCTCGATGGGTTAGTAGCTAAAGCCACACTCCAACTGGCGTGGCCTAAGAATGCTGGGGAGAGAGCCCTCTAGTATCTTAACGCCCCAAGTGTTTCTTGGTATGTCTCCCATTCCTCTATTTGAAGGCTTGAAGCAAACATCAGGAAGCAAGAAGGTGCCTCTGAGGGCCACTGAGTCTAAAGCATGGCTGTTCTTCCCAACCCTAAGCCTCCCTCCAGTCCTGTCTTCTCTGGAGAGGGTCCCCTCTCACTTACCAAAGTCCTTGGGGCAGTACATCCAGCCCCCAGGAAAAGACAGTAGGGCCACCAAGCCAGAGCCTAGCAGTGAGCCCACCCCGGAAAGGCAGAAGAAGATGCCCATAATTGCACCCTGCATGGAGCGTGGGGCTTCTGAGTAAGCGAACTCCAGACCTGTGGGAGAGACAGGGAAGGGACTTGAACTTCAGGGCGAGCAGAGATGGGTCAAAGTGTGTGGAATCCCACTCTCCCAAACCTCTCTCTGATTCCTTTGGATGCCGTCGTGGCTGACAGCACCGGCGGACCTGACGTGATGCACGTTATCTGCCCTGCTCACCCACACCTGATGAAGCACTCAGCCCGGATTCCATAAACATGACCCAGAGCTCCTGGGTCCCCCAGTGATGGGGACAGGTTACAGCGGAGTCAGCAGCTGCTTCAGCTTCTCCCTCACCTTCTGTGCCCACCTTCCTTCCACACCATCACCAAAACCATTTCCATCCAGCCTCTAAAACAGGTTCCAAATGGAGGCCTCCCTTTCTGCCCCATTTTTCCTGGAGCCTGACCTCATCACCCACACATGACTGGAAGTGTCACCATGCAGGCTCAGCCACTGGACCCATGTGACTCTGCTCCTCGAGCTTTCCTCTCCAGTGCCATCCCCCTCCCTCCACTACCATGCTCCTGGCCCATGTAGTTAGCACTGCATTATGATCCTTCCCACACTTGCTGAGTTCAGCTTTTCCAGAAGCCCGTCTTGTCCCTCCCTGCCTTACCCACAACCCAGCCACACTTTACAGCCCCCAGGCTAGCACTGGTTGTGCCTTTTTGTAAGTTCACAGTTTTATCATCAAAACGTAGAATTTCCACCAGGGCCTAGTGGAAGAGCCTACCCACTGCTTACAGTCCTGGCTCCCTGACCAGGTTGGAACAGGATTAGGAGTGTACACACACACACACACACACACACACACACACACACACACACACTGATTTCCCGAAGGGAGGAGCCCCCAAGCCAGGGGATTATTGAGGAAAGAGGCAAAAGCAGAAGGCCGACAGTCCCCAGCACGTGGGAATCTATGGAAAGTGCCTTTTAACCAACTCCACAGGGTCTGCTGTAGAGCTGGCTCAAGCCTGAAAGTCCCTCAAACCTCACTGGAACAGATGCAGACCTCCCTCATTCAAAACCACGGCTCCCTTCCATACAGAGGCCACAGTGCTGTGCCCATGGTTCCCTCCTGGTTTGGAGGTAACACCCAAGCAGAGCCCAGAACCAGCGTAAGAGCCGGGGAGGGAATCCGGTGTACCTGGGATGCTGGCAAAGATCTCACTGACCCCGATGAGCAGGTACTGGGGGATCTGCCACCAGATAGACAGTGGCGCTGCATAGTATAAGTCCTTCCCAATCAGCTGAGGCACTGTCTGGTTGGCAGCAATGTACTGTAAGCGTTCTTTCTCCAGGACTCCTAAGGGATTGTGGGGTGGGGAGCAAGAGAACATCAGACCACCCCAGGCAGTTTAGAGCTTGAGTTCCAACACCCCACCCTGCCACCTTAGCTGCTAGGAATCTCAGCTAGGTCTTGCATTTCATAGGAGTTATTAACCCAGGCTGTTATGACATTCTTTGCAAATGAAGAAAGTGAAACTTAGGTTGAGCAATCCGCCCAGAGTCACACAGGTGATAATCAGTTAGAGTTAGTTAGAATCTTAGTCCCAGTACATCTGGTTTTCAAGCGGGGCTATTTTTCCATAAGATCACATGGCTTCTCTAGGGCAAGGTTAGGTATAATGGCCATGTTTCCAACCTAGATTTTATCGTCTTCTCCCCTTCAGTGCTTGGGGAACACCTTTGCCCTGGTGAATGAATCACAATCAGATTGGACTTGTATTCCAATCCTGGCCCTTCCATTGGCTTGTTGTGCAACCCTGGCCAAGTCATCTAACCTTGCGGAGACTCCATCCCCTTACCCAAGAAGCACTAAAGGCCCTGGGGATAGAATGCCGGAGGATGGCATAAGACAAAATATTTTAAAGAGCAGAGGCATAAAAGAATTTCGTTTGTGTTGTGATCAACAAGGCAGTGTTCACTTAGCTTTGTAATTTTTTTTCTTTGTTTTCAGACAGTCTCAGGTAGCCCAGGTTGGCCTTGAAATCCTGGTCCTTCTGGGTGCTGAGGGCCACCAAGTGTGCACCATCCAGTGACTTTCACTCTCTTATACTATGTGTCTCGAGGGCAGGACCTCTCAAGGTCTGAATGAACACGATGCATCACGCACCTGCCACAATGATGGAGGTGAACCCAAAGAACATGCCCAGGGCCATTTTCTGCAGAGATGAGGGCAGCAGCTTGCACCGCAGCAGCAGAGGATCAATCAAGTGATCCTTGACAGGGATCAGAATCAGGATCACCGCAACATTGGCCAGTAGGAGCCAGGCTTCTGGGATCTGGGGGGGAGAGAGCCAGGATAGGCAGGCTAGCTGAGCAGAAAGAGCTCTGGGCTGGACAATATCCCTGAGTAACCGAGGGCTAGTGGTCCTGTCCCAACACCAACACCCATGGAACTTCTCAGTTGTGGTGACCAGGGGGACAGGATTATATCAAGGAAGGCAAAGAAGTTCTTCCTAGACACAACTTTACATCCTGAGCACAACATGGAAAGGGTCTCAGAGAAATAGGAGAAAAGTCAGTGAACTGGGGGGTACAAAATGCACAGTGAACAATGGCGTTGGGAGACACCTGGCCTGAGTTCTGTGGGCAGCTGATCTTGCTGAGAGGGGGGACTTGGTGTTGCATACCACCACCACCACCACCACCACCACCACCACCACCACCACCACCCCGCAGGTGCTTTTCTTGTGTTCTAAGCATGCTGCCTCACTGAGAGCTGGGGTGGGGTGGGGTGCAGCCAGCTTCATTTCCTCCTATTCACAAAGGATGTAGATTCTCACAACCCTGGCCTGGCTAGGGCTGGCCAAGCACTTACTCTCTTACCCTGTAGTTACTGCTATCTGATCTCAGCAACAAAGAGATGTTAGGGTTGGTCCTGAAGATGTTGGGGATATGGAGGTGGAGACCTTGGAGGACATAGGTGGACTGCATCTGTGGAGAGAAGGAGACAGGTTGGGGTGGAGCTGGTCCCTGAACCTCTGGCTCCAGGATGCTTCAGGATAGACATTCCTTAGCCACAGCCCCGGGGCAGCTGGTCCTTCTCCATATCAGGGAAAGGCACCTTCAGCCTACTTCTCATTGAGAGGCAGCCTTGGGCATGGAGACTTCTGATGTTCTTAGGCTATGGGCAGTGCCCACAGATGATCTCAGACCTAGCTGCTGCCACTCACCTGCTCTTCCTGTTTGTCTCCAGGTCTCACACAGGGTGGGTATGGGCAAGTGTTTACTGAAATGGGGAACATAATGGCATGGCTGCCTCCACTGGAATTTGTCCTCCAACAATGAAGACAAGCTGAGTGCTGAAGGTTGACACAGCCAGTGGAGAGGTACTGATCTACCACAGGGCTTTGGAAACAGTTGCTGGAAGGAGCAGGTTTGGTGCCCTCAACTCTCGCTCTACCAGACATTGCCAGACTAGCTGCCCTAGAGTGCTGGGATTCTAGGAGACTCCTGGCAGAGGACCATACTGGGGGTGCTCTGGGATCCCTTGGGTCAGCAGCCACTTGTCCACCACTTCGGAAGGATGTCAATGTCCTGACAGCTGTTATAGACATCTTGCCCATGTCCCTGTATCATGGGACAGTCTGTGCCACCCTAGACTAGCAGCCTATGATAGGAATCTTAGGCTCTCTACAATGAAGAGTGTGTAGGTGGCAATGGCCTTGTTACTTGGGGGTTAGGAGTGGATTAGGTTGCTGCCCTGATTCCACACATGTGCACTCTGCATATGAAGTCTGTGTACACACATGCACATGCATGGATACATACATGCCTGCACACACACACACACACACACACACACACACACACCATTACCCTGGGGGAAGTAATGCTATGTCTTTTAAGACAGACTGAGCCCATGAGGGGCTGGGGTGCCAGGCCCCTGATCAGAAGGCAGAGGTGACTACCTGGAAATATACCATCCAATAAGGCACAAGGGTCACCATCACAGGCAGGATCTTCACCAGCACCTGGAAGTTGGCCATATCTTCTTGTGGAGAAGGTCCAGGCTGGTTAGACCTCTGGTCAGGCAACAGGTGGGCACTTTCAGAGTCCCTTTAAGGCAATAGGGAGAAAAAAAGAGACAGCCACAACTCAACTCTCTCTACAACCAAGGCCACTGTTTCTCCCTCCACCATCCTCCTTCCAGAATCCCATTGCATGAGGGATGAGGATGGGGGTAGGGTGGCTCAGCTGGTAAAGGCACTTGCCTTTAATCTGAGTTTAATCCCCAGGGCCCACACAGTGAATGGAGAGGACCAACTCCCAGACCCCCCCGAATCCCAGCCACTCCTAGCAGCAGCTCCATCACCCTTACTATCACCCCCCACTAGTAAGGTGATTGATGCCACCCAAGCTTTCATGGGCGGTCTCAGACTTCTCTCAAGCTATACACAGCATTTGGATTAGGGTGGTAAAACCAGGGTCAGAGGAAAACAGTCTTCAGCGATTCTCTCTCTCTCTCTCTCTCTCTCTCTCTCTCTCTCTCTCTCTCTCTCACACACACACACACACACACCCATGGCATCCATTTACTACAAGAACCATGAAAGTCCCAGTACACACCTGACTCAGAGTCTGCCACAGGTTTGATGTGCCCCAGTTCCCTTGCTGCTGACCCCAAGCCCATCCTCAGTGGACTTAACAATGAGGTAGAGAGCAGAGAGGCAGAGATGGAAGAGCCATTACCAGGAGACCGACCACCACTCTAACCTTTGCCCCTTGCCCTTAGGGTTTCTGAACCTTTCTCATCTGAAAGTCCTGAGCTGTCCTCTGAGATGCTAAAGGGAAAATGTCCAGCTGGTCTTCCTCAGGAACAGCTGCCATCACCCCCTCCCCACCCATCATTCTGTGTTGTTCCTTACCAGCACTATGGTGGGTTTCTCTTGCCAAATCCAAGCTAGCTTTGCGACACTTGGACCATGCCATGCTTTGCAAGTGTAAGCCTCTGCAAGCCTTAAGAAGACCCACAGCTTCTTCAGCCTCCCATGGTCTGGAACATTCCTCCTTAGAATCTTCCCAGACACCGTCGCCAAAGAAGTGCAAGCAACAGATGAGGCCATACGAAGGGGAAACTGAGGTTCTCACCAGCAGTCCCAGCTGAGCTCTGACCTCACCATCTATTCCCACCATGTGAGAATGTTCTAGAATCCAGCCCTTTGAAGCTCCCAAATGACCCAGTGATGTCAAGAGCAGCAGAAGACAAGCCCCACTAACCCTAGTTATCCTCAGCAGTTGAGAAAGGAAGAAAAGCTAGTACTTGAGTTAGTTGCGGTGGGTTTGTGAAGCAGTAAGAGCTAATTAAACCACCAGACTCCTTGACACTGACAGACCTCCAGCAACCGAACAGGCTGGGGAAGGCTGGTGTATCCTTCTGCTCTAGATCCCACAGAGCCCAGCTGGGGCTGGGTCCAGGCAGGAGTTAGAGCTAGATCTGCTTGTCATAAGTAGCCAACTGTACATAGCAGAATTTTATTCAATTCTAAAGAACAATGAAATTATGAAATCTGAGGGAAATGGGTGGAAGTAGAAAGTATCCTAGTAAGTGAGGTAACCCAGGCTCAGAAAGACAATGCTGTATGGTCTCTCGCGTGTGTGGATCCCAGCTGCTAACTACTGCTACATGTGTATATGTATGTGTGATTGTGTTTAGATGCTAGGAAACCAGAAAGGAGACCAGGAAAGGAGAACAAAAGAGGCTTAAATGGAGGGTTAGGAAGGTGATAGAATGCATGAGATAGAAAGCAGGACGCAAGGATAGGGGCAGAAGGGTAGAGTGAGGAGTGGGGCAGAGAGATGAAGAGGGAAGGGTTAACAAAAACTTAGGATGTATCAAAATGCCAGAAGGAAACCTGCTATGTTGTAAGCTAGTTACAAAAAGAGATTGGAGGTGCAGCAAGATGGCTCAATAGGTTAAGGCTCTTGCCACCAAGTCTCACCACCCGAGTTTGATCCCTGGGTTCCATATGATACAGAGAAGCAGTTCCCACAAGTATGATCTCCATATGCATGTACACACACGCACACGCACACAGGCATGCACAATTTTAAGGAGGAAAAAAGAAAGCCAGAGGGACACTGATGGTCTTGGCAGCAGTGGTGATGTGTGGATGGGACTGGCAGTAAAAATCAACACTGCCAGTGGGTTGTCGGTAACAATCAGAACAGGCAGATAACAGGGTGGCCACAGGGAAGCTTCCTGAGATATGATCTGAATCTTTAGAGAGGTGTTATCCTTTCTTGAATCTCAAAGGATGACACAAGGTTCTTGGACAAGAAAAAAATTTGGGTAGTCTCAGGATAAAGGGCAAGGAGCAAAGGTCAAAGGTGGAGCCACAGTTGATCTAGTTATTCTAAACTAAACAGCCCTGTTATCAAGTGAAATAGAATATTCAGAAAGCAACTGGCATGGCTCCTCTCTCAGGAGCTCACACCTGAGAGAAATGTCCATGGAAACGCTTGGTAGTCAACTTCCGTCTTTTTCATCCAGTCTTTAAAAAAATTTATTTACTTAATGTTTGAGTGTGCAAGTGTGTGTGTGTTTGTATGTGTGTATGTATGTGCATGTATGTGTGTGTATTTTGTGTATGTATGTGTATATGTGTGTCTGTTTTTGTGTGTGTATCTGTTTGTGTATGTGTGTATATGTGTTTATTTGTTTATATGTGTTTGTGTGTATATACATGTGTGCATGTGTATGTGCATGTGTGCTGTTGTTCAGTACATGAACACAGGTGTCTTAGTTAACTTAACTGTCAAGTCACCTGAGAAGAGAGTCTCAACTGAGAGGTTGCCCAGATAAGATTGGCCTGTAGGAACGTCTATGGGAAGTTGTTATGATTTTTAATTGATGTAGGATGCCCCAGCCCACTGTGGTGAGCACCATTACCTGGGCAGGTGGCCCTGGGTTGTATAGGAAAAGCCCACATGAACCAGGGCAAGCGAGAGAGAAGTATTCCTTAATAGTTTCTGCTTCAAGTTCCTGCCCTGACTTTCTTGAGCGATGGGCTATAACCTGTAAGCTGAAATAAACTCTTTCCTCCTCTAAGTTGTTACTCTAAACAGGATTTCTTTGTGTATGTAGCCTTGGCCACCCTGGAGCTCGTTCTGTAGACCAGGCTGGCCTCTAACTCACAGAGATCCACCTGTCTCTGCCTCCTTAGTGCTGGGATTAAGGACCTGCCCACCATCACTGCCCAGTTTCTCTAAGTTACTTTTGATCATGGTGTTTGTCACAGCAACAGAATGAAATTACATTATGTGTGCACTTTCCTGTGTAGGCTAGAGGTGATGCTGAGTATCTTTCTTAATTCCTTCTCACCTATTAACATGTTTTAAAAGTTGTGTGTGACAGAAGGAGAGAGTGGTAGGGTAGGAGGGAGGGAGTGAGAAGGAGAGAGTGGGAGGGTAGGAGGGAGGGAGTGAGAAGGAGAGAGTGGGAGGGTAGGAGGGAGGGAGTGAGAAGGAGAGAGTGGGAGGGTAGGAGGGAGGGAGTGAGAAGGAGAGAGAGAGAGAGAGAGAGAGAGAGAGAGAGGGAGAGGGAGAGGGAGAGGGAGAGGGAGAGAGAAAGAGAGAGAGAAGCACACATACACATGGAGGCCAGAGGTCACCTGATTGAGATAGGTTCTCTCACTGAACCTGAATTGGGCTCTTGACCAGAAAACCAGTGATCCTCTGTCTCCACTCCCTCCACCCCCCAGTGCTGGGATTACAAGCATGCATGTGACCGTGCCTTGCTTTCACATGGGTTCTAAACTCAGGTCCTCATGCTTATGCAGCGAACACTTTATAAAGTAAGACATCTCTCAAGCCATTGTGTGTGTGTGTGTGTGTGTGTGTGTGTGTGTGTGTGTGTGTGTTTACACAGGTGCAAATGTTTGCATGTGCATGGAGAGGCCAGAGAATGACGTTGGAAGCTGGAGTCTCATTTTCAGGGATACTGTCTGCCTTCTTTGAGATGATCTCATTGGCCTGCAGCTCAAGAATTAGGCTAGGATGGATGTTCAGCAAGTCCTAGTGACTCACCTGTCTCTACCTCCCCAGTGCTGAGACTGTAGGTTTGTGCCATCATGGCAGGAATTGGCGATGGGGGCCGGTACTGGGGTTGGAACTCAGGCTCTCAAAGTACTTGGAAAGTAAGCACTTTACTGCTTGGGCTGTCCCCACATCTCTGCCCTCGTGATCTCTAGTTAAGGAATCACCAGTAATACACCACCAACATCAGCACCGGCACCACCATCACTTTCTGGTTAACCACCCTCCTCCATCATAGTGGCTCCAACCCACTGCAGAGCAGCTTTTCATTCAGTGCCAGGCCCGAAGCTGAACCAGAAACAAGTTGGACTTGCCCCCAACCCACGGGGTGGTGCATGGCAGGCACTTTTGCCCATTGTTACCTGGAAGAGGACCTCCGGCAGGGACAGCAGTTTTGGAACGCAAGCTTCAGCATAGATGACACTTGGCTGCCTGTTGGGGGCTTGGTGATGAAGACTGGTGTGGCAAAGAGAAAAATGAAGAATGCCAGGCCCACGAGGCCCACGATGATGCTGTAGCCCCATAGGAAGCTGATGTTCTGCTCGATGAAAGCCACCACCAACAGGGACAATATGGCACCCAGGTTGATGCTCCAATAGAACCAGTTGAAGAAGCGGCGGGTGGCATCGCGCCCGAGATCCATCACCTGCCATTCAGCCAGGAATGAGAGTGAGGGAGGACCCAGGGGGTCAGTGTATACATATTCCATTAAATATATATTATCCATTAAATGAAAAATGAATATACTTTTTCATGTATGTGGTATACATATGTGTTCACGCATGTTTGCTTGTACATAGGTACACATGTCCTGAGAGTGCTCATGCACATGGAGGTCTGAGGCTTGTTATCAGGAGTCATCCTCAATTTGCTAGTTCACCTTATTCAGTGAGGTAGGGTCTCTCAATCAAACCTAGAGTTCACCAACATTGCACGTCTCTTTAGCCAGGTTGTTCTGGGGATTTTATTTCTGCTTTTCAAGGCTGAAATTGCAGGTGGGCCACCAAGTCCACTTGACAGTCTGTGTGGCTTCTGGGAATTCAGACTCTGGTCTTCATCCTTGCACAGTGAGCATGCTAATTGCTGAGCAATCTCTCCCATCCGTGACTATACCCTTCTCCTGAGTGCCAGTTAACAACTGAAACACTCTCACCCAGCTGTTTTTATATGCTCATGACACCCATTGGTTTTTTATTGTCACCAACTAGGACATACAACAACTGTCTTCAAAGCCATTCTACTCACTTCTGGTTGATTTATTCCTTTGTCTTTGAACAAAACACACTGTGCATCACTTTCATAATCAGCAAAAAAGTCTCAGTTCATTCCACACTATTAAACGTGACCTATGCTGGCTACTGAAAGATTAGACTGAGACTGATTAAGAATTTCATCTGCAGCTTGAGTTGCAACCTGAGTATGGCATGGAAGGTTGCCCCTCTGATGTCCCTCCCTCCCTTCTATCCATGTTCAAACAGAGCAGGTGGGTGGAGGTGCTTCTAAATGTATAGCATTCTGAGCAGACTCTGACCTTATGAAAAAAATATCTTTCACAGACCCCTTAGCAAGGTCAGATCTTACCCCAGGATTTAGGTCAATCTACAGTAGATCCTCCCACTCTGGCCTGCTGCCTCTGGCTAGCTGCACTGGCTGCATTCCCAGACCATGACCCCTAGATTTTGATTCAATAGCTCAGAAGAAAGGCCCAGGCTCCTGCATTTATAAAAAGTCTTAAGAACTGAGGGTCACTTCTTAAATGAATCGAGAGAGAGAGAGAGAGAGAGAGAGAGAGAGAGAGAGAGAGAACATGTGTGCAAGTATGTTGAGGTTGTATGCATGCATTATGTATTTGTACATATGTGTATGTGCATATATGCGCATGTGTGCATGTGTGCATATGCATGCGTGTGCTGAGGTTTATCTATGTGTGAGCATGCACTGGGATGACAGGCATGTGTCAATGTAACACTGTGCTTTTTACAGGGCTTCTAGGACCCGTCTCGGGTCCTCATGTTTTTGTACCATGTAGTCTTACCCTTTTACCCTCTAGCTTCCATGCTGAAGGTCTAGTTTAGGGGCTCAGGCATGCTACACATGTGCTCTACCACTGAGATATACCCCCAGCCCTCTTTGACTTTTATTTTGAAACATATTTTCACTAAGTAGTAGAGACTAATCTTGAACTTACTAGTGGAGAATTTACCATTCTCCTTTCCAAACCTCCCAAGTAGTTGGGATTACAGGCCTGCCATACCAGATCTGGCTAACAGCCATATTCCAATAACCACCAAATCTCAGAATCCTTCCCTATCCTTCCACCCTTTCCAAGCATGGGATACATATTTCCACTTACTAAGAGGATTCTCCCATGCTTTCCGTGCAGCTGTTAATGCTGAGGAAGAGACAAATGTTTTTCTCCTTATCTAAATGTAAAGTTATAACCCGAACAGATGTGCTTAAAATTGCAGTGCCTTGGGGATTCCATGAGGTACCCTTGGCGAATGAAGGAGGGGCACAGCCATGTCAGCTTGCCGGGAATCCTTGCCTGGACCTTCAAGCAGAAAGTTGAATACACCCCATTATGAACAGCTACTTCCATTTATTAATAATTGGAAGTAAGTACACATGACAAGTGTAGCTGGGAGAGAAAGGCCAGGCAGCCCATGCGGGATATAAATGAGGCCTTCTAGAGCAAGCGAATACCTTGTGGAGAATGATGGATGGCCCTTCCTGAAATCAGCAAGTGTGCTGAACTCGTAGCTCCTAGGCATGGCTCTTTTCCAGATGGTGCCTACTCCCCAAGTCCCTAGACTGACTACTTAATCTCCTGAATGCTACAGCAGCCTATCTAGTGCTCGGCTACTCCCAATCCTGTGGCCCCACCCATCTCTCCACTGAGTAGAGCCATCTCTAAAGAACTCAAATCCAATGTAGTCTACGCTGCCTCAAGGCAGTCCGTTGTCTCTACGGTTTCCTAGGGGGTGAGATACAAAGACAGCAAAGATTACAGGGATGTGGGAAGGGAAAGGAACCCTTCAACCCAGAGTCTGGTTTGAAGCCTCTCACAGGCCGAGGTTCAAGAATTTCAGCACAATGAATTTGTTGTGAAGGTTGCCAACACAGAAATAAATATTTATCTTATACATAGCGGTTTTTGTTAAAATAACAATAACTGAGCTCGAGAGATGACTTACTGAGTAAAACCATGGATGTTACAAAGGCTCAGTGATCTGTTGTCTGGGCAACCAGCTCTTCCACCAGAAGGAAGAAGAGATGCTCAGTGGCTGAGGCCCTTGGAAGTATGGTGGGAAGGCCACTGATGAGAGGCCAGAAAAGAGAAATGGTAGCCTTTAGAAAATATTCACAAGTGTGGTCTAGGAATCCCAACTGCTAGTGGCAGACAACGCCCTGTAACCCTACCAGGGCTGAATTTTGATCAATAGGAACTACCTAGATTTGCATAACTCTCATTTGCATAGTTAATATTACCCAACAGAAAATTCTATATATAGCAGCTCGTGCTAACCTCTCAGAACTGTGCACTCCCCATCTGAGCTGTCTTCCTTCATGGGGCCCAAAATCACATGCCTGGAATGCCCACAAAGAGACTCATTCTAACCAAATGAAGACTCACACATTATTACCCTGTACTGTAGGCAGCATAACAGCTACTTCCCAGCCTGCTCTCCCGGGTATCACATTCAATATCAATACATTTTTCTTTGTATTCAGTTTTATAGAGTAGGTCAATTACTTGCCTACTAGCCCCTGTTTTTGTTTGTTTGTTTGTTTTGGTTTTATTTGTTTATTTATCTATTTATTTATTTGGTTTCTTCGAGACACAGTTTCTCTGTGCAGCCCTGGCTGTCCTGGAATTCACTTTGTAGACCAGGCTGGCTTTGAACTCAGAAATCCGCCTGCCTCTGCCTCTCAAGTGCTGGGATTAAAGGTGTGCACCACCACCGCCCAACTCTACTAGCCCCTGTTAATAGTCAGCCATCCCTATCTACGCCAGGGTTTCAGGACAGTTGGGAGTGGGTAAATAGGTGGGATATCAATCAAAGAGTACAAGTTAATAGAAGAAGGAACATTCCTTTCAGTGAGTGTTGGGAATCTCCTGGTCTCAGGATGTTCACCAACACCTATAACTCAAACTCCCAGGGACCTGGCACCTTCTGTAGCCTCTCCTATGCATCTGCTCACATGTGTGCACATGGACTCACTTGCAAAGACACAAACACACATAAGCAATACAATAAGTGCTATTAAAAATCATGGGAAGTCCTTAGTAAAGGACTCTGGTCACAGTAGGGGCGCTGGATTGTGGATGCCAGCCAGAAGACACCTCATTTAAAACTGTGAGTGCTTTTGAGGAGGGCAGAGTAAATGAGAGAGAAGTACAGAGCGCCCAGTAGCCTGAACACACTGCCACCGTCACCTGTCCCCCCTTCTATGGACACCTCATCTTTCCCATGGCTGTCTATTTGTGTTTCTGCATTCCACCTGTGATTATTCACACCGTGTGTGGTTGTTTTAATAATATCCCTTCCTAGTGTTTATTATCAACAATCCCACTTGTGCACAGCTACCCAAACGGAGCCATGCTGGCAAGACTTTGTCAGTCATTTACCCACTGCCTCTGCTGTTTCTGGGTGAGAAAAGGCTGGCTGGCTCCTGCACCTGCACCCAAGTCCCAGTGACACACTCAGACAGGGCTCAAGCCAGGACCTGAGACTCAGCTGCTTCACCGTCCCTCGGGACCTGCTCTCTGTCATCTGAGATAAGTTGAGGGGCTACAACACTACTCACCTGGGGGATAGTTAAGAGGACCACATTAAAACATGGAAAGGGGGCTGGTGAGATGGCTCAGTGGGTAAGAGCACCCGACTGCTCTTCCGAAGGTCCAGAGTTCAAATCCCAGCAACCACATGGTGGCTCACAACCATCTGTAACAAGATCTGATGTCCTCTTCTGGAGTGTCTGAAGACAGCTGCAGTGTACTTACATATAATAAATAAATAAATAAATCTTTAAAAAAAAAAAAAACATGGAAAGGAACTAGGCATGGTGGCTCGCATTTGAAATCCTAGCACCTAGGAGTCTGAGTCAGGGGCATAGCCACAAATGCAAGGCCAACCTGGGCTCCTTAATGAATTCTAGACTGATCTGGGTTACAGAGGTGTAGGTTAAAACAAGAAAGACAGACACACACACACACACATCACTGGGGCAGACATGGTAGCTAGCACCATGGGAGGTTCAGGAGTCCATAGCTCTCCACAGGCACAAATCAAGTTGGAGGCCAGCCTAGAAAATTGGGACTCTGTCTTAAAGAATAAAAGGCAATAGGCATGGGGCATGGGGCATGGCTCAGAGGGCCATGGGAGCTGTGGCTAGTCCTCCTGAGTCCTCCTGACTCTTTCTAGAGCAAGCAGCCCATCTGTTTTCATATAAGGAAACTGATGTTGAGAGGGGAAGTAGTTTGCCTGAAGTCCCTCTGGAGGCTAGAACCTCCATCTCAGGATTTCCAGTCCCCCTTGGCCTCCGTGGCACAATGCCTCTGACCACTCACCTGGTCAGCCCCGAACGAGGTGAGGGTGCTCCTGACGGAGCTGGCAGCCAGGGCCAGGAGCAGCAACACCAAGTAGAGGGTGGTCGCGCAGTAGGGGCTGGACCAGGAGCCTTGGCAGCTTGAGGATGGGCAGGCAGGTTCCAGTGGCAACTCGGGCATCTCTCCACAGAAGGATCTGCGGCCATCATTGGTGATGGTGGTGAGCAACAAGCCAGAGGCAGCCAGATAGAGCAGCAGGCTGAGCGAGATAGTGAGGAAGCGTCCCAGGTACACGTCTGCCAGCCAGCCCCCCACTGGAGCCAGCAGGTAGGAGGCGCCTAGGAAGAGGAGTGTGGCCCGTGATGCCTGTTGGCCGTCCCAATTGAAGTTCAAGCTGTTGAGGTAGAGCACGAGGTTGGAGGTGACACCAAAGAAGGCAGCGCGTTCCAGCATCTGCACTAGCAGCACCGCAGCAGCAGCTGTCCGTCTCCACCGTCGTGGTCCCCGCGGGCCTCGGGCCACCAGCGGTTGTCGCTCTCCGGACCTGCTTGGTTGCTCTTCCGCGCGAGGGGCAGACATCCTGGCCTTCCTGTCTCCGTGACCCAGACTCTCTCCTCTGTCCTCCCCTCCTCTCCCCTAACCCTGATCGCCCTCTTTTCTCACCCCGTGTCGTTCTCTCTCTCTTTTTCCCTCAGGTCCCTCTCCTTGCTACCTAGTTTCTATCTCCACTTGAACTCTCCACTCACTCCTTCCCCTCCCAGTTCTTCTTGTTCATCTCCCCTGTGCTTCTATCAAATCGTCTCCTTTCCTTCCTCTGCTCTGGCCTAGTCTACCCCCCCCCCCCCAACCCTACCCCATCATCCTGCTTGCTCCACTACCTTATCCTCCCGGCCCCCCTTTCCTCTAGTGTCCCCGGTTAACTGCCTTTTCTAATTGTCCCCTTCTCTTATGATACCTGGGCCTCAATGTCTCCCCTGGCCCGGCCACCTCCTCTACACACTCCTTTTTGCTTGACTGCTTCTCTTCCTTCCTTAGTCCCCTCTGGCTCTTCCTCTCAGCTTAGCCTCTGTCCCTTTTTCTGCTTCTTAAGAAACCCTGGGCTTCCCCTTTTTACTGGCCCTGTGGCTGCCTACGTCACCCGGTATTTAGGAGAAATGAAAGTCTGTGGGTCACAGGGTCCCTTCTCATCCAGCTTTCTAAAAATCTCCCTTCTCCTGGACTGTTGCCTGCCCTCTTAGCCCGTCTGCAGGCTTTCCGGGGGCCAGGAAGGGAGCCTTCCTTTCAGTTTCACTCCAACCCATTTCCCTTTCCACCCTAAAGCATCCTTCTCCGCTCGAGTTTGATCGTCTCCGTAGCTGGGGACTTTGGATGAGGCAGGCAGACACTGAGAGGCATCTTCTGCCCAGGGAGCCACGTGTGGAGGAGTTTCAGGCTCCTTCAGCACTAACATGGGGTGGTGACGCTGAGACCAGTCCATTGGATCTGTGAAGGCCACATGGAGCATTTGGTAGGCCCAGGTGTCCCTTCACAGATGCAGAGACAAAGCCCAGTAGGGGTGGGGAAAGGAGGTGAGAAGTGACTGGATCCTGGTATCTGAGCCTCAGGGCCCACAACAGCCTATGTCAAAAGAAGTGCTGACATGAACGTTGCATTGCAAAAGCAGTAGAGGGGAAGGAAGTGGCGCCATATGGGAGCCACAAGATTGACAGGGGCACTGACCTCAGACTAAATCACAGCCACCCCTTACTCAGATCCCCTGGTGCCCTACAGGAAAATAAAGAAGAGTCAGCCACTTCTTGACCTAAATGTTTAAAGGGCGCTGACCTCATCGCAACCCACTTAGTGTGGTCTGCTGATCTTTCTGCTCGCCTCCCAGGCTGGCTCAGTGACTTGCTCTGCTGTCTCTTGTCCAGACAGGCTCTTCCTCAAGCCCTTCGTGAGGCTACTTTCTCTTTATTTAGGTGGAAAGATCTCTCTCCCAGGGGCCTTCCCAGATGCTCTGAGGTTAGCAACTGCCCAGTTGGATTTTCACCATCACACGCAGCAGGTCACACTATCTCAGCTCAACCTTGGTGGCTTAGTTACTGTTTTATGCTCTACCCCATGGTGGGAAAGGGCTCACTATTGAGGCAGGCACATTTGAGAACATTCCTAGTACTTCCCAGTGCTTAGCAATGGCAGCCATTCATTAAATATTGGTTGAATAAATGACAGAGAATGAGAGTGGTTTAAGCAGCAGCAAGAACAACATCAGAAAGCTAAAAACTAAAATAAACACCTTTGCTAAAAAGCCAGAGTCACCATCAAACACATGGGTTTTAAACGTGTATGTGTAATTTTTATTATTTTATTTGCATATATATTTATTTTTTATTTTTATTTTATGTGTATTAGTGTTTTGCCTGCATGTATGTCTGTGTGAGGGTTGCAGATCCCCTGGAACTGGAGTTACAGATAGCTGTGAACTGTCATATGGCTGCTGGGAATTGAACTGAATTCTTTGGAAGATCAGTCAGTGCTCTTAACTCTCAACTCTCCGTTTGCTTGTTTTTTTTAAAAAAATATTTGTTTGTTTGTTTGTTTGTTTAATGTATGTGAGTACACTGTAGCTGTACAGATGGTTGTGAGCCACCATGTGGTTACTGGGAGTTGAACTCAGGACCTTTGCTAGCTCCTGTCCACTCACTCCAGCGAGGCTCACTCTGGCCCTGTTTGTTTGGTTTTTGAGGCAAGGTCTTAATGTAGGCCAGGTTGGCTTGTAACTCACACGATGTAGCCAAGGATGATCTTGCACGTCTGATCTTTCCATTTCCACCTCTAGAGTACTAGGACTATAGGTGTGTGTCACCATGCCCAATATATGTGGTGCTGGTCATTAAACTCTGGACCTTGGGCATGCTAGGCCTCCACTCTACAAATTGAGCTACACGCCAAGCCTGTTTTTTATTCATTCTTTTATTTTTAAAGATGCATTTATTTCTGTTTTATGTGTGTGAATGTTTTACACGTAAGTATGTATGTATATATATGTATACCACATGAGTGCCTGGTCCTCTCTGGGGTCTGAAGAGGGCATCAGATCCACTGGAATTAGAGTAAGAGACAGTTGTGAGCTATCATGTGGCTGCTGGAAACCAAACCAAACCTTTTCTCTAGCAAAGCAGCCAGGACTTTAAATTTCAGAACCATCTCTCCAGCCCTTTCATCCCAGTTTTTAACATTTTATATCAGGGAAGAAGAAGCCCAGCTGTGACAGAGAAAAAGAATCCACGGGGGCATATGGTTCACTGTAGAGAGGGATAATATAATCTGACTAAGATAGACAGAGAGGCAAGGCCAGGAATGGAGGCACATACTTCTAACCCCAGAATTCAGGAGGCAGAGACAGAGGCAGGTAGATCTCTATGCGCTCAGAACCAACTTGGCTACATAGCAAGAGTAAAGAAAAAAGAAAGAAAGAAACAAAGAAAGAAAGAAACAAAGAAAGAAAGAAACAAAGAAAGAGAGAAACAAAGAAAGAAAGAAACAAAGAAAGAAAGAAACAAAGAAAGAAACAAAAAGGCAGAGACAGGGACAGAAGAGGCCGTTCCCAACAACTCACCTCTTCTCTTGGAGGATGTTTCAGGATCCTCTGACACTAAGACGTGGCAATGAAGCTCAGGTCACATAAGACCCAGCTCCTTCCTTCATTAGCCATGGAGGTAGGCAGAGATGACAAATGCTGATCCAGAAGACAAAGTGATATCACTCACTTGATGCCAGTCATCTTCAGGGATCCAGGAAGAGGGCGTTTTCTCTTCTGCAGACAAATTAAACAGTGGTGCTGGGCATGATGGTGCACCCCTGCAACTCCAGCTCTCACCAGCCTGAGGCGTGAAGGTCCCCAGTTCCTGCGGTATAAAGGGAAGGGAAGGGAGTGAACACGCCCACTCTTAAGGGGTTGGGTGCAAGTTCTTGACTGTTGCCACAGGAGACAAGCTTCAGAGACTAGGTTTTACTCCCTTGCCCCCACCACTAGGAGAACCAGAGGCCTCGAATGAGTGGAATGAGAGCTGATGGCAGAGCCTCAGGTTCCTCTCTGGTGTTTGGACTAGTCAGAACTCCATTGTTCAACCTTGGTGAGAACCTCCCGTGCCCACCCAGAACTTCATCTCTTCCTCTACTCTTTGTACACTTCGTGGCTCACTCTGCCCTCTACCCAGCTTCCAGCTCCAATTCATCTGCATCTTGACCCACGCTGTTCTTCAAGCCTAGAACTTTCCATGACTCATTACTGTGGTCCCCCAGGACTTGACCCAGTAGTCACCTTTTAAAAAACGTCTCCCCTAATTTCTCCAGGGAGGTCGGGTTACCCCTCAGAGCGCCCGTGCTGACTCATGTCATGCTATCTGTTCATCTGTCTGTCTCTCCAGGGGGTTAGAGACTTTGGGGAGCAGGGGTTACGTTTTCTTTTCTGTGCTTCAGCACCTAGCGACACGCCCAGCAATGGTAGCCACATCCTCTCCAAGACAACAAACTCTGGAGTTGACTAACATGAAAACAGACACAGTCAGAACCCTTTATGATTGATCCTTTTCTTTTTTTAAAAAAGATTTATTTATTTTATGTATATGAGTACAGTGTACTATAGCTGTCTTCAGACACACCAGAAGAGGGCGTTGAATCCCATTACAGATGGTTGTGAGCCACCATGTGGTTACTAGAAATTAAACTCAGGATCTCTGGAAGAGTAGTCAGTGCTCTTAACCGCTGAGCCATCTCTCCAGCCCTTACGGTCAATCCTTTACGCTTATTATCTGAAAACTATAGGCGAACCATACTTACAGTAGAATTCTTTGTAAGCATCCACATGAGATATCCTAGTCCTGTGGCTGCCATGTAATAAAGGGCCAATAAGTGTCTATACCGTAATTAGTGTGATGGTTACCTGTGTCAACTTGACAAGACTTGAATCACCTGGGGAAAGAGTCTCTGTAAGGGAGTGTCTACAAAGGGTTGGCCTGCAGGCATTTCTGTGCGATTATCTTGCAAGTTAAACAGTGTGGGAACTTCCAGTTCATTGTGGGTGGTACTGTTTCCTAGGCTGGGTGTCCCGAACCCCATAAGAATAGAGAAACCAAGCTGAACAATTAAGCAAGCAAGCAAGCAAGCCTCAATCTATCCATCTTTCTCTGCTCTTGACTGTGGATATGGTATGAATACCTGCTTTGTGCTCCAGCCACTGTGAGCTCTCTGCTATGATAGATTGTAATGTGGAATTGTGAGCCCCCAAAATTGTTTTTGTCCCCTAAACTGCTTTTTTGGGGGTGGTATTTTGCCACAGTTCAAGAAATTAAACTAGAACAGTTCATCTCAAACTCTAGCTTCTATACAGCCGGAATGACTTTTGAGGCAATGGACTTTCTCTTAGGGTTTTACACTTTGGATATCAGTTACATTATTATGCCACTTATCAACAAAATCTTACTATGACAGAGTTGATATTCACCTACAGAATAATGAAATTAGATTCAAAGTTTATGTCTTATATAAAACTCAGTCAGAAATGGATTGAAGATATTAATCTAAATCCCCAAATGCTCACACTTCTAGATGAAAACATAGGAAGCATTTTTGAGACATTGGGGTAGGCAAGACCTTTCTGAACAGAACATCAATAGCACAGCAGCCAGCCTGAAGCACCAACAGACGTCACCACTCAAAGTTAAAAAGTCTCTGTGCACAGCAAAGGAAGCCATCGACAGAGCAAACAGACAGCCCAAGGAATGGGAGAAAATCTTTACGAACTGCACTTCAGGGTCTGATACTCAGAATTTACAAAGAACTGCAGAAATCAATATACTAAGATAAAACTTCTAATCATTAAGTGAACTAGTGAAGTGAACAGTTTTCAAAGGAAGAAACATGGATAGCCAATAACTGTTTTGGGAAGTGTTCTACACTCCCAGTCATCAGATAAACACAAATTAAACCACCTTGAAATACCATTCACCCCAATCAGATGGCTGTCAACAAGAAATCTGTCAAATTGCTGAAGAGGATGTGGAGAGAAAAGAAACCTTACCCACTGTTGGTGAGAATGCAAAGTGATGGATGGAGCCATTGTGGGGATCAGTTTGGACAGAAAATGAAAAGAACTGCCATATAGCCCCGCTATTGCCCTGCTGGGCATGCACACAGAGATCTCCATAACCTATTAGAGATATTTGCTCACCCATTGTTGTGATCGTAAGAAGAGAAAGAGCTGTAAGAATATATTCTGGCAGGGTGTGGGGGGAAGGGGATGCCTCAGTGGGCCCATCCCTTCCCCCTGAGGGACCAGACACACAGTAGCATAGTATAGAATAGAGTTTATTTAGAACATGGGGAGGAGAGTTAAGAGAGTAGCAGAGGCAAAGACAGGCAGAGAGGAGGAGAGAGTAGAGAAGTAGAGGCCGGCCATGACCACGTGGAAGGGGGGGGGGAGGGAATGGGGAGAGATGGGGGGCAAGGGGAAACAAGGGGGCAAGAGGCAAGGGAGAGAAGCAGGAGTAAGAGAGAGAGGAGGGGGTAAGCAGCCCCTCTTATAGTACCAGGCCTACCTGGCTATTGCCAGGTAACTGTGGGGAGGAACATACCTGGCTGTTGCCAGGTAACTGTGTGGGTGGAGTCCAGACAGAATACCAACAGCCATTTTTATTGATGCTCTGTTTCTGAAGGCAAGAAAATGGAACCAACCTAGGTGTCTTTCAACAGTCCAATGGATAATGAAAAATGGTGTGCACATGAAATGGAAAGTTATTCAGCTTCAAAAAAAAAAGTCATGAAACTTTCAGGAAAATGGGTAGACTTAGAAAGTATAATATTAAGTGAGGTCACCTTAACTCAGGAAGGAAAAAAAAAACACATGTTCTCCCTCATATGTGGATCTTTGCCTATAATTCATATTCATATGTATATAAGCTATAAGAGTGTAACATAAGAGTGGAGATCAAGAAATGGTAACATTAGATGGCAAAGAAAGACAGGATATAGGCAAAAAGACAAAGAAGTTATGGAAGACGGTAGAAAAGTATTTTTCTCATACAGCCCAGGACCACCTTTCCAGGGAATGGTGCTACCCACAGTGGGCTGGGCCCTGCTCCATCAATTCACAATCAAGACAGTCTCCTACAGACTTGGAGACCGCAATCTGATCTAGGCAATTCATCAATTGAGAATCCCTTCTCAGGGACTCTAGGCAGTGTCACATAAACATTTAAGCTAAGATAAGACAGTCCCCTGTCAAGGACACTCCTTATGACCAGAAGACCTCTGTATCAGCTTCTTTTATTATTGCTGTTGACAAAACACCCAATAAAAGCAACTTACAGAAGGGGTTGTTTTGGTTTGTGATTTGAGGGTACTGTCTACACTCTACCATGACAAGAAGACAAGGTGACAGGAAAGTGACAGCTGGTTACTGCTGGTTACTTTCTGTCTGCAGTCAAGAAGCAGACAGAAGCAAGCTGGTGCTCAGCTCCTTTTTCCTTTTATTTATTTATTTATTTATTTATTTATATTATTATTCAGTTCTAGACACTAGCCTAAGGAATAGTATTGATGCCCATTCGGAGTGGGCCTTTCCTGCTCAGTTAAACCTTTCTGGAAACACCCTCCCAACCACGCCCAGAGGTCTGTTATCATGGTGATTCTTACCTCTGTCTGCCTCAAGCTCCACCTCTTAAAGTTGACACTGCCTTTCAACAGCTCCAGGAGCTGGGTGGATCCAGGGGGATATTCAACAGCACAGAAGATTGTTGTGATCTTTGAAAATGCCTCCAGGGACAACATTCCAGGAGGCAGAAGTCATTCTCCCGTAGCTAAGTGGACAGAGTAGATAAATATCTGCAGAATGATGCCTATAAACTTCTGCTGTTTGAAATCAAGTCTGTGGTCATTTGTCATAGAAACCTAGGTCATTGGTTCTCAGCCTTCCTAATGCTGCTACCCTTTAATACAGCTCTTCATGTTATGGTGACCTCCAACCATAAAATTATTTTTGTTGCTAGTTCACAACCGTAATTTTGTTACCGTTATAAGTTGTAATGTGAATATCTGTGTTTTCCTATGTGGTATAAGGAGACAGACCCCTGTAAAAGGGTCATTCAGCCTCCAGAGAAGTCGTGACCCAGGGGGTGAGAACCACTGATCTAGGGGATGGCTGTGGAAGGCTTAGGGCATCACTAGGTGTGGCCTCACCATTGGAGTTGTGATCTAAGGTTCAAATGCCCAGATGGGAAGTTACAGGGAACCATGGGCATGGGTGATGGTGACTCCATGTGCAGACTTAGTGCAAAACACAGCTGTGTCCTCAATGGGTATAAGAGGAAATGTATTATTTCCTTCTTCTGTGAGTGTGTGTATTATGGATGCCTGTAGGCATGTATAGGGGGACATATTGGGGGATAATGTTCATGCACATAGAGGTTTAAGGTTGGTGTTGGGAGGCATTTTCCATGGTTCTTATTCACTGAGGCAGGGTCTCTCAATCAAACCCAGAGCTCACCAATATGGCTCCTCTTAGTAGCCAGATTGCTCTGAGGTCTTATGAGTCTGCCTGCTAAAGCTGAAATTACAAGCAGGCTGCCACCACCAACTGACATTTATAGTGGGTTCTGGGGATCCAAACTCTGATTGCTCATACTTGCAAAACATAGCATGCATTCTCTGTCTCTGTCTCTATCTCTGTCTGTCTGTCTGTCTGTCTGTCTCTCTCTCTTTCTCTCTCTCTCTCTGTGTGTGTGTGTGTGTGTGTGTGTGTGTGTTTTGAGACAGGGTTTCTCTGTGTATCCCTGGTTGTTCTAGAACTCACTCTTCTGTAGACCAGGCTGGTTTCAAACTCAGAGATATGCCTGCTTCTGCCTCCAGAGTGCTGGGATTAAAGGCGTGCACCACTAACGCCTGGTCAAGATAGTTTATTCTTAAACTGAATTTTATTGACCACGGTAGGGAATATGGATTCAAGTCACCTCAAATAACAAGTTTCAACTGGGAAACAGTTCTATGAAAATGTTTATAGTTACAGAACAAAAAAAAGTCATAAATTAAAGCATTTTCTAAGTACATTGGTGATGACATTGCCCCTAATTTCCCAGCGTTCACTGTGTTGTGGCTACGAGGCTTTGATTATCACAGAGTCATAAATACGGGAATCTCAAAAAAAAAAAAAATCCCAGTAGCCATTGGATTAAACATTCCTACACAGAGTGAGAAAACAGGGGTGACAGCTGGGTTTACTTGATGTCCTCAGGGAAATAGTGTTATTCATTTAGGAAGCCACATCCCAGAGCCCAGGGAGGCCTCTGGGTGGGTGAAACGCTCCCAGAATCCTCAGAAACCACATACAAGTGGGTATGGGACCATGCTGCCTTATTTCCAGAGCTGGGGAAGCAGAGACAGGAACCTCGGGGCTTGTTGGTCAGTCAGGCTCGCAGAATTGGTGAGCTCTGGGTTTAGTGAGAGATCTTTAGTCTAGGAAAATAAGGTGGAGAGAGATTGGGGAAGACACCTGATATTGACCTTACTTCTTAGATAGACAGACAGACAGACAACAGACAGACACACCCACAGAGAGAGGCATAGGGCGGGAGGGAGAAGGAGATAGAGAAAGAGGGGGGGCAAACATATTCAACTACACACAGTAATTGCAGGTCATGGGCACACATCTTTACATACATTCCATGTAGCAAAATGGGAAGAAGCTTGTCGTAGTTAGGGTTTCTACTGCTGTGATGAAACCCTGACCAAAATCAGCTTGGGGAGGAAATGGTTTATTTGGCTCATATATTCTGAGTCACAGTCCATGGAGGGAAGCCAAGGCAGGCACTTAAGACAAGTAGGAGCCTGGCAACAGGAGCTGGTGCAAAGGCCATGAAGGAGTACTGCTTGCTGACTTGCTCAGCCTGCTTTCTTATAGAACCCAGCACCATCAGCCCAGGGCGTGGCACCACCCATAACTGGCAGGTTTCCCTACTTCACTAATTAAGAAGATGGCCTACAAGCTTGCCTACAGCCTAATCTTATGGAATCTTTATCAGCTGAGGCTCCCTCCCCTCAGATGGCTGTAGCTTCTATTGAATTGACATAAAAGTACTAAGCACTTCAGAATGCTGTGCTCAGTGGCTACATCTAGGCAAGCTCCTGACTCTCTCTCTGTTCTGGAACTTTTCCATTGAACTGTCTGGATTTGTTTTTCTTTTTAAAGAATGTCATGTTTGGGGACTGAAGACATTGAGAGGGTTAGGAGTGCTCGTTGCTCTTGCAAAAGACTGGAATTCAGTTCCCAGCACCCATGCAGGAGACTCACGGCTTCCTGTAACTCTAGCTAGCTTTAGGGCATCCAAAGCCTTCTTCAGGCCTTCAAGGGCACCTGCACCCATGAGCTTCTCTTCTCTTCTCTTTCTCTCTCTCTCTCTCTCTCTCTCTCTCTCTCTCTCTCTCTCTCCCTCTCTCTCTCTCCCTTTCCCTCTCCTTCCCTCCCTCTCCTCCCCTCTCACACACACAAATAATAAAATAAGATAAATCTTCAAGAAAAGAATGCTAAATTTACTTGGACCCATAACTGTTCACACTGAAGAAACTGTCAGGCAGTGTTTTGAATGGGAAAATAGCAAGCCTGTCACATCAAGGGAAACAACTGGTGGTCGTTGTTGCTACTGATGGAACTGGAGCTTTTAAGTGAAAACTCTGAGTTTTAGAAAACCCTGCCACCATGATATAGACAGATTCCCAGCAATTGAAGTTCCTGGACGGGGTCAGAGATATAGTGACTTTGATTTCCTGATATTGTGCAATAAAGTGCATTGATATTTGATAGAGGTAAATAATTCTTAATTTGGCGAACCAGTCTGTTCCAGATGACCCATGCATGTTAGTACAAAACTGTAAGTGGGGAAAGACATATTTAAAGCACAGGATGGGTGACTGGGTTTCAATGTTAGTCTCTGTGAAGCTATGATGGTGTTAAATTCCACATCATGATTCACCTTCAGCAACCCTGTCTTAAATATGCATGTAAGTATGTATGTATGTATATGTATATATGCATACACACACACACACACACACATATATACATACACACACACATGGAATGGGGTGTGCACATGCCATGACACAATGCACGGAGTTGGACTACTTCTGTGGGCTTTAAAACCCATTCCTTTGTCATTTTGCTGGGCCAAGTTCATGGAGAGATAGTGAAAATGCCTGCATTACTCAAGTACAGAGAGCCACTGGTGTCCCTTGAAAATCAAGAGCCAAAGGTCTTGGTTCTAAGAGTTAAAAATAAACAATGACCTCACTGACTTGAGCATCCAACTGGACACATCCTCTAGCTTCCTGCTCTGAGCTTCACGCCCACGAAGCATGAGTGGCTTGGTCCTTCTAGCCACAATAACACTCACCCTCTGCTGTCCTGCCTTGAGGTACCCAGTTCCTGTACCAGGAGCACCTACCCCTGTACCTCCCTCTGCCACTGAAACCAGCCCTTTCTTTCTATTCCGTCTTTTTCTTTTGTCTTTGGGGAAGAATCCCTTTCCACTCTGGTTTTGGAGCCACTAATTTTTTTTTTTTTTTTTTTTTTTTTTTTTAGTGCGTGTCTGTGTGGGTGAATGTGTGGAGGTCAGACGTCAGAGGGAGATTTGCAGAAGTCAGTTTCCTCCTTCTACCATGTGACATGGGTCCGTGGGTCCCAAGGATTGAACTCAGTCCATCACACTTGGCACCAAGCACCTTTACCCACGGAGCCATCTCACTCTTGAGAATGTATGCTTCTTGAAAGCAGGGAAGTTGTTTCATCTCTTTTCTTCCCTTGGAGTGACACTCCCAAGCCTCCAGAGATGAGTGGAGTGGAATCTGGAAGCCCGACAAAACTGCCTATGCCCCGGGGCCCTTTGTGTTGCCAGACACTCTTCACTAGAGGGCGCCCTCAGCCGGTACCAGGACAGAGTCCTGTCCCTCTCTCCCTCTGAGATGGGCGGGGTCTCACTGTGGGAGGAGCCTGATTCACTATGGCTTCCCAATTTGCCACATCAGATATCCCCCTCAGCTGGTGGGACACTCCTACTAGTGGGAGAAATCCTCTCCATTACACAAGTGGAGAAATGAAAACAAGCTAGAATGGAGGAAGTGGAGTACCAAAAAATGTTGTATGAGGCATGGCTGGAATCTGGAACCAGTCTCTTTCTAGACTCTAGGGTTCTGCTTAGAGACAAATTATCCATTCCCACATTCTCTCAACAAAACCTATTTAACACCTACTATGTGTTACGAGGGGGGGCTCATTGGTGAGCTAAATGCACAGTCTACTTTCTAGCCTGGTTCAGCACGCCTAGGCAGCCTGGTCCTTCCCGCTCTAGCCCTTTCCTCCCGAATCTTTTCCTTCCCCAGCAGCCTCCCTGCACAGCCATCTGCTGAAACTCCGCTTGCCCTCTTGCCCAGGACACAAACAGCGAGCAGTCCTCAAAGATGGGATCCAGATTCTTTGGCACCTCTGTGCAACTCCCACCTGGGTTGGGGCACGTGGAGGTGGGGGGGAGTCCTTCTCTGAGACCCCCTATTCTTTGGGGTTTCCTTTGGAAAAGCTTAGGCCCTTGCTACGTGCACCCCAGGACTGGGGAAATGGTTCAGTAGTTTGCCAAAGAAGCATGAGAAGCAGAGCTCAGACTGTCAGGACCTACACAAAAGCCCTGCAGGTATGGCAGCCTCCTGAGATCCCAGCACTTAGGAGGCAGAGATGGGGACCTCCAGCGTAAGCTGGCGAGCTAAACTTGTGGAATCAGGAGCTCTAGATACAGTGAGAGACCCAACCTCGATAAATAACAGAGAACAATTGAATTGAAGAAGACTACTCTGACATCAGCTTCAAACTTACATACACACACACACAGACACACACACACACGCACAAATATACACACACATAGATACACACATTCATACATGTGCATATACACTACGCATACCATATGCTCACACACACACTTGCACACACATGCACACACATGCACATACTTTCTCTCACAAACATACACACACATGAATGAACACACACACACACATATTCACACACATACATATATACACATACACGCACACACACTACACACGGCACACCTGACATACCCCTCGATACACACACGCAAAAGAAGAGTCCATCAAGACTCTGTCCTCCTGCCTCTTAGTCACCACATTCCCAAGGACAACACAAACCTTGGAATGCAACCCCATGAGAGCTGGATTCTGTGGGAGGGGCAGCAGGGGCGCATTAATTCACTCTTCTAGCACCAGTTACTAGAGCATCTCTGGGAATGAGCTGTCTCTTTGTGTCCAGGAAAGAAGGCACAGCCTCTTTGTCTTTCTTGGAAGACCCTCAGGGATGCGTTCATTGGACATGGCCTCTGTGATTCTTAGGGTTCACTTTGGTTGGTGGGCTTATGGAAGGTAGCTTGGCTCCCCCACCCCAACAGCCCTGTAACAGCACCCCTGTTACAACAGCCTGGCTTCCTGGAGACCAAAACCACAAGCAGAAGGTAGAGGCGTGAGACACTCACAGGCTGGGCCTGTGTGTAGGAGAGAGAGTGCGCAGCACACAGGGCACTGAGAACAAGAACAGAAAGGGCACCACGGGTGAGACAAGCCATCGGTGGCACAACCGTCTCCCGGAACCAGGATGGCACTTCCTATGGGCAGGCGTGAGTAGCAGTGGAGACAGCACCAGACATGTGGCTCTTCCTTGGGATCGCTGGATTGCTGACAGCAGTTCTCTCAGGTAGATCTCTTCTGTCACCTCCTACAGCTCGTGCTAGGGGACCCGGGTTCTGTCTGCTTGGCCCCTTGCTAGCTGTTTCCTCATGGCCACCTTTGTAGAGCCTTTTAACCTAAGACCATCCTGGTGTGACAACAGCTTGGGGCTTGAGGTGACGCAGGGACCCCTTAAAGGGCCGGATGATGCTCTCATCATAAAAGGCCTCCTGGGAGTGAGGTGAACGAACCTCATGCCTGACTTGGGGCCTAGGTCTGAGGAAGGAGCTCCCCACGCATCCATAGGTGCAGGAAGCACCCGCTTCTCCCACCTTCTTACCATCTCACAGGAAGGAAGGAACGACTCCTTTGAGAGGGAGGACCAGCCAGCATCAGTATTTTCCATGTTAAGTCCCAGAGTGGGGTTCACCAGGACCAGAGACAGAATCCAGGGAGACCCAGGGGACTTCACTCTTAGTGACTTCGGTTCAACCTCTTGGATGAATTTGAGACACAAATGATCAAGAAGGCTTTTGAGTTCCTGAGCTGCTAAGTGCTGAAGTAGTCTTGCATAGTCTGGACTAGGGTTCTGGAGCAAAGGCCCAAGGTCGCCAGATACTTGATAGAGTGCACAGGCCAAGCTAGCAGAAACAGGCAATACACAGAGACTCAGGAATCCCTGTACATGGCAGGCATTCACATTTCAGGGTAGGAAGATGGTATAGAAACAGACTTAGGGTCTAAGGAGTTAGGTCTGCCTTACAGAAGGGGAGCCCAGGCAGAGGGATGGGGACATAAAGCTGGTCAGAGGTTATGAGCACTCGGGGAGTTCTGAAGTGTCTTCTTTCTGTCTGGATCTTCAGGCATTTCATCCAAGTCCCCTGGTGTTAATTGGCATGTGTTTTGCCCAGTAGAGGCCTGGGCTTTTGCTGTCCTTTCTTGACCAGCTGTTTCCAAAGCACTGGCTCTCGGAGCTCAGCCTCCTTCTACTCAGGCCGACGGCAAGGCCTTCTGCTTCTTCCTATCCATCAGTGCCACCACCTCTGCCTCTCTTAAGAGGCCTGACACAAGATCAGGCTTAAGTCCTAAAGGAAAAGGTCTGCTGACCGCTAAGACCGGGGCCCCAAACAAGCCAGCTCCTTCTCTTTCCACTGCTTCCCAGTATGGATGAGGGCTGGGGCTGAGCTGAGCACGGAGCCCTTTGGGCTGAAACTGAGAGGTCCTTGGTCTGAGATGATGGGTCCAGAGTGATGCCTATGGGAAGGTAAGACCTCAGCAGCAGGCGGGCTCCAGAGAGCCTACCCTTAGGTATGGGTTGCACCTGGCCCATGCACAGTATCAGTTCCCTCAGCTCCTTCCTGTCCCTGGGTTGATGTCAGTTGACCCGCTTTTAGTCACTGATAGAAGTTTAGTTTTGAAAGAAAAAAATTGGTTATGTTGTAAGTGGAAAAGCCTTCTCGTTTGCCAGAAATTAAAGGGATGAGGAAAGCCTAAAAATAAATGGTGGTAGAACCCAATTCGAGGCAATTGAAATGGTGTCACCAAGGCCCTAGAGCCTAAGGCCTACGCCATTCTGCTCTCCCAATTAGAGGGGTAACGAGGGAGGTGGGTAAGGACATCCTGGTTCCGAACTGTTATTTTCTTCAGAATTTGTCAGTCACTCGGAGCAGGGAACAGGCTCCTCATTGGTCAATGCTCTTTCATCAGTGCCTGATGGTCTATGTCCCATGGAGAAATGTCCCAAGAGGACAAGCTTTGCAGGTGTAAGGAAAACTGCACCCTAAAGTGACACTATGTCTCCCTCATGGTGATGTCTAGGAGGCTGAGTCTCTGGGCCCAGGGCCTGAATGTTCCTTCTTTTTTGCCTGATGTAGCAGGCCCCCTGGCTGGGCACAGATCTGTGGAACTGTGTACAGGGTGGCAGATCTGTGTTGGACCACATGTGCTTGAGGAAAGAATGTTAAGAGCAAAGAGAAAGAAAATGTAGAAAAAGTGATGGACAACAAGAAGAAATGGAGCAGGAGAGCGAAGCCCAGGAGAGAGTTCTGGAGCTTTCTGCCCGGGAGCAGTGTTCAAACTTGAGTGATCTAAATTCTATTCTGGGTGTCAGGGGCTGGCGAATGCCAGGGGTTGGTGGATGCCAGCTCTCCTAGGAGCTACCGAGCTCTCCTCTGTCTAGGGCTGGTACCTAGCTCTCTGTTCTGAGTCTCGTACTGCTTTCTCCAGCGGCTTGCCTCTGCAAGGCCTGTGTGTGACTGGGTGACCAGGACTTAGGGAGACAGACCCACTGGGCCCCGTTCTGTGCCTTGGTTTCCATCCAAGGTGGGAAAGAGACCGAGATGTGAACTAGAAGCTAACTGGAGGGAGGATGGTGTTAGGAAACGAGTTTTCACCCAGTGTTTCTAGTTCACCAATACCTGAGCTCCTGCCCTTCCCTGGTCCTCATTTTCTCAGTTACTGGGTAAAGTCTTCTGGGTCCTGAAAAGGCAGTTTGTAAGTATTTTAAAATGATAATTCTTCAGGCTAGAGATACCACTCTGTGGCAAGAGGCCCTTCTTGACACCCAGCACAATACGTACAGGAATTGTTTAATTAAAAAAATAATCTATTTTTCTTATTAGTAAATATAAGTGTTGTTTTATTTATATTTATATATTTATGTGTGATAATTTCAAGGGGCCTTTGAGCCAACCAAGTGTGAGAGAACATTTTTTTTAAATAATAAATTTCCCTTACTAATTAATTCTAGCTAATTAATTCCCTCAGCTTTATGCTGTCCAATATGGCGGCCACTGTGTTACTTTTGAGATGTGTCAGTGCAAAGCACAAAACAAACTCTGAAAATGAGTTAAAATAAATTACAAATATACATATATATGTATAGTGTGGTGTGCGTGTATGTGGTGTGCGTGTATGTGCGTGTGCGTGTGTGTGTGTGTGTGTATAAATACATCCCGCAGCACATGTGGAAGTCTATGGACAACTTTTAGAAACTGTTTTTCTCCTTTCAATATGTGGATATTCGGGATGGAACTCAGGCTGTAAGCACCTTTGCTCATTGAACCATCTTGCCAGACCATCTTTGGTATTCTAAACTGTATTTAGGAATCAAAAGACTCAAATCTTCACACATACACCCTCGATGAACTCAGGTCCTTACAGGCGCTAGGCAAAGGCTGTGTCGCGAGCCAAATTCTCAGATCACGGATCCCTTTCCTTTCCCAGCAGAAAGCAAAGCCGTCTTAGGAAGGCAGTTCTCAGACCTAAGACTCTGACATAGTAGAGTGACTGTGAAATTCTCCTAAATACTCCAACAGTTTTGACAGACATTACCAAATCTTCTGAAATTTTTATTATTGTTTTTTATTTTTGTTTGTTTTGTTTGTTTTGAGATTTATTTCTATGTGTGTTGGTATTCTGCCTGCCTACATGTCTGTGCGGGGGCACCAGATCCTCTGCAAACTGGAGTTAGAAACATCCAGCCACCATGTGGATGCTGGGAATTGAACTCACTCAGGTCCTCTGGAAGATCAGCCAGTGATTTTAACCACTGAGCCATCTCTCCAGCCCCCTTTGAGTTTTTAAACTAAACTCTGAACTGAAAGCAGTTGCTCCATCGCATGCACGAGAACCTCTGAGGGCCACGTGTCCTCAAATATCACAAATACAGGATTTTTACATACTAATGCATAGAACTTGACCCAACTTTCACTCCATGCATCTTTAGAAATACTAGAGGGTTCTATTTATTTAATCATGTGTACTTTGTAAAGCCTAGCCTCCCTGGAGAAGTGTGCGGGAGGCTGGGGCTTTCTCCATCAGAGAGAATTTGTCACCTCAGTGGACATGGATGAGGTTGGCTTTGTCGTTTTATCAAAATAAGCGATGTGATTCTTCTGTGCTGTCAATAGCCATGCTGTGTCTTTTTGTCCTCCAACTGGGCAGTCCTTAGACCAGCAGTTTCTGTGTACAAAGGACAAAGAAACCAATCTTCTATGTCCGAGTCGCCACCTGGGGATTAAAATCCAGCACATGTCCATTTGTCCATCCCATTCTGTGACCCATTCTTTCTGCCTTTAACACAGCTCACAGATGCATCAGTGACACAGGACAAGCTTTGACGTCATCTGGCTTCTTGTGCTGCCTGGCCACAGGTGACAACTGACAGGGGACAATTGGCATGGCTGGTACACCGGTGGCCATCCCACGCGGTACATTTAGGCAGATGTAGATGGTTTCAGAATGACCCGGGAGGATTGAGATAAATTGCCGATAGCTCCCAGGGTTCGTTCTGGGTTTGTCAAGGCCTTCTTTGCTGCCCATACCAGCCTCACTTCCTTACAAGAAAGCTCATGATGTAGCCAGGCTTTGGCTGTTAGATTCTGAGGCTCAAACCCCAAGCTTTTCCCTGAGCCAAGGAAGAATAAATAAGCAACAGTTGGGGATGGTGGGGAGTTCTGAAAAAATGGCTCAGTCAAACCTGGCGACTTGAATTAGATCCCTGGGACCCACAGGGTGGAAGGAGAGAACAGATTCATATAACTTGTTCTCTGACCTCCATGTGTATACTATAGCACCACCATATACATAGGAAAGAAAGAAAAAGAAAAGACTCAAAGAAAGAAACAAAAACAAAACAAAGAAAGAAATAAACAAACAAAAAAAGAAACAAAGAGGGAGAGAGAGAGTGTGTCAGTGAGCTAGTGAGTAACTCTGACGGATCAGGATGGGGTTGGAGGGTCTGATAGAAAAAGGCCATCTAGGAACCAGGTCACCTTCTCTATGCCTGGATCATAGACTGAAGCCACTAATTTCAATGACTTGTGCCTAGCCTTAGACTAGTACTTAGAAGCCCCTGTGGGCTAGCATTCCAGGTCACCAGTGTCTTACCACCCTTCAATCTTTCTTAAATGGTGTTTTAAAGTGGTCTCAGAATCTGCATGGCTCACAGGGAAAGCTGTCGGAAAACACCCGGATGTGCTATCAGCAAAAACAAATGCCACAGAAACAAAGAAATGTCACTAGACACTAGACGCCAGCCATATGCTTTGCTGTTCTTTCTGTTCTCCAAAGCAGCAGTTCTCAACCTGGGGGTGGAGGTGGGTCGTCAAAGGGCCCTTTCACGGGGGTCATTTAAGACCATTGGAAAATACAGATTTTTAAAAAATTTTATTTATTTATTTTATGAAAATGAAGCTGTTCAGATGGTTGTGAGCCTTCATGTGGTTTGTTGGGAATTGAATTTAGGACCTCTGCTCTCTCCGGTCGACCTGCTAGATATTTTTCTTATGATTCATAACAGTAACAAAATTACAGTTATGAAGTAGCAATGAAAATAATTTTATGGTTGAGGGTCACCACAATATGAAGAACTGTTTTAAAAGGTTGCAGCATTAAGAAGGCTGAGAACTGTAGCTCCAAAAGGAGGGTTGTGTGTATCAGAGAGGCATTTGCAACTAGGCCCACAGGAAGCCCTCTCCTCCATGACTGCAAGGGAAACAGCTTCGTGGTGATAGTGTTGAGGTGGTGGCTAGCAAAGCCATTGTGCAAACTTTTCGGTGTGTATTTACTCTTTGGAAACACTGATCAAATAAAGGGCAGAGGGTTTGGGCCTGTGCCTCCATGACGAGACTCAATCTCAGCTGTCTGGAACGTTCTTGGATATAACGGCCCCATATCAGGCAGCCCAAGGCAGTCTGAGAGGCCCTTAAATTTCTCTGGTGAGCCTTGAAATAGGCATGATACCGAGACTCATGCCCCGTAATCCAGCTCTGGTTTGTAGTTATACGGAGACCAGACTTCAACCACAGGTATTGCTCCTCAGCGGCCTTCCACCTGGTTGAGAAAGCATCTTTGGTGGGCTTGGAACTCACAAACTAGATTAGTGTAACTGGCCAGCTAGAGCTTGCTCCCTAGTGCAGGGACTATGAATGTATGCCACCGTGCTCGATTTATTTTCTGTGCGACCTGGGGGTTGAAATCAGGTCCTCTGTTTGCAAAGCAGTCACTTTATAGACTGAGCTATTACCTCCTGCCTGCCAATCAACTCTGGGAAATGGATTCCCCATGACCTGGGGAATATGGGGAGTCTTTGAAGAGGTAAAGTTGGGATGGGTTTGGGAACCAGCTCTCAGCTTAACTAACTCTGTGGGGTAATCTCAGGCAAGTTCCTCCTTCCTTCTGACGCGAGTTTCCTCCCTGGAAAATGAACATGTTGAACACTAAGGTTGGATCTAAAAATCCCTGCCCTCTAAATACGTCCCTGGAGATCACAGGCTGAAAGAGCAGAGATCCAGTAGAAGCCCAACCTCAGGATGTGTGTGTGTGTGTGTGTGTGTGTGTGTGTGTGTGTGTGTGTGTGTGTGTGACAACCCTAACCAAAACCCTGAGGTCAGCCAGGCTTGTTTCCAATCCCAGGTCTGCATGGCCTGCAAGCTACAGATAGCAATGCCTGGCTTGCCTAGGTGGTCAAGTCAACTTAGATCTTACATCCAGAGTTCCTGAGCAGACTGTGGAATTCAAAATGTTATATCAGAAACATGTCACATGGAACCAAAAGTCATTACCCTTGTCTAAATGCACGGGATTTGATCATTAAACCGGCACCGTTTGTACAGTGAACTCATTGACGAATAAGGCAACTCTCTTCCATAGATGCACAGGCGGCTCAACATACTTCAGAGACTTAGCAAAATCCATAGCTAGTGAGTTCAGGCAGCTGAGCAGCCTAGAGCCCTTTCCTCCATGAGTAAGTGGCCTGCCTGCTTGGCACTCAGTCCAGTTCTGAAGTCTCTTCCCCAAATGGCACTCCCTCTTTTGCTTGCTCACCATACAGTTCAGGGTCTGCCTGGAGGAGATCTGGGGTCCTGTGGTTCCAGAAGACCTTTAGCAATACAGAAGACATAGTGTGGCCGCTTTGCTCGGTGGTGGCGCTCCTTCAGAGAGTTTGTCTGGCAGTTAAGATGAACACCAGACCAGGCAGGAAAGTGAAATTCAAGAGGCACCAGGCACCTACAGAAGCTTGCCTGGTGCGATTGTCCATCTTGGCATATTTATTCAGCCCTGAGCCCTGTGCTGGTATCAAGGTACAAGATACAAAAGTAGTATCATTGTGAAGAAAGTGGGTAAACAAACCAGGGTCAACCTGGCCCAGCATGGCCACAGATACAAGCCAGTGAACTATAGCCTCCACCCATCATTAGGGACTTCCATTTTCTGAGTCTCAGATTAGATGTTTAGCCTATCCTATCCTCACAATTCTGAGGCAATCATCCCCATTTTAGAGGTAGGGAAATTGAGGCCCAGAAGATTATACAATTTCTCAGTGGTGGCTCATGCTGAATTAAAAAAAAAAAAAAAAGGTCATGTCTGGGACTGGGGAGATGGCTCAGTGGGTAAGGTGATAGCCTCATAAGGATTTGCATTTGGACCTCAGGACCCATGTTAGAAAACAAAGGCCTGGCATGGTAGTATGCAATTGTAATCCTAGTCAGGGGAGACAGTGAAATCTCTGGGGTTCTCTAGCCAACTAGCCCAGCCAACATAGTACAGTTCTGGCCAGTGAGAGATCCTACCTCCATGAAATGTTAGCTGTGACACACTATGAAAAATATTAGGTGCCTTGGGATGCTGGGAGGGTCCCACAGCTGCTTCAGCAAGGGGTGATGTAGCTGAGGCATGGGACAGAGAGGAGGAACAAACCACAGCTCAGGTTTCTGCCCGCCATTTTGTAGGTTCGATAGTTTGGCCTGATAGTCTCCTGCCTGAAAATGGCACCCGACACAGACCAACAGTCAGTGTAGCTAAAAAGCTGTTGGGTGAGCTATAGGGTTGGGCCTGGCATACCTGAGAGCTTGAGGATAGGGTCTTTCCCACCAGGAAGCAATCTCTTGCTTTCCTCTGCCAGAGACGGAGCTCCTGGGTCTTCATGGGTTCATGATGAGAGAATATTAGGCCACTCCTGACAGTGCCAACAGATGCCCAAGGGGTCTGTGTGGGGCTGAAGGCATGGGCTATTGGGAGGTGGAGGCATGTTGGAAGAGGAGAGGCCTCAGAGTTGGGGTCTCTTCTGAGTACCCCAGCCTCAGTTAGGAAGTTACCTGTCACTGTCTTGAGTCAGGAAGGACACTAGAGAAGTTGCTGTATCGTCTGAGGTAGAGGCAAAGCTAGCGTGTATCTGCCTCATTTACAGCAGAGCAAGGTGAAGGTTACGAACCATCAGTTTCTGATAGGTCTGCTAACCAGCATCCCACCCCCTGCGTGCCCCTCCTCACCACCACCACACACTGTCTCTTTGCCTCTTCCTCAATGAGGTTAGGAGGAAGGGTTTTATCTGCATGACAATATGCTTTTAGCTAGGGTGTTTACATCTTCTGGGGACAGACTTGGGGTCAGGGCAGATGTGACAGTTTACCATTGGGCTGCCAGAAACCCAGTTTCTACCCTTCTCTTTTTCTTTCTGGACACACGAATTAAGTTCCTTGGAGAGATGTCTTCTTTCCGGATGAGACGCTGGACATACAATAGAATCCAAGCTGGAGGGAACTCCAGAGTGGCCAGCCAACTGCTGCAATTTGTCAGAGGAGGAGAGCACCTCGCCCAGACTCCCAACCTCTCTGTGCATGCCATTTGCTTTATCATTTTCTTTCAAAGTGGATTTTAGGTTGTAGAATACTAAGTGTTCCAATGTTTTAGTTCTCTCTCTCTCTCTCTCTCTCCCTTCCTCCTTCTCTGTGGTTTTTCGAGACAGGGTTTCTCTGTGTAGCCCTGGCTGTCCTGGAACTCACTCTGTAGACCAGGCTGGCCTTGAACTCAGAAATCTGCCTGCTCTGCCTCCCAAGTGCTGGGATTAAAGGCATGTGCCACCACTGCCCGGCTTAGTTTTGTCTCTTCGGTTGTATTGCTGTGTTTTGTTTTGTTCTGTTCTGTTCTGTTCTGTTCTGTTCTGTTTTGTTTTTGAGACAGAGCCTCTGAATCTGACTTTGTAGCCCAGGCTGGGCTCAAGTGATCCTCCAGCCTCAGTTCCCAAGCAGCTAGAACTATATTCACGTATTGCCATTTCCATCATTAGTTTTTTTTCCCTTTGTGAGAATTTCATACATGTATATAATGGAATCTGGTCGTATGTACCCTCCTTTTCCCGGCAATACCTCCCCCTAACTTCCCACTCACCCTTTTATAACCAATAACTCCAATTAGTGATGCTCACAGTGCATGGTGTGGGTCATCCACTGTAGGAAACCTACAGTGACCACATCCTAGAAGGATGATTTTCTCACTTGTAGAAGCCATTAACTGCCAACAGTTCCTCAGCAAGGGATATGGCCTGAAGGGTCCCATCTATGTAGGAACTTCTACTGGCTTCATCCTGAGTCTATGAGCTGTGGTGAGCTCACGTGCACAATAGCCACGTCACATTCAGAAGACAGCACTATCCTCACCCTCCAGCTCTTCCATTTTCTTCTGCTTCCCCTTCCAAGATGTCCCCTGAAGATGTTCCATTTAGGTTTAGATATTTTAGTTCTGAAAAAAAAAAGATATTCTCTTATGCAACGACAGTGCACTTTACAAAAATCAGGAAATTACCCCAGAAGATTCTGTGGATCAGTCCAGTAATATCTAGGAGGAAATTCTGCTCAACATTCTGTGCGCGGTTCTCTCCTCTATTCTCTTTCATCTACAATGATTTACCAGCTTTTTTCAGTTGTGAGCCTAGCCTCTAATGGCGGAGGCATCTCTCCAGTCCTTACCAGCTTTTTCTTTCTCTTTCATAGTGTTGATCTTGAAGCACGCAGAACAGTTGTTCTGTCAAATGCCCCTTAACTCTGTCTGACAATTGCTCCTGACATTTGAGTCATGCCTCGTTGGGCAGGGATGTCATAGGTTGATGTGTATACATCTTAGCATCTCTTTTCAGGAAGCACATGGGATGGACTGTCCCATCGCTGCTGGCCTAACTGATCACTTTCTGCTGGGCTGCTCTATTAGAACTTTCTCTTTCTTCTCTGGGATTAATATGCACTTTCTAGGGAGATATTTTTTGAGAATGGACACAGAAGCATGTAAGTATTCTTATTCCCATAAACCTTTCCCAACTTGTCATAACATAGATAACCTTGCCCAAATCAGTTATAATTATGGCTGCTAGTCTGGGATCTTAGAACTCCCTTCTTTATCTATCACTACTCATCTGCTTTTCTTAGCTGCCTCAATGGGTGAGATCTGATTGGCTTGGTGCATAGAAAGCTGGTAGGAATGAAACCAAGACTGACATCTGCCCTCAGGGAAGCCTCTGATGGCTGCCATCTTGTCCTGCCTCAGATGTTAAGAGTTTGGCTCAGCAACTCTGCCACTGTGGGGCATTTTCCTTCCACTTGGGACTCCAGTATTGAGAGTTGAATCCCTTTTTAAGCTACAGAAGCTATGGGAAAAAGCTAAATAAGCACATTTTTCAATGATATTATTTCAGAAGATAATACACACAGGAAAAGTGATAAAGCAGCCTGGATTAGAGATGCATGTGAGAGCGCCAAGGCCATCTGAGCAGAATTCTGGGTAACACCCATATCTGTGGATACTGGCATCAGGGAAGACATTATTCCAGGCACACAGAATAGCTGCAGCGCAGTGTGTGTGTGTGTGTGTGTGTGTGTGTGTGTTCACGTGTGTTTGCGTGTTAGCAAACCACCGTATATGTATGGAAGTCAGAGAACAACTTGCTGGAGACAGTTCTCTCCCTCCACCTCCTGGGTTCTGGGGATTAAAGGATTATATGCAGGTTGTCAGGCGTGGCAGCAAGTACCTTTGCCAGCTGAGCCACCTAGACCACCTCAGACTTTTCTTGAAGGAATGGAAAAAGAGAAAGAGTGTCCGTTGTTTACTATGCAGTTCAGTGCTGTCTAATCTTTTATCTTCGGAACCAAGGTTGCTGTGGGGAAAGTTTCACTAATTAGTGGGAGCAGTCAAGGATGGAGGCAAATGGGATGGTGGGGAGGGGCTTGTGCTGTGAGGGGCGGGAGTACAGTTTATAGTCGGTGCTGGTAGCCACGCCCTCTTACTCCTCAGCCCACCTCCAGCTTCTCCTGCTTCCACTTTCATAATAGAGAAACGGAACCGTGGAAAGGATTGGCGGGCACTTAAGAAGCCGGCCACAGTAGCTGGCCTCTTCTACCAGCTCTGCCCACTCCCGCCCAGTTCTAGTGAAACTTCAGAAGCAATGTAAACATTAGTCATCCTTATTGTAAAACACTTGTAACAACACATTTTAAAAAGTATAGCAAGAGACCAGAAGTCTCACCCAGCACCTTCACGCAGCTCGCCTTTGTCCTCGAAGAAGGCATTTGTTAATTCTCAGAGAACACTTGGCCGGTTAGCACACGGGTGGGAGTGCTAATAAGTAGGCACAGGCGGTTTCTGAGCAGCTTTTGTGAAGTGACCGGGAGCACGTGATCCACTGGGGTCTGCCAACAACTCTAAACTCTATCCCTTCCACTGTGAACTTGAGAAAGTCCCCACCCTCTCTCAGGTAAAATGAGTTGTACCCAGCCCCTCAACTCTGGGGCTGTGACAGACCCTGTGACTCCCTTTAGTCCTCTAGAGATAATATTTAGTCACCAACATCTGTGAGGCTGTTTAAGCTCTGGCCATATCAACAAAGTCACAAAACCAAGGCTTTAGAAGAACTTGATTGCTTATAGACCCTACAAACATCCAGAAGTAAAGGAAGGCATCTCCCTCCATCTTTCTGATTCCTGTTTCCTCTTCTAGAATTCTCTAGAATTCTAGCCTTCTCCCTCTGAGCTGCTGCTGAATTTCTGTTGCAGAAACGAGTGTAGAGGTGGGTGATTTAGTGTCCTAGGGCTAAGTGACAAAGTCCCAAAGGCAAGGTGTGAAATAAATAAGAGATAATTAATTCCACACAGCCCTGGAGGTTTGAATTAAGGCCCAGGGTCAAGATGTCAGCTGCTGGGGTTCTTACAAAGGTCTGTGAGGGAGCGTGTGTTCCAGGTCTCCTAGCTCCTGCAAGTTGGTGTCCATCTTGGGTGCTCCCTTGGCCTGTAAAAGCATTCCTCCCAGGCTGGGGCTGGAGCAATGTGGTAGACCTGCTTTGCTAGCAGTAAGTCTTAGAATTGATGCCCAGCACGAGGCATGGTGGAGTACACTGTCACCCTAGCACTCAGGAAGTAGAGGCTCTGGAGGATTAAGAGTTCAAGGCCATTCTCAGTTCCATTGAGTTCAAGGTCAGCTTGGACTGGCTGCATGACACCTTGTTTCAGAAAACAAACAGCAAAATACTACTCTGCTCTCTGCCTTCACCTTAACTTAGTTTTTTCCCCTGGGCACTACATCTGTGTGGTTTTATGAAGACAACAGTAATATTGACTTAAGACCTGATCCCACAGGTCTCATTTTAAGTTGAAGAACTCTACAAACACTTTATTTTTAAATAAGGCTACATTCTGGGGTTTAGAAGTTTAGATTCTAACACTTAATTGTGATGGTAAAAAGTATTACACACATGCATATACCAAAATTTAAAAGAACATAATTATGGCACTTTTGTGGGTTAGAATAATACCTACTTTTTTGTTGTTAGCTTCAAAATAACTAAACTTCATTATGGCATTTGAAAATTTTTACTTATTTTTATTTTATGTGTGTGAATGTTTGCCTGGATATATGTATGTGCATGTGTGGTGCTCTCTGAGGATAGAAAAAGACACTGGAGCTCCTGGAACTCGAGCTCTTGATGATTCTGAGCTCTCATGAGGATGCTGGGAGCCAAACCCAAGTTATCTTCAAGAACAGCAAGTTCTCTTAACCACACAGTCATCTCCCCAGTCCCTTAATATGGCACTTGAAAAATAGTTTGTTGGGCCAGGCAGTGGTGGTGCACATCTCTAATCCCAGCACTTGGGAGGCAGAGGCAGGCAGATTTCTGAGTTTGAGGCCAGCCTGGTCTACAGAGTGAGTTCCAGGACAAGCAGGGCTACACAGAGAAATCCTGTCTTGAAAAACAGAGAGAGAGAGAGAGAGAGAGAGAGAGAGAGAGAGAGAGAGAGAGAGAGAATAGTTTGTTGCTATTTTTATCCTGGCTTCTCCCACCAGCCAGCCCCTGCCTCGAACCAATAGCTGTCTTTCCACTTGTCTGTCATGTGACTTTAACCTCACACGTCTCAACCCTTCTTTCCCTTCTAATGGTTTCCTATCTAGTCTCATAGAGTACCCATATCACAACTTCATACACATACACACACACACACACACACACACACACACACACACACACACATTAAAGGGCAGGCTCTGTGTATAAGATGTGTATGACATGTTTGGTTTCTCCCTGACCCTGGGTTGTCTCACTCAATACAGTCTTTTCTAGTTCTCTCTCCCTGTTTTCCTGAAAATTTAGTAGCTTCACTTTTCTTAGCAGCTGAGTAACAATTCCACTGTGTATATACACTGCATTTCTGTTACTCTCTCATCCATTGATGGACATCTAGGCTGGTTCCAGTTCCTAAGAAGAATGTACAAGTGTCTATGTAGTGGGTCAGAGTACCTGGGAGTATTGTAGTTTCATTTATAATTTTTTGAGGAATCTCCCAACTGATTTTTTTTACAGTGGCTGTGTTAGCTGGCACCCATATTAGCAGTGAATAAGTGTCACTTTCCACATGTGGTCTGGATTCTTAATAGTTGGCATGATGCAAATACTGTTCACGATGCAATGTCTTAGTAGGCGGAAGGGAAGCCACCGGAACCATGTGCATTCACACCTCAGCAGCAACACGTAGGAGTCTTCACACTCAGAGGATAGATAAAGATTACAAGTGACGTTTTAGGTCAGGTCTCACCACCAACAGAGTTCTAAAAACATTTTCTAGGGTCTCAGATTTGCATCGTGGCTATGTAAGAGTGTCCTCAGGGTGGTTACTAAGGCAGCTCTAGGTGTCTATATTTTCTTTCACTGCCTAACATCTCTCAGGCAGAGGTTAGGTTGACAAAACCTACTGAGGCTCAAAAATAGAAAGCAAGGGATTTGAACCCACCTCAGCCTAGATCCAAAGCCCACATACTTCCAAGCTGTGGAGCCTACTCTCCTCTTGCACAGATTTCAGGATTTAAAATCTAAGTCATAGTGGGGTGTGGTGTTGCATCCTAGCACTCTGGAGGCAGAAGCAGGCAGCTGTTTGAGTTATAAGTTAGCCTGGGCTACAGGGCGAGTTCCAGGACAGCCAGAGCTACACAGAAAAACCTTATCTTGAAAAACTAAAACTCAAGAAAATGAAACAACCAAACCAAAGCAACAACAAAAAAACAAACAAATGAAATCCTGACCCAGAAGAGGAGGCTGCGGTGAGCAGGCAGGTGGCCTCCGTGTGAGGCAGACCATCACCCAAAACAGTGGGGACTGATTGCCAGGGCCTGGGGTGACCGCCTCACATCTCTTCACTAGTTTACAAGCAGTCCTTACACTTTGGCCTTGACATATGTTCCATCGAGTGACTGCCAGCCTCGTGTGGAAGACTTATGGACTCTGTATGAAAGAGAGGTATTGACCAATGATATTCAGAGTCTGAGAACGCAACATTGTACTCTTGGCATTAAAGTTGAGGTTTGATTATTTTTGCCAAGAAGCCAATGGGTTCCCTGTTGTACCATCACATTGATGAAGAAAGGTGTGGATGGGGTGGGGGTACAGCAGGAGTGGCAGGTTACTGCTCCACACAACTGTATCTTAACCACTCACCCAGAGAAGGTGCGTACTTAGCTAGCTTAGATTGTTAGGCAGAGAAAGGAGTCTTTGAATAGAATCTCTATTACTTCCTTATCCTTGAGAGAGCCTACTTGTTTCTAAGACATCATTCTTTCTCATCTTTACTTCTCTCAAAGTACCCTGTTTCAAACCCTGAGAAGTACTTTCATCTGATCAGAGTCACCTGTGATCTCTACCAGGACAGACTGGCACAGAGCTGGCTAAGAAAAAGGCTGAGCCTCAACTCTCTCATTTGGAACCTTAGATTTCATGGATCCCTAACAGAGATGAATGAGTACATGCGATATATATGTATATGTATATATGTATATGAATATGTACATGTGTATATGTATATATATATATGTGTGCATATATATATATATACATATATATATGCACACACACACACATATATATGGGAGTTTGTGGTGGACATTCAGATGCTACCTACATTACCTAAGCCTAGCTGGACCCTGAACCACAGATATATGTGGCCATTGGTGACTCCCAGACCCCAACTGTTACTGACACACGGTGGTCATGGAACATCAGATTGTGCGCCCACAGTCCTTCTCTAGCTCCCTTTTGAATCTGGCATCATTCCTAACTTCATTTAGAGCCAAGCGGTGGATAAAAAGAGGACCACTGGATGATGGGCTCTATGGATACAGGAGCGATGCTTATAAGCCTGACTGCTAAGCTTGTTCCTGGGGCCTAGGGAATGATGGGCTCTGGTCCAGCCTGGAGAGGTCTGTGTTTCCTGCTGAGGTGGGATAAACATGACTTCTAATGGCACCTAACATCAAAGTACCCTTCTCTTAGGATATACCTTAGAAAGATCTGCCTTAGAAAGGTCTTGTCGTCATCCTTAGCCACCAACCTCCACCCCACAGCAGGGAGACTGTTCATCCCTTCCCCCCACTCAGGCTTTGTTTGCCTAGAAACTGCTGCCCCAGCATCCCAGGAAGGCCTCGATGCAGCCTGATCCCCCACACCAGCCAGTGGGTGGGGACAGGCCCCAGGAGGTGATACTCAGCCCAGTACTTTCAACCTCTGCGCCTTCCAGCCTTCACACAGACGGCCAGGCTGTAGACCGTTTCCTTCTTGACTTTAAACTCTTGAGTCTAGTCCAGCACACCAGCCGATCCCACCTCCCGGCCTCTGCTCATGTCATCTCCTGAAGTTTCTGCCTCCTTGCATGTGTAGAAGCCAGCTGCTTATATTGGAAAGAATGAATCTGGAGAGCAAGCTTGGACCCAATCCTCTCTCAGTTCTCTCCAAGTCATGTGACCTCAGGCTGGAAACGTAACTTCTCTAAGTCTATTAGTAATTGAAATGGATGAGATTTTTTCCTTTGGGGTTTATGTATGTGTATGGGTGTTTTGCCTGCATGTATATCTGTGCACTGCGTGTGTGCAGTGCCCATGGAGGCCAAAGAGGGTCTCAGAGCCCCTGGAACTAGAGTTACAGGTGGTTGTTAGCTGTCATGGAGGTGCCGGGAATTGAACCAGGGTCCTCTGGAGAACCAGTCAGCTCTTCTCAGCAGCCATCCTGCTAGCCCGAGTTGGGTTTCATAACATTCCCTCACATGATGTTATGCATTTCAACCACAAGGCACAGAAGAGGTTCTTGGTACGTGTGGATGTGCTTCTCAGACCAGCAAGAAAGCACTTTCCTGGGTCATTAACCTGAATGTCACTGGCCTCTATAACCATGGATTCAGTAACTTCCTCAACTCGCACAAGCATGGTGGCGACACTTGTAACTCTAAGAAGGCTGAGGCGGGATGCAAGGCCTACCTGGGCTGCACAGCAAAGTTTAAGGCCAGTCTATTTAAAATAAAACAAAACACCAAAGGAACAATTGGCTGAGGATGTGGTTCTGGGCAGAACACTTATGTACCTAGTGTATGCTAGACCCTGGCTGTAACTCTTAGTACTGAGAAAACAAAACCAAGACCTTCCTGGATTGGCTGGCTGCCCTGCCTCAGTAGAGCAGTAGTCACCCTCCTTTGCATTTCTGAGGTTCGTTCGCTTCTCTGTCAACCATCTACATCCTATGGATAGGATTCTTAACACTTGGGCCTTCAAGCTGGGTGGTGGCCAGAAGGTATGGCAAGATCCCATACCTCTACTTCCTTACAGAAGAGCAGCTGGCCTGGGGATGGCTCAGGAAACACTAGGCCATCCAGACAAGGGCGTGAGTGACCCTGAGGTGACAATGATAGCATCTAGAACAGTCTCTGTCTGGGCTCAGATTCTTGCTCTGTGTCTTAGGAGCTCTGTTGCTCCAAAAAGTTCCCTCATCTCCTGAATCCTGTCTCTTTACCATATTTACCTCAGAGCACTGTTACAGAGATTGAGACCCATAGCTTTTCAACCAAAAAAGGCAAGAAGACATTTGACAGGGCACATCACCATGACTTGGGTGATTTTCGAAGGTCCCACACAACGTGTTCATTAATTCTTTTTATACTTATCACTAAAATTGAATATAGTAAATGTCACAGAATTTAGAAAGTGCAGAACCATGCCAATAATGCTACAAAGGCAATTCTTATTTAATTATTTCATATGCACGTCATAGCTCCTGGGTAGCAGTAAGAGGACAATTTTTCAGAGTCTGTTCCCTCTTTCCATCATATGGGTTCTGAAGCTAGAACTGATGTCATCAGGCTTGGTAGCAAGCCCCTTTCTACCGAGCCATCTTGATGAGCCTCAAAGATGGATCTTGTCATTACCCTATTACAAAATCTTCAAGGATTATGATAAATATCATAGACACCCAAGTCTATATTATAATTGTCTTAACAAGCCAAGGTCATGCTTACCCTTCAAATTTAAGCAGTTTTCATTTTGCCATATTTGCTCAGATCTTATAAGAAAACTATCAATTAGAATGAAAGTAGCAGATATTATCAAAAGCATTCCTCCTAGGGCGTCCACCCTCCAGTACCAGCATGGTATATGCATCTTTTCTTCCATGTTTTTCTATTTTTATTACACAAAAATTCATCAATGTACAGAGGGCAGTGTCAAAATGTGAGCTGAGCTGTGTATAGATGGTATTCTCCCACCTAAGTACTAAGCAGGCCCCACCCTGCTTAGCTTGTGTGATCAGATAAAGTCACGAGTGTGTATCTGTCTTGGCTACTTTGTGGGTTCTTCTCTCTTCTACCCTTCACTACCCTCTTTTCTTCCACCCTTTCAACCTCCTAACACTAGATAAGAAAGAAAAAAGGACAGAGAGGTAAGGAAAGAGATCCCTGAATAAAGTCAAGGGTCGGAAAGGAGGTGACATTATAGTTAGACTACTTCCTGCAGATAAGGGGCATAGAGTTCCTTGGGGCAAGTTTGATCTTTGCTGTCAGGATATCTAATTTCTTCTTATTGTTTCTTCTTTGCACACGACTACTTAACAAACCACAACCAACAAGAAAAACCAACAACCAACCAACCAACGATCCACTCCGCCTCTCAGGGCCCTAGCATTTATTAACCTCTGAAAAGTCCCTAAAATTCCAAACATCACACAATCACAGAAACTATCTACAGCTGGCAAAATCAGGCCTCCGATAGAGCACGAAACAAATTGCAGACAGTCTGAAGCAGCCCCATGCGCCACCCCTGGGAGTAAAATGAAAACATATTCTTATAATAGTCCTGTGTTTTTCAAAGAAACCAAAACTAGATGGCTCAGTGGTTAAGAACACTGACTGCTCTTCCAGAGGTCCTGAGTTCAAATCCCAGCAACCACATGATGGCTCACAACCATCTGTAATGAGATCCGATGTCCTCTTTTGGTGTGTCTGAAGATATACATAGAATAAATAAATCTTCAAAAACAAAACAAACAAACAACAACAACATAACAAAAAACCTGAGTAACAGGTTCACATTTATTTTTTTAAAAAGTGCACAGGGTATAGACAATATGTATGACGTGTGATGGGACACACTGTTCTAAACTTTAACCCTGTGTTCTGAGATGTACCAATGAACACACTACAACTAAACACAACAGGGAGACTGTTACATTGCTTCTCACTTTCTTCTGTTAACAGTGAACATTCCTTGAATATATCAGCATGGAAACACCCCATAGGGTTTTTCCCCCTAGGATACACACATGAAGGTATGATTTCCCACATCTTGAGTTTTATCAAGGACTCATTACCAGCCCTTTTCTGTGCTATTTCTATGATAAATATAGGGACATTCTGTATATTTAGGGTACAATCTGCCTTCCCCACCCACCAGACATATCCGCACATATGTATCTATATTGGGCACTCACAGAGTCAGTACCTTGAATGGGTTCTTCTTGTGGTCATGCATTAGTCCTGTGACATTTTTATACCCACGAGGAAACAGCATGTGAGAATTGCTTGAGGTCACTCCACTGGAAAGGAAAACTGAGTATGTTAAAATAAATGCTGTTTTTTTGAGACAGGGCCTCACGTACCCTAAGCCGGTCTCTACTCACGATATAGCTGAGGCATGACCTTGAGCTTGTCACCCTCTTCCCACTACCTGCTGAGTGCTAAGGGTACCGATGGGCACCATCACATCTATTTGTGCGATGGCGGAGATGGAACCCAGGGTCTCATGAATGCCAGGCAAGGACCCTCCCAACTGAGCTACTGTCAGGTCCAAAAGAAACTGGAGACAAATGGCTAACTCTAGTAATATTAGCATAGCGAGGTGCAGCTGCCCTCCAGGCTCTCTCAGCCCTGCAAGTGCCTGTTACAGAGTCCCTGCTGGCATCCTGCCTCCTCTAGGCTTTCTCACCCTGCCCCCTAACCAAAGCCTCTCCCTCTCACCTCACGGACTTCTCATTCATATAACCCTGCTCTAGTGGCCATGTGCTCTCCTGGCTCCTAGTCCTCTCTCGGCCCTCTCTCCGTTTTGCTCTCTCTTTTCTTTCTCTCTCATTCTCCCCCACACCCTGCCCCGTCTCTCCTTTTGTGGCCTGGTACAGAGTCTACTACTTTCTCTCCCTGCTCTGGGCTCTTCCAGATGCCTCTGGCTGTAGTCTCCCTCATACCCACTGTAAGACCTTTCCCCTCAACCACACCTTGGAGTGGTCATGTCCTCGCTTTGTATGGCTACATCTCCAGCTCCAAGGCTAAGTTTCGAATCCTGTCATGTTTAATTCCAATCTGTTTTGTAACATCTGCTAGAACAGATGGTTTTCCCCAACCAGATACCAAGACTCTGTCTAAGATCTCGCAGTGAGTGCGATGCTAGGAAGAGACCTGGACTTTTCTGCAGACTCTGTATCTCCATCCTCAGTGGAAGAGCAAAGGTGTGAGACAAAGGAAAAGCCAGTGTTCCTGGCTGCTGGGCTTTCTTGGAGGCGAAGCCTCCCTCCTGCTCCTTGGGAATTTTATTTCAAGTGTTCTTTATTCTCTGTGAAGTAGCTTCTCATCGTACAGTCTGGTAGCTGCAAAGTAGGTGCAAGCTGAGCAGGTTTGGAGGCCAAGAAGGGAGTCGGTTCATATAAAGAAACTCTCGTTACCATGGCAACCGGAGCCCACATCTCTTCAGGAACAGAGGAGGCCATGTTTGCAGAGTCAGGGAAACCAGCAGCTAAGTTGTATAAGAGAGGCAGGCAGCTCTGATATGATTAAGGGGAGAAAGATGGGGAGGTGGGGAGGAGAGCACGTGGCCTTGGAGAGAGTGGGATTGTTCCAAAGGTCGAGAGGCTTCAAAATCACATGGTGTCAAGAATGGAATACATAATCAATCATTCTCTGCACTATCAAATCCACTTGGGATTGAACCAGAGAAGTGAGATCGGAGCCTCGGGGTGAAGGGTAATAAGTGGCGGCCATGTTCCAGGTCCTCAACATTTGACATATGTCATCCTCCAAAGCAAATCCATGTGCACCGTGTATTGTGGCCAGTGCTAGGTTATAGCTAGCCAGGCTTACTGACTTGAACAGCTCGTGTAGCTGGTAACTGGCAGTGAGGGTGTAAGTGACTGTTTGTCTCTCCCCAAGTCCCTCTTCTAAATCACGGGGAAAAAGAATGTCCTGAGAGCAGAGGCCGACACAGGTGAATTGCTGCTCTGGAAAGGCTACGGCTACTTCTACTTTCTATACCATTCCATTTCCGCTTATCTCCTTCACACCCGGCCCAGCTCCCAGCATGAAGCTGAGTTCAGCAAATGTTAACGGGCTCATCGTCCACATTGGCAAGCAGGCAACAGGCTGGTTTCTCTGCTCTGAGAAGAACTTGGCTCACATATTCTCACTTCCTTTGGTTGGGGTAGGGGACACCCAAAGCCTGTTGAACTGTAAGACCCTAAGGTAGAGGTTCTGAACTGCCCTTTCCATCTCCCTGGACTCATTGGCAGAGAGGGAAGGGGAAAATTAGACTTCAGGGAAGCATGAAAGATGCCAAGCAGGTGAAGATCTTCTGCTGTGGGACATGGTGATAGCAGTGTTTTGAAGAACCGTGTTCTTGGGCTAGAGAGGTGAAGTGACCTGCTGCTCAAGCATGAGGACCCGAGTTCAATCCCTGGGACCCACGTAAACAGCCAGGTGTGGTCACACACCTGGAACCCTAGCATTGCAGTGACTGGGGGAAGACAGGGAGATCCCCAGGGCTTGTTGGTCTTCAGCCAAGCTCTGGGTTCAGCAAAAGACCCTGTCTCGTGAGAATAAGGCAGAGAGTGATAGAACAGGACACCAGCATCCTTCATTTGCCTCTGCACAATAAGGTGTATGCATACACCTCACATGTGTATTCAGCTCTCTCTCTCTCTGTCTCTCTGTCTCTGTCTCTGTCTGTCTCTCTCTCTCACACACACACACACACACACACACACACACACACACACTGAGGTGTTGAAGTTCTTTGGGGTTGGAAACCTTGAGTCTCTGGCACGCGAATCTCTGTCAACCAAGTAATAGATTGCTCGTTGCATCCCCAGGTCCCTCTTCCTAGGTTGCATGGATGAATGGAAAATGTAAGGCTCGTGAAGCAAAGTAAAATCATACTGAAACTCCAAACTAATGAGAAACCTTTGCTTTGCTGTGATACTTGATGCTGGTCACTGGAGCGGAGAAATTTTCAGTGATCAAGAAAAAAACAAAAAACAAAACAAAAAACCAAGCAGGGGCTCTAGAGATGGCTCAGTGGTTAGCGGCACTGGTTGCTCTTCCAGAAGACCTGGGTTCAATTCCAAGCACCTACATGGCAGCTCAAAAATTGTCCATAACCAGTTCCAGGACATCTGATAACCGCACCCAGGCAGACAGACATGCAAGCAAAACACCGATGCATATAACATCAAAGATAAAACATAGGTGAGCGGGCACCGGAGGAGCGGCGCAGGGCTGGCGGGGGGGTGGGGCTTCAGGGGCTCTGGGGCCCGGCAGGTTGCTTCAGACAAGCACTGATGTCAGCCTGGTGTCTTCAGGACGCGTTTCTCATGGTCAAACAGATGAAGTTATTTTAATAATGTTTTATTACCTAAAATATTTTCGTTTCTTAGTGAGTCTCCTCTCTATCCCATTTCCCTCATTAGGTCATTAGAATACAGTTTGGACTTCACATTTAAAGCACATCTAACTTAGACATTAATGTTTTGAAATAAGTAATCTGCATTGGGTGTGGTGACGACCACATACCTGGAATCCCAGCACTCAGGAGGCTGAGGAGAGAAAATGGCTGTGGGTTTGAGTGCTAGTGTGGGCTACAATGTAAATACTGTGTAACAGAATCCTGCCTCAAAAAGAAGAATAAAGAAAGGGCGATATTGCTGCCGAGGTGTGGCACACTTCTTTAATCCCAGCACTCGGGAGGCAGAGGTAGGCGGTTCGGTTCGAGGCCAGCCTGGGTTTACAAAGTGAGTTCCAGGACAGCCAGGGCTATACAGAGAAACCCTGTCTCGAAAAAGAAAAAGAAAGAAAGAAAGGGCGATTGCTATACCCAGGTTGTTCCAAGCATTTTTAAAAAGCTCTCCAAGCCCAGGGAGATGATGGGTCAGGAGGTAAAGACAATTGCTGAGCAAGCCTGGTAACATGGATTAGATCTCCAGAATCCACAGTCTACATACAGGAGCAAAGAGAATCGATTCTAGGAAGTTGTCCGCTGACTTCTACACATTGCACTGGCAAGAGCTCCCACCTCACACATGATGATGATGATGGTGATGATGGTGATGATGGTGATGGTGGTGATGGTGGTGATGATATTGGTGGTGGTGATTTATTCTTTTAAAAAGTTCTCCAATGGTTTTACTGAACTTAAAATTAAATAGCGATACATCAAGTTAAGTAAAATGAAGCTTTCCATTCCTCAACTGCACAAACCACACCCCAGGGGTTGTGTGTGTCCACTGTCATAGGGGTCACAGGACAATCTTCTAAACATAGGTCCAAACAAAGGAATAAAACATAGTCTTCCCAGATCCATGTACATGGTGGCCTTTAGGCTGTGAGCACTCCACACACAGTGACAGTGGCCCAGCCTTTGCAGCTGGATGCCAAGTGCGTAAAGAAGCTGTCCTGTCTATGCTTGGGTTCAGAAAGTGGCTTCAAGATCTAGGTTTCTCAGGTTCAAATCTTGCCCTCATCACTGCTCAGCTGTAACGAGGTCCCTAGACCATTTGCTGAACGACACAGGCCTGACAAGGGGGCTCATTCAAGGGAGCTCTCGGGAGGTATCTAGTCCATCTTCCATGTAAATCAGATGAAGGGCAGCTACATCTGTAAGACACGTAGTAATGGTCAGTAGTTGATCTCCCTCATTTTAATCTAATTACCAAAGAAGGCAAGGGATGGGAAAGATCGAAATGGTCGCCTACTCATTATACCAGTGAGAAAACAGAGCCACACAGTAAGGTAACAACAAGAACCAACCGAGAACCCCATCTGCCATTGCTTAGCCTCGCGGTCCCTACAGTGCCTCCCTCTAGAGAATACTGACATTTTCAGGGAAAATGCCCAGATCTTGGAATCGCATGAGCTGTTTCTTCCCAGGAGGGAGTTGGCTTTAGTTATTAGCCTGGCATATGGTTTGCTCTAGCTTTATTTACAGGGTCATGTGAGCAGCCTGCCCAGAGAACCAGTACAAAATCTCATTTTACCAGTGCTGTGGGCAGCCGCCTAGGGCACTTATTGGAAGATGTATGAGTGAGTGGGCGAGTTCGTTTTTATTTTGATGTAGAATATATGGACATTTTAGAAGAACGCAAAGCAAGCAGAGAGAGGAAAAACTCATCGTGGGAGAATGTTTTCTTTTTCTGATAATCTTTCTTCACTGGCAAAGACTGGTCTCCATCTTTTTCTATCCTCTTAGCATCCTTTTTCTGCCCAGTGAATGTGGCCAGCCAAAAGAATCAGGGTGCTGCCCATGTGTAGCTTACAGAGCAGGGCTGTGCTGGCTGGGTTTCTGTTGCTGAGGCACATACATTTAAAAATGAATTAGGGAGGAAAGGTTGATTTGGGCTTACAGCTTTAGGGGTGTCAATCCATCACTTCAGGGAGCACATGGCAGGGCAGAGCCATTTACCACATGGTGGCCAGGGAGGAGGAGAGGAAGGAGGGAGGGAGGGAGGGAGGGAGGGAGGGAGGGAGGGAGGGAGGGCGAGCACACAGTTGCTCTCATTGGCTTGCTCTTCTTTCCTGTTTTATTCTATGCAGGTTCTCAGGTTCTCAGCCTATGGGATGATGCCACCCACATTCAGGATCCCTTCCCTTAGTGAATCCTCTTGGGAAATGTCATCAGACATACCTAAATGAAAACTGCCATTTTAAATTACATTTTTATTTATTTTGTGTGAGTGTGGCTGGAACACTCAGAGGACAACTTGCAGGCATCTGTTCTCTCCTGTCATATGGGCCCCAGGTCCCATCTCAGGTTGTCAGCCTTGGAAGCCAGCACCTTTATCTGATTTACTAATTTTCTAGATGATTCTCTATCTGGTCAACATTAACCTTCACATGGGACAGATGCCATTATCAGCTTGTGACCAAATAACTATGTCACTCTCTTGGCTCCGTCCACAAAGAAAAGCCTCCAGCCACCACAAGAGAACACTACAGAAGATGAACTTGAACCCTTCTGGGTCCCTGGAAGAACTTGACAAGCTAGAACTGGGTCAGGGGCAAGCAAGGGCTGGAGGGAAACACAGAAATCTGTGAACTGGCCTTCAGCCACTTGTCATTCTATTGCAAACCTCCACCCTATCATTAAAAACCCTCTGTGAATACTTTATGATAGGTATTTTTAATGTGCTGTGTGTTTCTAGCCAGTCCCCCAGTGGTTTTCAGAGAACTCAGCTGTCTTTGTTTTTTTTTTGGGGGGGGGGAGGCAGGAGGAGAATGTGGATTTTCGTGTGCTTTGGTTTTGTGTGATAGAAACACGAAGCTTTTATCTGTGATGACAACACATATGGGAGCAATCTGTCCCCACTACAGGCCCTGGGTGACTCAATGTCATATTGATTCATCTTTACCACAAGCCTATAGCATGGCGAGACTTATTTAAGTTTGTAAAGGTGTCACCTAAGGCTCAGAGAGGGTCAGTGACCTGCGCCAGTAGCTGGAAGGACACTCCAACCCCTAGTCCCAAATATGGGCTCCAATTTCCATAGAGAACCGATTTCAGAAGTTACCCTCTGTCTTAGTTAGGGTTTCTATTCCTGCACAAGCATCATGACCAAGAAGCAGTTGGGGAGGAAAGGGTTTATTCAACTTACATTTCCACACCGCTGCTCATCACTGAAAGAAGTCAGGACTGGAACTCAAGCAGGTCAGGGAATAGGAGCTGATGCAGAGGCCATGGAGGGATATTCTTTACTGGCTTGCCTCCCCTGGCTTACTCAGCCTGCTCTTTTACAGAACCCAAGACTACCAGCCCAGAGATGGCACCACCCACAAGGGGCCTTTCCCCCTTGATCACTAATTGAGAAAATGTCTTACAGTTGGATCTCATGGAGGCATTTCCTCAACTGAAGCTCCTGTCTCTGTGATAACTCCAGCTGTGTCAAGTTGACACAAAACTAGCCAGCACACCCTCCCTTTCTCTTCTCTTCTACCGTCCCCACTTCCCTTCCCTTTAACCCAACAAAAGGTCTTGCACAATCCAGGCATGCTCTGGCTCTGAGATCCCACACTAGCCCTCGAGGCTACTTCTGCGGATTAAGTGCCCTGAAGCAGAAGTATAGGCAGCTGCTGGCTTGGCTTGCTGCTGTCGTGGGTGCTTGCAAACAGTTCCCCATGTTTCTAACCATGTTTCTAGCCGTGATCCATGCCACACTTCCCACAAGGTTCTTTCTGTAAATCCAATCTCATTTCCCAGCCCTCCCTTCCAACTCTCACCCTGCCTCCTCCCCCACACGAAACCTTCATCCATCTTGCGTTCAACTTCATTACACACCCATGATTTTCTCAGCATCTCAGGTCGAGCCAGTGGCCATCGGTGCCTTGGACTGTAGCTCACACAACTGTTTACTCAAGGGGGACCCAGGAGTCCCCTTACTGAATTTGCTTCAATGTTGGGATGGCCAGTGGAGTCACAGCTTCTCTTTTAGTGTCCAGACTCCTCACCATCTCTCCCCTGAGAGGCCTACAGGAACCCATGGGCCTCAATGGCACAAGATAATGGCACCTGAGTTCTGGTTCCTCAGACTCTTCTGTGGGCTTTGCTGTTGTTTTGAGACTGGGTTTCACTTTGTAGCCAAGGATGATCCTGAACTTGCAATCCTTCCACCTCTAACTCTGATGTGCTGGGATTACAGATGTGTACCACTGCGTCTGGGTTCTTCTGCAAGTTTGGTGTCCTGAGAAAGAGTCTTACTTTGTAGCATCGGCTGTCTTGAAATTCTCCATTTTCCTCTCTCAGCCTCTTGGGTGCTGGGATCATGGGCTTATGCTGCTCCTGGCTTCCTTCGGGCTTTGTCCCTCCTGTGTTCAGAGTTCCCTTGGTGGTACCTTCTCCTCAGTGGCTCTCTCTGCCTGTCCCATCTGGGCTTCTTGGGCTTCAGATTGGGACTGGATGGCAAAGCCAGCCTCACGGCTGGCTGGGGCTGCTCTCTCCAGTTCTTCCACTCCAGTCCTTCCCTTTCTTGGTCCATTGCTTCTCAGCATGGAAAGCACAGCCCAAGGTCGTGATCGAAAGAATGAAGGATAAGGATGCTCTTAAACTTCTGATCCTCCTGCCTCCATCTCCCAAGAGCTGGGGTGCTTTGCGTTTCCGTGTTCTCTCACTGTTCCCATAGGTACCTTTTACAGGCATATACTAAAGAACAGCCATGTGACCAAGCCTTCCCTGCGCTGCTTTCTTCTCTGTGTCTTGCTTTTCCTACTTAATACACATGAACATCCCTTGGACCAACGCGGCTCTGTTTCTCTTTCCTTCCTTTTCTTCTCTTTTCCCACCTCCTAGAATGTGCTGCACTGACCAGGATGGCCCTGATCCACTTCTGCCTCCCCAGTGCTTGGATAAAGCGGTGTGCCTCTATCTGGTTCTCTTTTTTTATGGGCTGCTTCTGCACCCAGTGCCGTGCTATGAGCACGCCACACTTTTGTAAGCAGTTTTCCCATGGGCAGACATTTTGATTCTTGTTTTGAGCTACTCTATAAAAATGCACTGAACATTGTTTTCTTTTTTTTTTTTTTTTAAAGATTTATTTATTTATTACATGTAAGTACATTGTAGCTGTCTTCAGACACTCCAGAAGAGGGAGTCAGATCTCATTACAGATGGTTGTGAGCCACCATGTGGTTGCTGGGATTTGAACTTCGGACCTTCGGAAGAGCAGTCGGGTGCTCTTACCCACTGAGCCATCTCACCAGCCCCATTGTTTTCTTTTTAGCAAATTATATTTATTTGTTTGCGTGTGTTTGTTCCACGACGTGTGCGTGAAGTCAGAGGGCAACCCATTGAGGTCAGTTCTCTCTTTCCACCCTGTGAGTCCTGGGGACTGATCTCAGGTCATCAGACTTGGCAGCAAGTGCCTCTACCTGCTGAGCCGTCTCTCCCATCCAGCACTGCTTTCTCTTTAGGTCCAGGCATCTTAATATCACAAAGCAGATTCATGGGGAAGGCAAATGTTTGTTTGCTTGCTTGTTTTTCAAACTATACTTTATTGAAGAAAAAAAGTAACCCAATTTGAAATGGGAACTGTAGAACTGGGCAAAGTGTTGGTGACACAGAGGAAAGACTTGTCCTGTCCTGGAGCCTCTGTGAACAGAGACCATGGTGGAAGGAGAGCTCAAGGTAGCACAGAAATTCAAGATCACAGAAACCAGGTTCTTTTTTGCATCTAGTGATGCGACAATGACTGTAAAACAAAGTCCACAGTTCTCGAGTGCAGCCAATCTCAATAAACTGGGGATGATTTGGGGGAAGGGGGCAGGGAGCTGGCAGCTTCTACTCTGTGCTTCCATTCTGTCAGCCAATCAACACTATGCTGAACATCCTGAAAGACCCACCTGGGATCTGCCCTCTAGGACTTTCTAGTCTAGGGAAAATAATATAAAATAATATGCACCTCTACACACAAGAAAGTGATTGTCCATACCAAGAGAAAGAGATGATACTAAAGTGAGCTGAACCCCAAAAACCCCAACATGGTTTTACACACACACACACACACACACCACACACACACACACACACACACACACACTTGGACATATGGCCAGATAGATACAGTCTCGACCACATGCTAACACAGCTCCCCACCCTGGCCACCAACCCAACCCTCCCCTCTGCTCCTTCCCCCTGCGTATGCAGAAATATCGAAAGCCACACTGGAGCACAGGGCTCGTTGCTGTGGGAACCAGAATTCTGCAAAATTATGCAATCTTCACTCGTGCACATCTGAATTCTCGCTCTGAGTGTGACAGTCACTGTGCAGTTTGTGCTTTGAATTCTGAGTCATTGCCCCATCTAGATCAAGCTGGGCAGCAAAGGATGGAGTTGGTGAAGACTTGCAACTAAAGACCTGAATTCTTTCTGTCAGGCTCATGGAGACACCTAGAGAAGGAGGGCTGTGTCTAAAAGGGTGGTGCCCTGGGGTTTCCCTGGACCCTAGACAGGAGAGTAATCAGGGAGACCCAGAGAGGCTTATACTTTGAGAGAAGCTACGGCATTCAGATGAGGGACTGTCTGCTCAAGGGATCTCACAGGGAGGGAGCCACGATTGGGGAGGGCGAGACACTTCTATCCTTCCTCCCTCCAGCTCTGTTGTAGCTCCCATAGCCTGGATCCCACAGAAATCTAAAGCCCTAGGCAGATGCTGAGGTCAGCCTCAGACAGAGTGGACAGTAATGGCTCTGAAGGGACAGACGCATCCTATGTGGCATGAGCAATGGATTTTTATCACCCGGGTTTCCCTTTCTGATCTGTAAGGTGGGACTACTAACAATATGCTGCACTATGCTGCTGAGAGTAAATGGATTACAGTATGCAAAGACTGGAACAGGTCCTAAGAGAAAACTAGTTTCTCGGTGTCTGAAAGCACTTTGTAGCTCAGCAGTTCCCACACAGTTTGAGAAATTCTTCCATCCTGAGGGGGGCAAAGGAACCAAGGCTGAGGATCCCATTTCCCCACAAGCCTCGGCAGGCCCCTGTCACTAGAGCATTCTGTGGCCTCCCAGGCTGTAGCTCCCTTGCTTACCCTGGCTGCCGCTGGTTCATTTCAGGTCTCCCATCTCCAGCCCCCTCTGGCCAGCACAAAAATGGCACCATCCCGAACATGACCTTGGACCTAGGTAAGCAAACCACATTCCAGTCACTACAGTCAACTTTCTGGGACCAAGTAGACTGGGTCTTGGATAACAAGGACAGTGGAATTTCAGATGCCAAAGAAGTCCTCTGACTCTCGAGATCACTTCTTCCTCCTGGTCCAGGGATGCAGGCTCCTCTCTATTTGAGAGCCTCATGTATACCCAAGATACTTAAGAGGTTTGTGCAGAGGAAGCTAGAGTTTGTGGTGGGGTAATGAGCACTGCCAGCCCATTCTTTCATTTGCTCTCCATGTGTTTATTGAGGGCCCTACTCTGTGCACAGCTGTGACAGAGAAGTGGGGTACATACTAGGGAGCAGGATCGGACAGGTCATTCCTAAGAAAGGTTCCTATAGGGAGGTCACCCCCAACCACTACAACTGCAGGTCTTGTCACTGTCATACCCTCTAGGATAGTAACTTTAGTGCAGCCGAGGAACCAGGGAAGGGACTTGAGCCAGAACCTTGCTTTTCTGTTACAAAACGTTCCAGTGGAGACAGGGGCACCAGAGAGGGGATTGTGAGACCCTGCTTCTGGTCCAAGCCTCCCTAAGCTCCATAGCCATTCTTGAGCCGCACCTCTTCTCTCAATTGAATGCTAGGGTCAGGCCTTGAAGTTCTCCTGTCCTCTCATGAGGCAACCCAGTGGTACCCTACAGGTGGGAAGGCCTGAGGCCCGGAGTTGGGAGGGGTGTTGTATAAGGTCATGAAACAGGGTAGAGGGATCGTCCTACCCTGGTGAAAGAACAAAGATCTGATGAAGTCCCAGCTCGCTCTTGACCCTTCCAGAGGAGCGGCTGGGGATTCGCCTGGTGAACGGGAGCAGTCGCTGCAGCGGATCTGTGAAGGTTCTACTGGAGTCCTGGGAGCCTGTGTGTGCGGCACACTGGAACAGGGCTGCTACGGAGGCTGTGTGCAAAGCGCTGAACTGTGGTGATTCGGGAAAGGTTACCTACCTGATGCCACCCACCTCTGAGCTTCCACCAGGAGCCACTTCTGGGAACACAAGCAGCGCCGGGAATACGACGTGGGCGCGGGCACCAACTGAGAGATGCAGGGGAGCCAATTGGCAGTTCTGCAAGGTGCAGGACCAGGAGTGTAGCAGCGACAGGCGGCTGGTGTGGGTCACCTGTGCAGGTACAAATGCCTGCCTACATATCTGCCCTACAACCTCAGGTTTAAACATTGCAGCCAAACCTTGGTCTCCAGGCTTACACCCCACCCCCACCCCCAGCCTCCCAAGTCATGCAAACTTAAGAGCTCCACATGGTTGCCCACATCAAATTATGTCATTTTCAGATTTGAGTGTCGCTCTGAATGTGGCCTGCAGACTCCTCCCCTGCTAGATATCCAGAGCATCCACTTAGTCCCCTTTAGTCCTCTATCCTAACCCAGTCTTCGGTGTATTCTCTGTCTCCTTTCTGATTGGGACCTGTATGCCCAGCCTTTCCCCGCATTCTGAGGCTGCCTTTGGCTAAGGCTTGGTGGCCAAGACCTTCACTCAAGGCCACACCTACGTGGTCTTTAGTCCTTCCTCCTGCGTTTCAAGTTCCTCCCACATTATCTCAAAACCACGCCCACCGACTGGGTTCTCAGTTTAGAAGGGACTCCAAAACCCTCCAGATTGCAGCCATTCCCACGGAGTCCAATGCCCCACTCTTCCTGTGCCCACCACTAACAATCTAAAACCCTCCCACCTCCAGAGAACCAAGCAGTGCGGTTAGTGGATGGTAGCAGCCGCTGTGCTGGCCGAGTGGAGATGCTGGAGCATGGTGAATGGGGTACCGTGTGCGACGACACGTGGGACCTGCAGGATGCACACGTAGTGTGTAAGCAACTGAAGTGCGGCTGGGCAGTGAAGGCGCTGGCCGGCTTGCACTTCACCCCAGGCCAAGGACCCATCCACCGCGATCAGGTGAACTGCTCTGGGACTGAGGCTTACCTGTGGGACTGCCCGGGACGGCCAGGAGACCAGTACTGTGGTCACAAGGAGGACGCAGGAGTGGTGTGCTCAGGTCAGTGAGCCTGGAGGGCAGGATATGTTTACCAGGGGTTCTGTTTGGCCTGTGCTTCTTGTGTATATCCACAAAAATGACGGGTGTTAATAAAGTGATCGTAACCATTCCCCCCACCCCCACCCCCACCCCCATG